>NC_081846.1:71572106-71879248 GCF_963259705.1 Myotis daubentonii
CCTCTAAAGGATGTTGTAATTGGAAATGTTTCCAAAGCCAGCTCTCAACCTGAATCCCAGAGGCATATAGTGTTTATAGAGGACTGCTTGCTCAGCTCTCATTTATAAACTTGGCAATTTCTTCTAACAGAAAAGTAGGCAAGGAGGCAGGTGCATGATTCCAATTGCCTGGAGTTTATTTAAATAGTCTATTTACTTTTCTGTTGAGTGCAATAAAAGATATTTACCACAGCATATGTCACATGACAGGATACTTTTGATGTCTCAGAAATTGTTATGTTTGGGCAGAAGACAGACTTAGGGAACTAAATCTTCATTAAAGCTGTGATTTAACTAGCCATTTTCATCAATGTACAAGCAGTCTCAATTAAAGCTAGATGAAAGCTCTTTATTAGCTTGTCTCTTTAGATCTTAAAGAAAAAACGTCTCTCCACCACTACCTGCACATATATTAACATTAACTGTTTTTGAGAAGGTGATTCTTTTTCAGCAATTTATTTGGCTCTCATAAATTATAAACACGCATTTTAGTGATGGAGAACAATTTGGCTGACGCATTCTGTGTAGAAGGCTGTGGCCTGTTAATAATGTAGTCGGACAGTGGGCTTCAACCATTATTTGAATAGACTGCACTAAGGCAATAAATTATTTTCATTTTAGAATGACAGGGTTGCACATCTTCCACGCTGTGCCTCACCTGGTTATTGTTATCACAAACCCATTAATTGTGTAACAAATTATGTCAAATGGAAAGGGCTTTATAGCGATGACATTCAGGTAATATCTCCTGATAATAAGGATGTAACACTTGCTGCCACAACAAATGTACTTCCTGCTGGTGTTTTTATGTGATGCTGCCTGCTGTTTTGCTTATTGCCCTTCCATGCAGGAGGCTTTTGTCAGTGGTCTGACAGGTGGACGGAGATAGTATATCCTGTGAAGCCCTTTTAATGTGAAGAACACATCATCTATCACAGGTGAACTTGGACTGGTTCATCCTCCTTTTCCTGTTCCTGGTATGATTAATCTTCTATAATTAACAATGTGTCAGATCAATCATTGACTTTTAATCAGAAGAATTTCCCACCTTAAAACAACATTAAATCTGATTTTCTAGCCTATGAGTCAATGACTTGATTGTGATGAGCTTTAGCCATTCATAAAGATTGTGGAAATACTTGTATGGCATTGAAGTGACTCTGTGCTCTGTTTGTACCACCTGTTGGAGCCCCCTGTAGCTCTGGGCATCTTTCATACGGAGGAGTCCATGCTAAAAACCGTCTCCTGAACTTCCCAGCAGTCTCTGAGGGAGACACAGAGAAATGCCAGAGGCGATGGAGGGCACAGACAGCATATTAAGGTGTTGTTTCTTATTTGAACCACTCAAAAGCCAGAGTTTAATCAGAAAATCTCAAAAGGGAAAGGAATCTGACTTGTGTCATTTGGTTAGGAAAAATAAACCAAATCAAGCCAATAACTCAACCCCAAATGCCTGCATTGACTGTGTGTTTTTATTTAGCTTATTTTAAATTGGATAGAATGTGGGATATTTGGGCCCAATGAATCAGATTTCATTTATGAAATACCAACTTTTTAGCATGATTGTAGTCAGACTGTCATTTATGTACATATATATGCATGTGTGTGTGTGTGTGTGTGTGTGTGTGTGTGTGTGTGTAGGTATGCATGCATGCATGTGTGTGAGATCCTTTTTGCACATGTAGCTAATAAGTAAGCAATAGCTTGTTCTGGGAACACATATCTCAAAATGTGTCAGGTTTGTTTTGGATATCTTGTTGAATGTTGGACAAACTAGGCTAAATTATAATATTTAACAAACAAGTCTGGGTGCTTTTAACATGTAGTTTCTTTATAATGCAGTTTTCTACCTCAAAAAGTACCAATCAGACTTCCTGATGGTACTTTGACATGCATGTATGTCATTTCTGATGTGGCACAGGGAAAATAAAATTGGGTATATATATATATATATATATATATATATATATATATATATATATAGAGAGAGAGAGAGAGAGAGAGAGAGAGAGAGGATGGAGGGATAGAGAGGTGGACGGATAGAGGGAGAGAAGCAGAGATGGCGAGGAAGAGGGAGAGAGTCCTTTGTGTGTTAATACAGAGCTGGAGCTGGAAGGAGGGAGTTGAACTTGTTAGGTGACATATTTCTGTTCAGACTCATTTTCAGCTTCTAAAAAATACTCAGCTCACGCATTATTCTGGCTGTCTCATTTGATGGAAAAATTAGATATTGCTGACTCTGTCCTACTTGATGAGACAATATCAGCCCCAAGCAGCATCCTCCATGCTGCTTTTCACGAGAGTAATCAATCAGCAAGCCTAGGCATCTGAACAATTGAGTGCTGGCATTAGTTACCTGTTCTTTTTATTTTATTTTGCCTGGTCCTCCCTTAAACCTTTAAAAAATATTTCCTTTCCTTTATGTTATGTGCTGTTTCTATTGAATGACCTTTTGAGTTTGTCTTTGTTTGATGAAAATAGACAACTTCTTATACTGAATGGTTTGGACTTATACTGATCTAAAATCAGAGGACTAAGATTATAGTTTAAGATCCTTGCCCTAGGGCAGTGATGGCTAACCTTTTGAGCTCGGCGTGTCAGCATTTTGAAAAACCCTAACTTAACTCTGGTGCCGTGTCATATATAGAAATTTTTTGATCTTTGCAACCATAGTAAAACAAAGACTTATATTTTGGATATTTATTTTATATATTTAAATGCCATTTAACAAAGAAAAATCAACCAAAAAAAATGAGTTCGCTTGTCACTTCTGACACTCATGTCATAGATTGGCCATCACTGCCCTAGGACCTAGCCGATTTGGCTCAGTGAATACTCTCAGCCTGTGGACTGAAGGTTCCCGGGTTCGATCCCAGTCAAGAGCACATGCCTGTGTTGCGGGCTCAATCCCCAGTAGGGGGACATGCAGGAGGCTGCCAATCAATGATTCTCTCTCATCATTAATGTTTCTATCTCTCTCTACCTCTCCCTTCCTTTCTTAAATCAATAAAAAACATATTAAAAAACCCATTCTCTCTATAAATCTTCATGATTATTTGATTTAAGAATAGGAATATATAACATACAAATGTGCAATTCATGGTCTTGCTCCATAGGAATCCAGGCATCGAAGTAACGTTCTCAGAGGCATATTTCCTAACTTGTAGGGGCATTGACTAGGAAAAGTTGATTAGAGAACTCTGGGGTTCTGAAGATACAGCAATTCACTAAGAAATCCAGTCCAGCATTGTGACTGCGCAGGCCGACCCCTGATTCACCAATGTGGGGCAACTCAATTCCAATGATTCAGGTTTAGATTTGGAATGCATTTTCCCACATAATGTTTTAAAGCAGGGTTTTAAAAACTGGCCCCCAAATTAGGAGTTTAATAAGTGACTATGGCACTTTTCTTTTGCTCTTATGTCAATAATAATTTTTAAATGTTATAATGAAATAAGGCAGGCCAATTCTGGTACCTGCATTGCTGTTTATTTTTGTGATGGCTTTGGAACTATACATTATATCTGAAATATCTTGGGCTTATTACATTCCATCCATACCAAGTAAGGGTAAAATAAGTTCAAAATGTTCTATATTAATGAGAGTTTAAGATATGTGGAAACATAAAAGAGTTCAAAAATTGCTGTAAATATATAGCAGATGCACATATGTGGTGTAGTGTTATGACAAACTGCTGTATTCATGTTAGAAGGGCAGCATAGTTTTAGGTAAGAAGCATCATTTGATACTTTAAAGTTAGTTTGGATCTTGGTGTCACAGTTACATTCTTACTTAATTTGAATTTTAAATGTTATCAGAACTATAATATGGTGATATTATATGTAGTTTTAAATTTATATGAGGTTAAATAAAATGAGATTAAGACATAGTTTAGGACAGTCCTGAGAGTGTGAAAGAGTTTTCCTTAAAATTTTTCACATATTACTCCAGTCTGAGAAAACTATTCCAAGTGATATTCACAGAATAACAAACTTCAAATATATTCTGAAATAAATGGGCATTTGAAGGCTGTGCTGTTGCTCTCAGTGCCTCTGGGAACACCATTTCTGCGGGAGAATAAGGCTATTATTTTGGTGCCGATTCTAATGAAAACAGGAGTATTTCTATGTTTGGTTTTGTTTTTGGTGAAAGTGGAGTTCTTGGGGTGCATCGAGGGCCACAATTAAAGATACAGCCGAGAATTTCTGTTCCATTTTAAGCCCAATCCAGCCCAGCATCTGGCTAGCTTAGCTTGTGTTCCTAGTTTCAGTCCATTGTGTGGGGTCTGCATGGCGAGTGCAGGCCACAGAGCAAGAGTAAGAACAAGAGTGAGAACAAGAAGCAAGGGAACTCTTTGTCTCGGGATTTTAACTAGGAGTTTCTTTAAACTAATGCATTACCTTCTCAAGATTTCATGTGCTTGTGATGGGGCTCACCCCCCCCCCCACAATTTATTGTTCCCCATGCTATGCTGACAGGAAAACACCTCCCCTGTGCCATCCCAGCTCCTACTGTGTGTATACCTATCTCCTCCTGCACCACGGACAGCCCAGTAACTGATGGTGAAGCTTCCCGAGTGACCATGCTTACAGTGTCTAACCTCCCTTTGCTTTCTTTCCTTTGTTAATATTAACTAGCTAATTATGACAATAACAGTTTTACCCAAGCGTTAGATGCTTAAAAAATAAAAAAATTATATGCAAATGAAAGCATCTGTCTCAGTGAAACATAATTAAAACAAAATGTGTGAACTGAGTCATAATGTAAACTCTAACTTGTTTAGTGCCATAATAAATGGTACTTTATTGGAGTATAATGGAAGAGAAACAAGCCCTTTCACACAGAGATGTGGATACCTAAGCGCTGGAAGTTGGGCACCCACGGAGTGGTCCAAAGGATATAAGTGGAGAGTTCATGGTGATTACAACACTGGGTATCTCGGATACAGTAGGTGCTAATTACAAGTAACTCACTGTTACTAGCTAGCTGTATGCCCTAGTAGCAGCATTCTGAAGAACTGCCAATTTACTTCCCATGAAGAAAGGAAGAAAATAAATAAACTCAATTTTTAATATTTTAGGGAGTATTATAAGGATTGGAAATGTTTTATATATTTTTTCTTTAATATAATTTGTATGGGGGAAAAAATACAAGTCCTAACATCCTATATAATAAAAGGTAATATGCAAATTGACCTTAATGGCAGAAGGACCCGGAATGACAAGTTGCTATGATGCTCACTGACCACCCGGGGGCAGATGCTCAATGCAGGAGCTGCCCCCAGGTGGTCAGTGTGCTCCCACATGGGAAGCACTGCCCAGCCAGAGCCAGTTGACAAAGCTATGAGAACAATGGCGGTGGCGGGAGCCTCTTCTGCCTCCACGGCAACAGTGCTAAGGATATCCAACTGTGGCTTAGACCCGCTCCCAGTGGAGAGGAGAGCAGGCCTAAGCCACAATCAGACATCCCCCGAGGGCTCCTGGTCTGTGAAAGGGTGCAGGCCAGGCTGGGGACTCCCCCCACCCCCCAGTGCATGAAATTTCATGCACTGGGCCTCTAGTCTCTCAATAAATTGCTTTCGTGAGTGTGGCTCCTTTGTTAAATTAGCTGTGTTTTGTAATCATGATATATTTTATTTCTGAGTTACTTCAAATATAATTCATAAAACTAATATTTATTCACGTTCTAATGCAATGATTTTCATGAAGGTCTAATTACAACTGTTGAAGGGATGGCAGAAAACCCAAGCATCCACTCACTGAGCTTATTATTGAGGAGAAGAGAATTCCATAAAAACCAAGAGTGGAAATAAGAAGCCATTTCTCCCTTTATTATACAGATTGCCAAGCTATTTTGGCTCCAGGCATATAAGTCCTTATATATTTTTATTGCTACTTCTTGGTTAATTCCAAGTAAACAAAGAATATCAAGTAGACTTTAATTTTGAAACCAACATACATGGTAAACAAAATGCTTGTCTAGTCAACCACCTCAAAAGGATTTTGTTCAGTAGAAAACCTACAAGTAAATAGTCTATGGCTAACCTTCCTGCTGGCTTCTATCACTTCATCCACTTTGCAATAACTTCTAAGAGTGGCTTCTTAACAAGAGTGGCTTTTTTTTGAATTTATCAAAAGTATAACATGTTTATAAAAATTTGGTTTGCAAATTGGAAAATGATAAGTATGTCAAAATCACCTTTCCAAAATGACACTATAGTGTGGGTATGTCTAACAGAGAGCAGCGTTTTGACTTAATTTTTTCAAAGTATTTTCTAATTTAGAAATTACTGATAATGAGTCAGCAGGTTTAAACAAACCAGTTATAAAATTAAATCAAAATTCTGATTGAAATTTCAGTCAAGACATTTATTTTCAAAATTAAATTATAACAACAATATGGGTTACAATTAAAATGTCTCTTTCAATTACTAAAGCAAATAAACAAAAAACATATAGCTCAAATTTATCAGATGATGAGAAGGCTCACATTGTCATATCAAAGCAATGGTAAATTTCTCAAGTTTATATATAAATTACCACATGTGTATACATTTTCAAAACTTTCACATAACTATAAACTTCTCAGTGTCATTAAGGTTTTTACCTACTGAGAAATAAAAAATGCTGAACAAGTGTGTCAAGAGAAGGACTCCTTTCTATATTCAGCTATGTAATCTTCCTTAAGTCATTTTTTAATCTCAAATTGTTTACTCATCTAAATAAAATAGGCATCATAATATCATCCCTTCAGGATTAATAATGAAGATCAAATGAGTAAACAAGTGTAAAGATGCATTGCAAGTTCTGAAATAAAAAAAACCATGTAGGAAATATTATTACTATTATTAAATCCCATTTTAATAGTTACTCCTCCCTAAGTTAGGCCTGGGATTGTCAATACTTTATTTTATATTTTGGTAAACAAGAGATCAAAGTGCATATCATATAATCACATATAATAACTTTCTTAGTATAGATCTTTTCTTTATATTAAACTACAGGCCAGGTGCACTAATTTGTGCATGGGTGGGGTCCCTCTGGGTGGCCTGCAGGAATAGGGCCAAAACCCGCAACCCAACCCTGCCTGCAGCTCCTACCTGCCGCTCCCGCTCATTCTGGCCTCACCGTGCCAGCTGCAGGCTTGCGCCCAATCAGTCCTGATAAGGAGAGGCTCTTGCTGCTGCAGCAGCACTCACCAGCCATGAGCCCTGCATCTGGCACCCTCACGAGGGGAGTGACCTGAGGGATCGGGCTGAAACTGGCTCTCTGAGATCCCCTGAGGGGTCCCAGATTGCGAGAGGGCACAGGCCAGGCTGAGCGACCCTACTGGTGCATGATCAGGCTGGGGAGGAACCATGGGAGGGCTCCAGGGCATGTTCAGCCCATCTCATTCAGTCCTGATCGGCCAGACCCCAGCAGCAACCTAACCTACCAGTTGGAGGATTTGTCCCCTGGTGGTCAGTGCACGTCATAGCGAGCGGTTGAGCAGCCTTAGCATATTATTAGCATATTACACTTTGGTTGTTCTGCCATTCAGTCTATTTGCATATTACCCTTTTATTATAGGATGGTATAGTATTATGCTTTATTTTATTATTTTTTAAAAATTTCCCCTTAATATGGAAAAGAGCCTATATATACATATACATGTACATATACATGTACATGTACATGTACATATACATATACATATATATATATATACATATATATAAGTTTTTTTTAAAAAAATTTATTGATTTCAGAGAGGAAGGGAGAGGGAAAGAGAGACAGAAACATCAATGATAAGAGAGAATCATTGATCGGCTGCCTCCTGCACGTCCTCCAATGTGGATCAAGCCCTGAACCCAAGCATGTGCCCTTGACTGGAATCAAACCCAGCACCCTCAGTCCATAAGCTGACGCTCTATCCACTAAGCAAAATCAGCTAGGGTCCTACCCATATATTTTTATTGTTGTCTTACTTCATGTATATAAAAATCAAGGTAAATAAGTACTTTGATTTATTTGATAAAATGTTAAAACCCAATTATACATTCGGGATAATGTTTAGATTTATTTATTTGTTTATTTATTTATTTAATCATCACCTGAGGATATGTTTATTAATTTTAGAGAGAGAGAGAGGAAAGGAAAGAGAGAAAGAGAGAGAGAGAGAGAGAGAGAGAGAGAGAGATCAATGTAAGACAGAAACATCCATTGGTTGCCTCCCATATGTATCCCAATGGTAGATCAAACCCACAACCTAGGTATGTCCCCTGGCCAGGAATCAAACCTGCAACCTTTTGGGGTACAGGACAATGCTCCAGCCATTTGAGCCAGTTGTCCAGGGCTGAGGATAACTTTTAATGTCACATTTTACCTGTATTACTAAAAACCTTTCTTGGCAAATATGTATTTTTCCCTTTGATTCTTTCATCGTGTTTTATATCTTATTTTTTGTTCTTTGCTATGTTTAGTTCTATTGGAATAATTTATACTAGTATATCAGTATATTAACTTCATTAGAGATCTTAGCATGCCATAGTGACCATTTGTATGATGGTAATTCCTAGTTAAGCAAGCTTAACAAGAAGCTTTCTCAGATCAGTGTTTCTTTTCTGAATGTCACCATTTTTTTCTCTGAGTGATAAATTGACTTGAGATGTGAATTTTGTTTTTTGAAATATTCAGCCTTTTGCAAAATACACTGCACCTAAGGTCAAATTGCAAATACTGAAATCAATTGTACGCAAGTAAGCAATAGTAGAACTGATATGAAACAAAATTTGGCGAGGACTTTCAATAATTTGCTTTTCCAATTTGATATCTATGTCACCACATACTATCACCTGCTATAAATGTCTCAATTCAGTTTTAAGTGTCTATGTTTTCAGAACATTTATATACATATCACACTTTTTTGTGTGCCTGAAATGCCATCTTGAGCATTATTTAAGTTAAAAGTTGTCCTCAAATCTCAACTCTAAAACTAGTAGTAGTTCAAGAATTCTCAAATTAAACCATTATTCTACAGTACAAACCCAGTAGTTTTCTGTGGATCTAAGAATATTTTACTCTACTTGTCTTTATGCGTATTCCCATTCTCCCCAAATATAAATATACCTTTCTGTGGTAGAGATTATGTTTTATAATTATTTTTATTTTTACAAAGAGTTAAGTGCTTTACAGAGTCAACACTCTCCATATGTTTTTAAGTAAACTTTTTATTGAAGTATACGTACTTGAAAAAGTGTGCAAATTTTGTAAGTGTAGATCTCAAGAAAACGTTCACAAAATGAACACACAGCATAACTAGAACTAGGATCATGAAATAGAATGTTATCAGTAAGCCATATCTCTTTTGGGTCTCTTTTCAATTTCCAATTCACTATATTTTTTATGATGAAAAAAGATGTCTATGCTTTAATTATACATTACCAATAATAATATATATAATGCAACAGAAGGTAAATATTATTCATATACTGTTATTTATATGGAGTACTTGTCTCAAGTTGTCACTGATTTATTTATTCATTAATCAAACATATATTAGATGTTTGCTTTGGGGCAATGGAGTCATTGCAATAAAGGGTAGTCTCTCTCATCACCAATGAGACCTATGATGAAGATTAAATAGTTCTTTACTTGCAAATATTTTCAGATATACCGCCAATAGTGATATCCCTGGAGACATAATAGAAATTATAATCAGCTGATGATGTGTCTGAAGAATATCACAAGAAAAATAACAGGAAAGCATTATTAAGTAAAAGTAGTAAGAAGCTAAATTTTTATGTTGTATTTATCCAAGACGTTTTACCCTAATGTTTCTTTATACACATAAGGGAGTAATACATATGTTTCTGTAACTGTGAACACAGGAAAAATTTTTTGAAAAAGAAGGTATTTTAGATTCATAGAAAGATTTGGGCTTTTCACTAAGAAACAGTAACATTGACATTGCCTAATCTATTATGCTTTATAATGGAAACTTCTGAAATTAATAAGCCTTTGTAGAATTATTGGCAAAGAATAGGGGAAATAATCATAAAATCATAGCTGGTTTTGTGACTTTTATTGGATCTTTGGGGACATTTGTGTTACCTCTGCTTGAGGACACAGGTGAGGATGTAGACATGTATGAAAAGATAAAATAATGCATGAGTGCTGAAAATAATGTGGTTTTCAGGCAATGCTATTGACTTCTGCATCTGTAAATTATTAGATAAAAAGCATCTTTCCTCACATGGACCTGTCACGTAAGCACTTAGGCTCATTTTTTTTACAAACCAGCTGCCTCAAATGTTTACAATGAATGGCTGACCTTGGGGAGTTCATTTATTTTGAATTATTTCCTGTACTCTCTCTACTTTTTCCAGTGTAGTTCCACTGAAAACTTCTTGGGTGAGCTTATGTTTTCTTTCTATTTTTTTCACCTACTTTTTTAATGGAAGAAAACAAGTTTCTGTGAATATTTCATACAGTGGCAGTAGTACAGAAGTTTCAATCTCAATATAGGTAATCCTTGTCTTGAATTCCCCAAATAAAAAAAAATGGGTCATCAATCCCTTAAAATATCTACTCAGACCCTGGCTTTTTAGTCTGATATGAAGGTAGGTGATTGAAAGAACAGGTATAAGTTTTTGTGGCTGTATGCAATAGGAATCACATAGCCATCTTTCTGGAAAGGTGTATAAAAAATGATTTTCAATGCTAAATAAATTATAATGAAGATTCGTGGAAAACAGTGCAGTATTTCATGAATGGATTCTCATGTGTTTAATAACTATCCTGTAAATACAGGCAGCATGCAAGAGTATAATAGAATCAGATATTAGTGTGGTCAATATAATGTTTGTCTTAATTATCAATGCATTATCTACATAATGGGTTTAGCCTCAGCAATCTGTACTGATAGTGAGAACCACAGAAACAATTGATCATCTGTGCTCTGGCATTCTTTTGTGTATATCATGAGGAAGAGTCATGGTTGAATTGATAATTCTATGCCCATGCAATAAGCTGCTCAGTAAAAACCATCACATCTGTTCATTTGCCAACTTCTATTGGCAATAAATATGCACTTGTTAACATGCAATTGATTGGTAGGAAATTTTTCATAGTATGCAAGATCCAATGAAAATATTTAATTTAGATTCAGCATATTTTATCAAGCACCTACTTAATGACAACTACTGTGCTAAATTCTCAGAGTGCAACATAAATGCTATGGATGTGGCCACTGACTTCAGGGAGCTTTGAGAGCAATGGAGTAATTTTGTCTAAATAAAGCTATTGAAATGGTGTTGTAAGTGCTATGAATCCTGTATGAGCATCTAAACTATAGAAAGTTTTATAAGGATGTTCACATGTAAAATCTTATATAATAAAACCTTAATATGCAAATAGACCAAACAGAGGAACTACCAGTCAGTGGGGGGACAGGGACGGCAAACAGGTGGCGCCAAGGCATGTACCAACAGGCAGAGGGAGGGAACAGCAATGGGGGGGGGGGCGGGCAGTGACCAGCAGCAGTAGAAGGGTGATGGGGCAGGGGGCGGCACTGTCACTTGATTGGCCCATCCGGACACCTCCCACAGAGGGAGGCCAGACTATGGCTTAAGCATCAGTAGGACATCCCCTGAGGACGCCTGGGCTGTGAGAGGGCACAGGCCAGGCTGAGGGATCCCCCTACCCAGTGCATGAATTTTCATGCACCCAGCATCTAATTAGATATAAATGATGACTTATAGTTAGCCAGGCTAAGAGGATAGAGACTGTCTAGGAACAGATGGATGGAAAATGAAGGACTGAAAAGGGTAATGTGCCCAATAGAAGCAGCTTGTGTAAATATCAGTAGGAAGGAGAGATAATGGCATTTTCACATTACATTCAAGTGGCATATGCTCTTACTTGGTGATAGAGATGTGCCACTCACTGAAGACTGCCTGTCAGGCTAAAGGGATGAAACAAAGTTTGTTGCAGAAATTAGTAAATTTCTTACTAAAATATGGAATTTGTGTTCTATTTTGTATATACACTGAGTGGCCAGATTATTATGACCACCTGACATTTGTAGGCAAATTAGCTATAATTTTGCACTGAAGTTGCTAAATGGCCAGACCATTATAAATAGGGAAGCAGGTTGTTTACCATGACAGTAGAAGTTATTTTTTTCTGAAGATATGGGTAAACACCGTGATTTAACAGCCTTTGAACGTGGGATATATAGGAACGTGAGTGGCCAGATTATTATGACCACCCCAGCAGTACTTCGCCGGGCCATCTTTTGCCTTCAATACTGTGGCAATTCTTCTTGGCATTGACTCCACAAGATGTCGAAAGGTGATGCGAAGAATCTGATACCATGCATGATGAATAGCACTGTCCGGTTCTGTGAGATTTGATGGTTGTGGAACCAGCTGCCTGATGGCTCTTTTAACTTGGTCCCACAAATGCTCAATTGGATTGAGATCTGGTGATTGTGGGGGCCACCTAAGCAAGGTAAAGTCTCCCTCATGTTCTTGAAACCACTCCTGCACAATACGAGCACTGTGGCATGGCGCATTGCCTTATTGGAAGAAGCCATCTCCATTGGGATACGCCATCAACATGATAGGATGAACTTGATCAACAATGATACTTAGGTATGTTGTGCTATTCCGATGTTGTTCCACACAAATTAAAGGGCCCAGATCATGCCAGGAAAACATGCCCCAAACCATAACACTGCCCCCACCAGCTTGAAGAGTTGTACTCATGCATGGGGGGTGCATGCTTTCATGCTGTTTCTGCCAAATTCTCACTCTTACCATCTGCATGATGCAACTGGAAACATGATTCATCGGACCACATGACTTTTTTCCAATGCTCAACTGTCCAATCCTTGTATTCCTGTGCAAATTGGAGATGATTTATCTTGGAACTGCAGGCAGCAAAGGTGTTCAAACAGGCCTTAGGCTTCCATATCCCATATGATGCAGTGTACGGCTAATTTGCCTACAAACGTCAGGTGGTCATAATAATCTGGCCACTCACGTTCATATATATCCCACATTCAAAGGCTGTTAAATCGTGTTTTTTACCCATATCTTCAGGAGAAAAATCACTTTTACTGTCATGGTAAACAACACGTTTCCCTATTTATAATGGTCTGTCCCTCCAGAAACTTCAGCGTGAAATTATAGCTAATTTGTCTACAAACAACATGTGGTCATAATAATTTGGCCACTCAGTGTGTATGTGTGTATATATTTATATATATCTACTAGAGGCCCGGTGCACAAAAATTTGTGCACTCGGGGGTAGGGGGTCCCTCAGCCTGGCCTGTGCCCTCTCACAGTCTGGGACCCTTCAGGGGTGACCACTTGCTGTCTTAGGCCTGCTCCCTGGGCGATTGGGTCTAAGATGGCAATCCGACATCCCTCTTGCAGCCCGGCAGCCCTTGGGGGATGTCCATTTGGCAGGGGGAGAAGAACTAAGCTGCAATCAGACATCCTTAGAGCCGCTGAGGAGGCAGGAGAGGCTCCCACCCATCACCGCTGTACTGGCAGCCATCAGCCTGGCTTGTGGCTGAGCAGAGCTCCCCCCTGTGAGAGCGCACTGACCACCAAGGGGCAGTCTTGCATTGAGTGTCTGCCCCATGGTGGTCATTGTGTGTCATAGTGACCGCCATTCCCAGTCGTTCTGCTGTTAGGGTGAGTTTGCATATTACCCTTTTACTATATAGGATAGAGGCCTGGTGCACAGGTGGAGGCGCTGAAGGGTGTCCCGGATCAGGGTGAGGGTCCCGCTTGGGTGCCTGGCCATCCTGGGTGAGGGGCTGATGGCTGTTTGCAGCTGGTCACAACCCCTTCAGGGTGGGGGTCCCCACTGGGGTGCCTGGCCAGCCTGGGTGAGGGGCTGAGGGCCGTTTTCAGGCTGGCTGGCAACTGAAGCTCCCAGCCTCTTTTTTTTTTTCTTTCTTTCTTTTTTTTATTTTGGGATTTATTTTCCTTCTATAGCTGTCACTGGAGCTGAGAGCCGGCTCCAGCTCTGAGGCTATTGCTGGCTGAAAGCAGGTATCTGGGTTTGTTTAGCTTCTGTAATTGAAACTCTGTTGCCATCACTGGCACTATAAGCTCTGAGGCCCCAGCTGGCTGAAAGCAGGTATCTGGGGTTTGTTTAGCTTCTATAATTGCAACATTCTTGCTTCCGGAGCTCAGAGCTGGGCCGCGGCAGGTGGGGAACCTTGGCTTCCTCCATCACTGGAGCAAGCAAGCCTCCTGTTCGCTTCAGCTGCATGGCAGCCGGCCGCCATCTCTGTTGGCAGTTAATTTGCAAAATCTGCTGATTAGCCAATGGAATCGTAGCAGAGGTATGGTTAATTACCATGTTTGTCTATTATTAGATAGGATATATATATATATATATATATATATATATATATATATATATATATAATTTGTTTAATTTTACAGGGGCAAATATAATGTTCTGCTTCAATGTACTATTATTTAGAGATTGTTTACATTTTGATCATTAGACTAGAATATTTTAAATTTGGATTTTATTCTTTACACCATAATGACAAATAATATTCATGGGAATAATAATGACTATGTAAAGTGTGGTAGTCTCTGTGCTAAACCCTGGAGATATACAGATAATGGACATGGTCTCTGTTCTTCAGTAATTTGTAGCCTATATAATATACAGACATCTAATTAGCCCTATTCGTTATTACTCAGAACCATTTCCAAACATACCATTGTAGGTATACCTAATTAGAAGAGCTGTATCTTAGTTCTGATTCCTGAGTCTCATGTTTACTTCTTCAAAACCTTGCCATTCTTCCATGATTTTTCTCTAGAAAAAAGACAAAGTCAGAAGGAGAAACATGAGGAACTGAAAAATACTTTGAATGATGATATTCATTTTTATAATTTCAAAACTTCATTTTAAAACTAGCATTTTCCCCCCTCTCTTTCTTTTCTTCTTTTTTAAAGCTCAATACCCCCCCCCCCCCCACACACACACACACACCAACATCCCCAAGTACCAGAGCTGTCTGCCTGCTCTCTACCTATGAGTCTGTCTCTATTTTGCTTGGTCATTCAGTTTGGTCATTAAATTCTACATATGAATAAAATCTACGGTACTTAAGAGCATTCTTATTAATACAGTGTTTCATTAGATGTTTCAAGAAATCATAGTTATTTCTTCTAATGTAAGTTCTACTATTGATTTATAGTAAAATAGTCCTTTCTCTTTTGTTCTATACCTTTTCTCCAAACACTTTGTCGTTCTTGCTTAGGCAATATTACAAGTAGTGGGAGGCAGGTTGTGTGGGAGTTACGATGCTTATGAGCACAGCGTATATTGGGAAGCTTTGACAGGCAATTGAGCATTATGTCTGGAAATGCCACACTGATGGATGCTCTAATATGGGGTACCCAAAACTCACCCCTTTTCGTAGTTCTTTCCAGATTGTTCAATTACAAATCTCTTAATTTATTTTTAGTTAAATGTTTAAGGGTTTTTGTTTGGTTGATTGGTTCATTGGTTTTGTTTTTCTCTTGATGAAAATATCTATGGCTCTCTGGCAGTCAACAGTTCTGTATTTACATCCCTCCCAGGTACCTGCCCTTGATCTGGAATCAAACCTGCGGATCTTCTAGTACTTCCAGATCTCTCCTTTAACCAGTGCTCTGCCTTAGATTTAATTGCCTCATAATGCATATCCTTGGAACCTGAAAGGCCCATTAACAAATAATAAATTTAATAATAATTCCCTGAGTGCAGTAAAGAGTGGAGATAACAAAATACCCCTGGAGTTTTTCCATTCACAGAATAATATTTAAAAGCAGATACTATCTGTAGCTTACGGAGTAAGAACAAAGAGCTTATGTCATTTTTTTTCTGCCATTATATTTTCTATGCAAGTATATATTCCTCTCCCTATTTAAACAATTCCTAATTTCAGCTCCAAACCCTAATTTCCAAAACCAATAGCAATTCCAACATGGTAGTGCATTTCTCCTAAGAGAAAAGGCCTGTCATTTTTCTTTATGATTCTGCTTTGTAATTTTCTGTTATCTCTTCTCTATTCATACTGTGTAAGAAATTTCACTAATAACAAAATGATCCAGACTGCTATTATTGTCAATTTGAAAACAATATTCTGATATACTTCATAAAATTATATTTCATAAGTACATAACAATTTGAATTTTTAATATGAGACCTTGATATCAATTCATAAGCATGTAACAATTTGAATACTTAATATGAAACTTTATATGAACCTGAACTGAAAATGAGTTACCTACTGTTGCATAACACATTGACCTTGCAAAATGTATGAACTGCTTCCTCTGAGCCAATCCAGCAACCCAGATATCTTTCAGGAAAATTTTGTTTTCTGATGAAATAATTTTCAGCTGATTTTCTATTTACCAAGTTAGTGTGACAGCAAAAACAATTTATTCTCTTGCAAATTAAACTAGTTTATGTAGTGTAGGGCTTGGAGTGGGGTTAGGGACAATAATCTCCTCTGCACAGTCAAGGCCATTTGAGGAAAATTAAATGTATTCCACATTTACCCTTCATGTTGCCTTCAGGTTACGACATTCTAAGAAGGTGATATATATATATATATATATATATATATATATATATATATATATATATATATATATATATATATTTCAGATATTATCAGCTGTTACTATTTTAGCATGGTTGTTGTAAAATATTTGACTGATAGCAATCCATGAAGTGCAGAGAAAATCTGTATCCTAAAATAATGTATGGTAGGTTGGCAAAAGAGAATAAAAAGGAGGAAAAATAATGTGGAAAAGTGTTTGCAATATCACTAAAGCACATATTTTTGTTTGGGCTATGACATCATAATGTGTCTAATCATAGGTTCTTTAAATCCTTAACATTTCTTGCATCTAGTTCCTGCATCATAAAATAAAAAATTATTTTAACCCTTGACCTTATCATTATATTTTTTAAAAAAATTATTTTTATTGATTTCAGAGAGGAAGGGAGAGGGAGAGAGAGATAGAAACATCTATGAGAGATGCATACCCCTACTGGGGAAAGAGCCGGCAATCCGGGCATGTGCACTGACTGGGAATTTGAACCTTGACCTCCTGGTTCATAGGTCAATGCTCAATCACTGAGCCACACTTGCTGGGCTCATTATACATTTTTAAAATTAAACTTCAGATAGGAATCCTCTTATTGCAAATGATCAATAAAACCACTTAAACCTAAACTTTGAAAGTGAAAAAGTAGTTTGGTAGTTTGAAATTTCAAGTGGTCAGTATTCTTTCTGTCACAGAAAATTGCACGTCCATGTATACAGATAAAATATCAACTTGGATTTACTAAGAAAACACTTTCTTTGGGTGCTTAAATTTGGTGTTGTTTTTTTTTTTAAATCAATTTGGAATGAGCATAGGCATAGATAATTTTGATATTAAAAAATGTAATCTAATTTCTTCATCAGTGTCATTATGACCATCATTTTTAATATTTAACTGCCTATAATTACTGAAATATAGTCTCTGGAGGGCAGAATTGAACATTTCCTTTTAAAAACCTTGACAGAATTTTGAATCATTGCTTAATAGTTTTGTTTGCTCTACTAAACTAGCGAAATTGCATCTTTTACTTTAAAGCCTTCAATTTTCTCTCCACCTAATTCAAAGATATGAAGAACACTTATTCCTATCCTTCTTTCAGCTCTGTCTTTGTTTCTTGTAGTGCTACCACAAACACAATGAGCATTGGAACAAATAATTGCGTGCTGTTGACCTACAAGCATGTCTTTCTGAAAACCTTAGAAAAAATAATTCTCCCTTTTGGCCTGTTCAGTTTGGTTGGGACTGGCTGGGGTGGTCATTTATTACTCAGTGGTACTATTAGACTTTTCAAGTGGCATAACTCTATTCACATGTCACTGTTAATGTGGCTTACAAATGGAGAGATGGGACATTACCCTAGTTTGGAGGTTATCACCTTTTGTCCAACTAACTTAACCATGAGCAAACCCAGTATTCATTGCTTTGTACTTTAGCTGTTATGCCTCTGGTCAGACTAATACAAAATTGCCAAAGAAGCCTTTGCCGTCTTTGTTTCTCATGCTTTTAAAGCTCATTTGACTCATCAACTCATTGACTCTTCTATTATGACAAGACAAAAAACATTATGTTCTTTTTTATGCTTTATTTAGTATCAAAGAAAGTAATCTGAAATATTACTTATCAACTGAAACCGCTTCAGAGCCAATTTAGGGCTTATGTTCACAAGTGTTTTGCTCAATCAATTCAATTCTCTGGCAGACAAAGCGATTGGATGCCTATCGGATGTTTGATACAGCCATAGGTCCTTCTGGTATTACAGGCCTTAGATTACAACCTCTTTCTGGAGCCTCATCTGACTTCTGTGACTGTGCTGCTCCCAAACTAGAACAGCTGTATGGTTCTGGCACGTGTCTTGACTTCTTAGGGCTGCAAAAGATCTATGAGCAGAGCAGCCTTCATGAGCTCTTCAGCCACAAAGGGCCCTGTGTTCAGATAGAATCCATACTTGGGGTTTCATACTCTGTTGACACAGTGTTGAAAGCCTTAATAATTTTATCTATGAATTTGGGTTTTTAAGTGACGTCCAGTATGATTACAGAACATGCACCCCAGTTTCTAAGTAATACCACTTCCCAGTGAGTTCCTAGATGCCTGCTCTCCACTCCCTGGTATCCCAGCCTGCCTGGTCTTTCCCTCCCCACCTCTATCCACTGATGTGTTTAGGGAGAGATCTGAATTCTGCTAGCACACTCTATCTCCAATGGCATGGGTGCAGGCCCAGGTGAGGTTGCAGAGAGGGTTAGAATGCCCATCCTACAGAATTTGGGGATAGGACAAGGTGGCAGGAATTCCTACCTTATGCTGGCAGCAACATGGCACATGTGGCGGGAGACTTAATGGGGACTTGTCACCCACCCCTGTGCAAAGCATATCCCAGCACAGAGTTTGCAAACCCTTAGGAGTCACCTGTCTGCATGGGAGGGAGTAGAGTACTAGTGTAGGAGGAAATAGAGTTCCCTGACCCAAGCCAGGTCCCCCATCATTTATTTTGCAGTGGTCCTGGAAATTATGTAGCCAGCCCTATCTGAGACTTAAGTTGCATGATTTTTATAATGCTGCTTGAGCAATTTTTTTTTAAAAAAAACACACACACTCTTGAAACAATGATGCCAAAAGTAAGATTTAAAACAGTGGCGAAGGTGCTGGTGATGGACTTGTGGCAGGGTTTGGATGAAGGGACAATAAATTCTTCAAGGAATGAGAGCTCTCTTCCTGTCCCTTAAACAGGGGAGAGTTCCAAAAAGATTTTAAGATAGAGTAATATTCATATGTTTGAATGTAATTTAACTGCCCAGTACTTAAAATTTAGAATGTGTATACATTTGCCCTATTTTAATTGAAATCATTCATTAATGAGGAAGATGTTATGAAAGTTGAAAAAGCTAAAAAAAATAATATATTTCCTCATTATGTAGTTTTATCAAAGCAAAAATAATACTTTTTTTTCTTTTGAAATATGCCAAGCAGCTAAAGCCTTTTGCTTTCCTTTCTTCCAGTATTTCTTCCATCTTCCTTTTTATCTCTTTTATCCACCCATCCACCCATCTTTCCATCCATCTATCTACCTACCTACCTATTGATCCATCAAGCTATTTATCCACCTACCTAATTTAGTCAGATCTAATAAAAAGCCCTATTTGCTTTTCTTTCTCCACAGATTTTATTACCAGTCCTCAGGTTTCATTGCCAGTGTTTTAGAATCTGCTCACTGTTTGAGAGAAAAAAGAGCCCTTTACAAAAGTTTTGTTTACCAAGAAATAGCCTGATGTTTGAATTCCCTTACAACTCTGCTCTCTGGTGTCTTCAGAACCATGTGCGCGGCTGTGGTGGGAAGACTGGCTGGTAGCCACTTTGTGCTCCCCAGCTCTAGCCTAGGAAAACGGCTTACGAATGGTAGGGGGAAAAATCTCTTTCTTTTTGATTTTTTAAAAAGTAGATTTGAGAAGACTTTTCAGAGGGCAATGTATTTTATCTTATTTTTGTCTTTATCAGTGCTCTAACACTGAATTGTTTGTTTGAAATTTTACTTTTAAGAATGCCAACATATGAGGGAATGTCAAAACAAAATTTGACATATAATCAAGAAGTATGGCCTGCTTATTTCTTCTCTTCTTAGTTGAAAATATCTCTAAATAGCCCAGCCAGCATGGCTCAGTGGTTGAGTGTTGACCTATGCACCAGGAAGTCACGGTTCTATTCCAGTCAGGGCACATGCCTGGGTTGCAGGCTCCATCCCCATTGTGGGGCATGCAGGAGGCAGCCTATCAATTATTCTCTTCCATCTTTGATGTTTCTATCTCTCTCTCCCTCTCCCTTCCTCTCTGAAATCAATAAAAATATATTTAAAATAATATCTCTAAATAAATCTATAATAATGAAAGCATTATATGCTAATTAGATCAGACAGCCAAACGACCTTCTGGACATCCTTCCAGACATCCATCCGGACAAAGTCAGGGCTGCGAGGGCCAAGCCCCTTGCATGAATTTTGTGCATCAGGCCTCTAGTTGTATTATAAGTCCAGGGACATGACTGCAGTTTTAAATATCTATTTTACTGGTTTGTGGTTCAATAGTATTTTCTATATTTCTATTGCCTTATCCTGCAATGTGGAAATTTTCAAGTACATTTTTCAGTAGAACACCAACTAAGTCTAAATCAGAAAAATCTCCCTATTCAACACCCCATTCCCTCCACCCTGCGAAACACCACATGCCTTAGTTTTGGTATTACCAACTATTATAACGAATAAGACCCTCAGTCAGGGGACTTCCAGGTATGGTTTGGAAATGAAGCCCTTCTTTGGACTTCTACTTTCCAGCAACAATTTTACCAAATGGATGGAAACATAAAGAGTTGGTGGACAGTCATCTTAGCTGCACCAGAAAGGACACAAATTTTCTCTCCCTTGTTGTTACTTTAATCGAGATGGTTCTGTTTTGTCAGGACATATAATATCTCTACCTTCCTCTTTTCCATTGTCTCCATCTTTTTTGGGGGGTCACAAATCATAATATTACATACTGTTAATGTGTAACAAGTTTATTAGTCAGTTATACTTCAATACAGCTGGGGGGAAAGTTTCTCAGTTGAAAAATCCACATTTTAGCTGCTTGATACCTACGCATGACTGGTTGTTACCGGAGATGACTGCAAACACAGACCATTTCTATCATGGCTGCTAGAGAAAATTGCATGAATAGCAGCTGTGATCTATACACTGAATAATTTTTGTTCCATCAACATTTTATTAACTGTTCAATCAAACTTAATTTCTTATTTTCTTGTGTTCTTCAAGGAGGAGCATAATAAAATCCAATTGACGTTTACTTCTAATGAATGTTTGGTTGTTTATTTAATATGTAGTGTTCTCATTTGGAGTTTTTAGTAAATTTCTACCATCTGTAAGTACAAAAATTCTGTCCATCGGGGATTACTTTTTAAAAAGGGTCCAAAGATATCAGTCAGTAAGACATGTTACCTTTATTGATCTTTTGCTCCTTCTATACCTGAAAGGTGGTTGCCAATTTCATCAATTTATAGACATTTTGCACTTGAGCATTATCATAATCCTTATCATTTGCTTTAAGAAATGAGAAAAAAAGTAAGTGATATAAATTCTTAGTTTTTTTTGGCTTTACAAATCTAGTTTTAATTTGGCAAAATCATATTTCCAAAGTCTTTCAATAACAGAAACGTAAATTCAGTACTTTTTCCCAACTACTAGTCTTTATCAACAATATCCAACAGCCTCATCCTTACTCCCTAAACCAGTGAATAAATCATTAAGATTTGTTGTCTGTCACTGCATTTTGCAAAAATGACAGGGTGGATTTTACCAAATTTGGAACAGCTGGAACTGAAGTACAACAAGAGGCCCACATGAATGCTAATTTTGGAGAGATATGCAATATGAATTTGGATGCTTTGAACAGAACAAACGAATAGTTTCAGATTTGAAATTCAAATCAAAAGTCACAGTGCAGATGGTTGAAATTACAAAAGTGAGACTGGCAATTGGACTGCCTCTCACCTGGGCAGCTCTCTATAGTGTGAACTAGAGTGAGTAATACTAGAGATTTGGTTATTTAATGATGTTCAGAGATTTCCCAAGCAGCTCTTAAAAATTATATATATGTATTGATTTCAGAAAGGAAAGGAGAGGGGAGAGAGAGAGAGAGAGAGAGAGAGAGAGAGAGAGAGAGAGAGAGAAACATCAATGATGAGAGAAACCTGGGAATGGAGCCTGCAACCTAGGCATGTGCCCTGACCAGGAATTGCACCCTGACCTCCTTGTTAATAGGTTGACGTTCAACCACTGAGCCACTTTGGCTGGACTTCCAAGCAACTCTTATGGTATAGTTAGCAAAATTTCTTCTTCTGTTCATAAAATGAAGAATTAAACCGGAAATTTGCTATTTACTTGGATGAAGACATTTCTCAAGTACTCCCTAAACCTCTGGCAATCAGAATGGATGTTAGCAGGCAAGGTTCACAAAGACTGGGAAGGACCATATTAAATGACTGCCTCCTTGGAGGTGGTGGTAAAAAAATAAAAAAATAAAAAAATCAAAAAATCAAAAAAAAATCTGTGGGTTAATGTTTCAACCATTTCCAAACTCATTTGCTATTTATTTCATTGGCAGACCCTGGTATGTCCACATGAGCCTTGCTTTCATATGCTTTACACAAAGAATGAAGCCACAGCTTGTGAAATTTGTCTTATTTATCCTCTTTCAATCATCTGATAAATTTAAACATACAGATAGGGAAAGTTATGTTATGAAATAGAAATAAATAGAATTACCATTCCTCTGCTCAGGTCTGTCTGAAATGTGAGAAGAGTATTGTGTCTAGAGACTTTCTTTTCTATCACTATATTTTTATGTCAGTCACATGACAAAGTTATTTAAAGACAATGCATCATAAATCTCACTGTAAGAGCAACGTTGATAACATGTAAATGCTTACATTTTAAAACCGAATAGTAAAAAAAACCCAAAAAACAAACAAACAAACAAAAAAACCGAATAGTAAAATTGAGTAATCTTACTTCCCTCTAGTCTCCTCTGATTTATAAGCTCTCTGACAGGGTCAGCATTCTTAAGCCTTACATATGTTCAGCTGTTTAGTTGAAAACAAATACCGTAGTAAAAAGCCATTTCTATAGATACTCTCTGCTTTTCTTTGAGAGAAAGTATAATTAGGGAAATTAATTTTCTTTCAGAACAGTAAAAGGCAGATTTTTAAAACTGGGAGTAACCCTGGAGATCATCCTGTTTGTGCCCACCATTTCAGATCAGAAAACCAAAATTTAAAGAACTTGTGTGAATTGCACAATAATGTATTAATCAAATTATAGGTGTGTATTACTGGGACTGGATTCCAAAACTTAACTGCCAGATGCTTTCCATTAGACTTTGATCCTCTATTTTAGAAGCATTCTAAAATTATTTCCTTAAGGACCTATCACTTTCCTAGGTTTTACCTACCATTCCTTCTCAATGACTAGAAGATAAATGAGATTACTTATACTGACCAAAAGGGACTAATAAAAGTTGGGATTCATGGGATACCTATTTCTAGCCATAGCCATCCACTCCACAGACACCACACAGCAAAAACTCTGACCTTCCTTGCTTCCTCCCTTCCTTTCTTCCTTTTTCTTTTTTCTTCTATCCATGTCTCTCTCTTTTCGTTCCTTTCAAATTTTCTCTCCTTTCCATTTCTTTTACCTTGTCTTATTATGTACTAAAATATGAAATCAAGACATATTCTATGTTCCTATGGAATTAAGAGTCTCTTAGAAGTTTTACTGTGTGGGAAAACATATTTGCCAATGACATATCTGATAAGGGCCTAATCTCCAAAATTTATAGGGAACTCATACAACTTAACAAAAGGAAGATAAACAATCCAATCAAAAAATGGGCAAAGGACCTAAATAGACACCTTTCAAAAGAGGACATTCAGAAAGCCAAGAGACATATGAAAACATGCTCAAAGTCACTAATCATCCGAGAGATGCAAATCAAAACAACAATGAGGTACCATCTCACACCTGTCAGACTGGCTATCATCAACAAATCAACAAACGACAAGTGCTGGAGAGGATGTGGAGAAAAAGGAACACTTGTGCACTGCTGGTGGGAATGCAGACTGGTGCAGCCACTATGGAAGACAGTATGGAGTTTCCTCAAAAAACTGAAAATGGAACTCCCATTTGACCCTGTGATCCCACTTCTAGGAATATATCCCAAGAAACCAGAAACACCAATGAGAAAGGATATATGCACCCCTATGTTCATAGCAGCACAATTCACCATAGCTAAGATCTGGAAACAGCCTAAGTGCCCATCAGTAGATGAATGGATTAGAAAACTGTGGTACATCTACACGATGGAATACTATGCTGCTCTAAAAAGGAAGGAACTCTTACCATTTGCAACATCATGGATGGAACTGGAGAGCATTATGCTAAGTGAAATAAGCCAGTCAATGAAGGAAAAATACCACATGATCTCACTCATTCATGGATAATAGAGACCATTATAAACTTTTGAACAATAATAGATACAGAGGCAGAGCTGCCTCAAACAGATTGTCAAACTGCAGCGGGAAGGCCGGGGAGGGTTGAGGTGCAGGAGGTAGGGGGGTAAGAGATCAACCAAAGGACTTGTATGCATGCATATAAGCATAACCAATGGACATAAGACACTGGGGGGTAGGGGAGACTAGGGGACTGTCTAGGGCGGGGGGAAAAAATGGACACATATGTAATACCCTTTGTAATACTTTAAGCAATAAAAAAATAAAATAAAAAAATAAATAACTGTGGATCAAATAGTGGAAATATTGTAATATTTTTATGGGTTTAATTATTTTTAATTATTTTTATTTTTTCATATCTACTGAGGTATAATTGATATATAAAATTATAAGATATTTAAAGTGTACAACACAGTGATTTTATATGCATATACATGGTGCATCTAATTAATTAATGCATTTCTCTCCTCACATATTTATTGTTTTTTTAATTCCTTATATAAGTGAAAGACAGTATCTGTCTTTCCCTGTCTGTCTCACTTAGCACAATGCCCTGTTGTCCCATCTTTGTTGTCACCAACGGTAGAATTTCCTTCTTTCTCATCTCTAAATAATATTTCATTGAGTATTTATTTCACATCATCTTTATCCATATATTCATTGAGGGATGCTTAGATTATTTCTATATTTTAAATCTCAGGCATAGGAATTACTGTCCTGTCATTTTTTAACTTTCTTGAACAGTGATATCTCCTTTCTACATATTAGTTTTATTATACACTAAAGGCCTGGTGCACTGATTCATGCATGGGTGGGGTCCCTCTGGGTGGCCTGCAGGGATCCGGCCAAAACTCACAGTCTAACACTGCCTGCATCTCCTACGTGTAGCTCCTGCTCATCCTGGCCCTACTGTGCCTGCCGCAGGCTCGCGCCCAATCAGTCCTGATCAGGAGAGGCTCGCACTGCTGTAGCAGTGCTTGCTAGCCATGAGCTCTGTGTCTGGTGCCCTCCCAAGGAGAGTTGCTTGCGTGATTAGGCTGAAACCAGCTCTCTGACATCCGCTGTGGGGTCCCAGTTTGTGAGAGGGCACAGGCCAGGCTGAGGGACCCCACTGGTGCACAATCGGGCCAGGGAGGGACAGCGGGAGGGCTCCAGGGAATGTCTGGCTTGTCTCACTCAGTCCTGATTGGCTGGACCCCAGCAGCAAGCTAACCTACCATCGGAGCATCTGCACCCTGGTGGTACATATCATAGTGACTGGTCGACCAGTTGACTGTCTGCCCCCTGGTGGTCAGTGCATGTCATCATGAGCAGTTGTGCAGCCTTAGCATATCATTAGCATATTATGCTTTGATTGGTTGTTCGGTTGTTCTGCCATTCAGTCTATTTGCATATTACCCTTTTATTATTTTGGATAAATGAATATGAGGATTCTGACCTATTCACATTGTGATTAATTAATACACCCTGGAATCTATGAAATTTGGTAGTTTATTTTTACTTCAATAGTTCATTGTTCTTCACAAATACCTGAAAATATTATTTTTGCATATCTGGCCATATTAACTAGAAAAAATATTAAGAAGTATAGACTCTAAAGAGATATTAACAATACAGAAGAGGCGAAGTATGCTTTCCCCCCATTTTTTTTCCCCGCAGAGGCATATTCTACATGATTGCTGAGAGAAAGGATTTTTATTCATACATTGAAGTAAACGTTTTGAGATTTTGACACAGCTGTTTCTCTGGCCCATGGTCCGCTTCCTGGGTGGTCAGTCACTGAAATCCTCAGGACACAACCATGCACCTGCTCCTGTTCCTCAATGCTGATCAGTGGGAACAAAGAGTCATACTACTTTCTCAGAAATGCTGGGGCCCAGATGGGAAACCTTTCCATTTACATTTACTCTGCCAGAATGCGAGTGCAGTTAAGGCCAGAAGAATACAACACATTTTATTGGAAGACAGTTTAGTGCAGAGGAAAACTGAATTTGGAGATCTCAGTTCACATCCCAGTTCTTCTGTATCCTCCCAGTATGCATTTAGGTAAACTCATGTACCCTCTCTGAGTGTTAGGTCACCCTATGAAAATATGAAAATAGTACCTGTCTCACAAGATAAGTTTGGTATTAAATAAAAGAGTATAGAAGTAAAATTCTTGGCACAGCAGTTACAAAGTATTCAACAATGCAGTTCTCCCATCATTCCCTTCCCTCATCTTTTTACACTAAACTTCGACCTGGATGGTAAATCCTTGATATGTCCTAATGAGTCCTTTCTTACACCCCATAGAATACATAGTTCTGATTATCATTAATTACTAAGTAGAGCGGTGAAGGAAGAAAGACATAGCTATAATGCAGAGGGGGAAATAACAAAAAGTCAGTCAGAAGATCTTGGGCGCAGGGGAAAGAATGCTGCTTTTCCAGTCTGATGGAAAGATAGTGTTTCTTATGTAAAACAGAGATATTTGCATTATTTTAATGATCCATATTTTCATTAAATGAAAATTTAGTTAGCAAAAGAAGGTGACCTATTAATACTGCAAATATAGAGAAATAAAGAAACTTCATGTTTTGACACGTGCTATATTAATAATACAACACCACATTCCCACACTTTTATAAGTGTTTTCCCTTATGATTTTAACATAAAACAAACGAGGTTGGACTAAAGGAAGAACACATCCTTATCTTAAAAATATTTGAACAGTGTTGTAGAGTGCACATTGCAGACTCTTTCTGAGCTCGTCCTGAGCTTTGTTTTAGATCTCCAAGGAATTAAATGAGACATCAATTTAAATATTGGAGTATGTGATAAATATGAACATGTCTTATCAAAGCAAACATATCTTATAATAAATAAAATATATATATTACTAATCCTAGAATATTAAAACTGGTTTCTATTGTTCCACAAAACTTGGGTATTTAATTACTAGCTTTAATCTCAAAAGCCTGTTTTAAATGAATTAAAATGCAATTTGATTCTCCAGCACCAACAACCCTCTGACTTCTTTAGTCATTTACAATAATTATATGATTCATCATTTATACATAAGGCTACACAGATTTTTCTCATACTTGATTGCTTACCTCAAACATATTTTTTTTTGTTGTTGGTGGTGTGATTACTGCTTAAACAAAGCATTGAAATTCTATAACTTACAGTCTCTTGCTCATTATTGGCATTTAGGTTATTTTCTTGTTGACAACTGTTTTCATTTGGAAATTCTGAAAGCTACCTAAGCTAAAGTTATATGCTTATATTAAATCAGATCAACTATTTAGGCACTTTAGATTAAGGCAATATTGTAATGCACTTCTTGATAGTCATGTTCTTTCTCTCTTGTAAACTCACTGGTTGTTATAAAGTCCTGAGGGTTCCACCATGCCAACATTTGTCGAACTTTCATGATACTGAGAAGTGTTGTAGTGTAGTAGGGAGAAAATGAAATCTGATGTCAGATAGGTTTAGGTTTGATTGAGAGCTTGTTGATGCTTCTGAATATTTCTTTAGATGCTTCTATATGACTCAGTTTCATCATCCATTAAATGGGGAAAATTGGTGCCCAGCCATACTATTGACAGGATGATTTGATAATATAATAGACAATCGAATACAAATAATCAATATATAGATGTGCAAATAAAATTTCAAGCTGAGTTTAGATTATTCTGATCTCAGCTCACATGCTTTCTTCTCAGTCAGGCTTTCCTGACCATTTAACTGAAATAGCCACTTTGGCATTCTTCTTACCAGCCTTTGGTTTTGTCTTAACACTTATAATCATCAAAAATTATGTCACATGTTTACTTTATAATTGTTTCCCCACCAGAACATAAACTTATTGAGGACAATGAATGTATAATTTGTCCGCCACTATTCTCAGTGCATATTCACTCAATAAAGGTTTGTTGAGCGAATTTATAACTGTATACCTAACTGATACAAAGCACCATGTTTGGTGCTGCAGGAGTTTAAATATGAATATTTAAACTAAACATATAAAATTTTAAACTAAGTATATAAATATTTAAACCAAATCTAAAAGTGTCCTCTAATCTAGTAGGCAGTATAGGACAAGTGAAACACATAAAATCCGAAGACATTAAGCTCACTACCATACTTAAGGTACAAAAAAATGATGGAGCTTAATACACAGGAGAGAGAACAGGAATAGAAAGGTATAGTCAATCAAAAGAACCATTTATTACACTTTATGGTGAGTGATATCAGGGTGCTATTACAGGCGAACAGGCTTCTGTTTCTCCAACTTGTTCTGGAGACTAGCAACTAGTAGTGGTTGTAGTCTTTAAGAGAATGCTTCCATTGTGTGTTTTTGTTTCTGTTGTATTCTCAAAATTAACATAATTTTATTTCAACTTATTTGCATGGTCATGTATAACCAAGAATTTGAACATGATTTCAGTAGCTGAAATTTTATTTGCATTTATGATAACCCTAGAGGCCCAGTGCACAGGTTCATGCACCGGTGGGGTCCCTTGGCCTGGCCTGCAGGCATCGGGCTGGAACTGGCAGTCCAGCATCTCCCAAGGGGTCCCGGAGTGCGAGAGGGCACTCTGCAAAGTTGCTGTCACTTGGCAGCTCCTGCGTTGAGCGTCTGCTAACTGGTGGTCATTTAGCATCATAGCTACCGGCCGTCTGCTTTTCGGCTGGTTGCTTAAGCATATATATATATATATAGGCATTGCTTGCCATATATATATATATAGATGGGCATCCAACACTAGTATATCAATTTGTGGGTGAATTAGTGGAGCTAATGTGTAAACAATCCACATTACCCAAGTTGGGTTTCAGGTAAGTTTCCATGGAGAAATAAGGAAAATGTGAGGTAGGATGTGCTTACAAACTCAAGAGAATTTATATTATGGTACTTGATTCATAATCTCATCTCCAGGTGAGGTTTTGTTTAAGTAACATATCATTTTGCATATTTTGTTAGTATCATTTAAAAAGTTTTATTTTGCCCTTTAGTTTATATTACTTCGCAGTTTTGGGATGATATGATTGGATAGCTATCAACATAGGCATTTTGTATGTAGGTTTGTGGATGTTTACGTTACAGTTAAGGTACAATATGAAATATAATGTAGGATAATATTAGGAGTCTGTAATTTTGCTTTTCTGTTAAAATAATTTTATACATTTATAACATTTGAGAAATAATGGTAAGATGCCTTTAATTGGCCCTCTCTTTATTCTGTTATAATGTTTGAGTGTCTACATGTCAATAGTGAAAACTCTTTCAGTGGCAGTTGGAAAGAGAATGGGGTAAGACCTAGTCAGACAATGGAAAAGTCTTGATAGATTGGCCAGCTCTAGAGACTGTGGGAATGGTCACACCATTTGCAAAAATATAAGTACCATGTTGGGTAAGTTAAGCTAATTAATTCTGTTGGGTACATGTTGAGTGTGAGGCCCTAGCAGGTATTTGTGAAGAGTAGGCAGTTGTGGTTGTCGCAGTAGATGAACTTGGACCAAAGGCAGAACTGCAGTTAAGGGTGTGAATGAGAAAAGGGAAAAAAAGCAACACAAATTACCAGACACTTCTAATTCATAATTTTTATACACTTTACATAAATTTTTAAATAATACATTTTTATTTTTTAGAGTACAAAATAAAACCTGTTTCCCTAGAAGATAGCAGGGAGAAGAACTGTGTGGTATAGAAAGCGATATTGGAAATGGTAAGGAAATAATGAGTAAATGAAAGAGCAACCGAGAATGTACCAAGGACATGTATACCTCATAGACTGATCCTGGGTCAGCCTTTATTTACCATGGAGATTTATTTTTGGTAGAATGTAAAGAATATTTTTCATATTAGGTGGATGTAGAAATCGAATGTTATAATATATATTAAAATGCTCTGAAAAATCATAATTATGCTAGAAATCTTTGCTATAATTTTCTCTAGGCTAGCTTCTTAAATTGATATATTGCCATGGAAACATTTTTCTTAGTGTTTCACTATTTTTATTTGTGTTTCTATTTTTACCATCTAACTATTATTTTTTAACATTTAATATTCATGAATGTCAGGAATAGTCTATACCTTCTGCTTTTATTATATAGATGACACATTGTGCGTTACACAGCATGATGAAGCCATTCACTTCGTTAACTACAAAAGTGACTCAAGTTTGAAATATAGATAATTTTCAAATGGTAAGAGGAAGAACAGTAAAATTAAATTGCTCCTTTTTATCTTCTTAAAAGATTGAACTCAGAATTTCTAGAAAGCTTAAGGAATTAAATAATTTATTGACTTTGAGTTTTTACAGCTAAGATAAATAATCCCATCAATATGGTAGAATTATATAAGAATTTGGCATATATTCAATATAAAAATCTTAAAGTATAGTGAATATAGCCTTATTGGAGAAATAACTATCTTTTGGAACAGTGGCAAAAAAGGGTGCACAATTACAACAGGTACCTTATTTTCAAGATATCATCTAAATTTATTTTTAAGTTTTACAGTTTCTTATTCCCACACTAAAATGTATATGGAGATTTGTAACTAAAATTCTCAGCAGGCATCAGTATGCAGAATACATTGAGTAATGGGCTAAAATATGGGACTAAGGCATTATCAAAGGGTGAGAGTGCTGGTTTCAAGATATGTATGATATATGAATAAAACTGTTTATTTGTTTTTAAGAAAACAAATATATAAGTAAGAAACAGCTATAAATTATAATATTGTGAAGCAGTATATTTTTATACTAATATGAAAAGGATGGTTAAGCACTACACATTGCAAGTGAGAAGAATGTAGAAAAAAAAGAATCTCGCTCAAAACATCTGCCAAATTCACTTTTCCACCATTGTGGTTTAGAAGTAATATCCAATCTGAAAATATACTTTCAAAATCTTCCACTACTAGTTCCCCACCCCTACACAAGTTATAAACTACATTGGCAAACTATTTGAGGAAAATATTTTGCACATCTTTTCCTAAGTTATTAATATTTTTCATGAGTTAAGAGAAAACCAAAAGATAATTGTATTTTCTGTGATCTTTATTTTAAATGTGAATGTAGTGACTTTTTTGTGGCCCTAGAAGACTGAGGTGATGGCACAGTAACTTCAGTCAGCTCCCATAATATTTTCCAGAGGTAGAGATGTAAGAGGAGGAGAGTGTGGATGAGGTTGCTATTCCTGTCAGAGCCCATGAAGTAGTGCAGCATATTTCAAAGAAGTGAGCTGACAAACAAAAACAATGAAAAACAACACAGACTAGTAAATATTAGGAATGTTTAAAGGGAAAATGATAGTTTGAGGAAGAAAATTCATTTCAGAAAGATTTTATTAGTTTTTATTTAGTCTTTTAAAGTAAGCTCAAGGATATGGGAGGTTTTGAAAAGCAAAAGTGAAAGACTTAAATTGAAGCAAATGGATTAAATTAACACTGAGGAGGGGGAAAGAGAAAGTTATCTTGAATGACTGATTGCTCTGCTAGAAATTAATCTGGAAGCTGTTTCTGATATTCTCTCTTCCTCTATCGGCTCATATTCTGCCTAGTTCCTTGTCCACCTCTGCTCACCACCTTTTGACTATTTCTCCTATTTCTACTGTTTTATGGAGGAAGAAAAGGAGATGTGTGTGTAATTTACCCTTGGGTTTGTCTATGGCTGCATCTGCTTCTATATTTGCATTTGATTCTATATATCTATGTTGGATTTATCTTTATATATCTGAATTGATGTCAGTGTGAATTCACTCATTCAGCTAGCATTTATTAAATCACTTGGGTCAGGCAGGGTACTTATCATTTAAGATGCAATTAAGAAATAAAGATCTCTTACTTTTTGAGACAGCCTGGAGGGACATGGAGAATATTATACTAAGCGACATAAGGCAGTCAGAGAAAGACAAGTATCACATGATCTCACTCATATGTGGAATCTAAAGAACAAAATTAACCGATGAACAAAATAGATCCAGAGACATAGAAGCATGGAACAGAGTGTTGAATCTCAGGTAGAAGGCACGTGTGGGTGAGTGGGTGGGAAGAGATTAACCAAAGAACTTGTATGTGTATATGCATAACCCATGGACATAGACAATAAAGTGGTGAAGGCCTGGGGGGTGGGGGTGGACGAGATCAATTGGAAAAAAGGGGGCATCTGTAAGACTTTAAAGAATAAAGAGACATTAAAAAAAAAGAAGTGGCTTGTAACCTTAAGGTATTTACAGGATAGAAAGCATAAATAGATATATAAATAAATATATGCTATAAATTATGGAATTCTGCAGGATGAAAATCTACAGAAATCACACTGTGGATGCAAAAAAAAAATGGTGAGTTCTACATGAGAGTTGGGTTAAAAAAATTAAGGAAAGCTACCCAAAAAGTCTGAGTAACAACTTGACAATCAAAATATGATTCACACTTTTTTTCCTGACTATCCTACATATAAGATACTGTGGCATGGTAAGGATATGGCTAAAATTAGAGCTAGGGTTTAAACTGGGTTACCTTCTTTGCTCATTTCTAACTATATTTCAAAGTGATAGCTTGCCCCCAAATTCAATCAATGTTTTATTTTATTATATTTATTCCTGTGGGTCAGATATTGTGTTAGGAAATAAAAAGACTAAAAAATATTTATTTTTATCAAGGGTTTCAAGTATAGTATGGAAGTTCTGTGTACAAATAATAACTTAGTTTTAGTTTCATGGTTAATAATACAAATAGCACAAAATGAGAAATGGTTCATTTTCCTCTGGGACAGGGAAAAGGAATAGAGTAACATTTAAGGTAGTCTTTACAGCAACAGATGAAAAGTCTTTTCCTGTGAAAGGGCACAGAGAGGACCAGAACCAGGTAAGTCTGAAGATGTAGGTCAAGACTGGCTAGTGTGTGAAGGCCTTGCATAATGTCAAGGAACTTGAACTTCACCTGGTAAAAAAATAAGACTTGTTTGCAAGGTTGTTTCATCAGACTTTGTTTTTAAAGTCTGAAAGTGATTTGCATTTTCTAAAATGTGGAGGGAAAAGAGTGGAGGAAAGAAATCTAGTTAGGATTCTACAAAACTAGTTAGGAAAACCTGCAATATTACAATTATATAATAATGAAAGCCTAGATAATATGGTGGGAAAGATGGAAACATTAACTGGAAGAGAAGAAATAATGAAAGTTGAATCTCACAGTTCTAACCAGTGATCAAGCAATATCTATTGCAGGAAGAAGCAGTTTAGGGTAGAAAAATAACTCTAGTTTCATGGCTATTACATAACAGACCATGTGATAAGTGGTTTATATATAAATAAATAATCTAAAAATATAGAGAATAATTTTCCCATTTCCCATACAACCAGCAGGTATTTAAGCCCAAGCCACTGTCTTCAAACTCTTCTTACATATTATATTTAAGGAAATTATAAAAATAGAGTCCCAGTGCATGAAATTCATGCACAGGTAGGGTCCTTAGGTCTGGCTGGCGATCAGGGTTGATCGGGGCCTTCCGGCTGCCAGCTGGGGCCTTCCTTAATTCCGCAATGCCCCCTGGTGGTCAGCGCACCTCATGATGAGCGGTCGAACTCCTGGTCAGTTGAACTCCTGATTGGTCGAACTCCCGAGGGGACAATTTGCATATTAGGCTTTTATTAGATAGGATTGCAAACTTGAACAAAATGCCAGGTTTAGGACATTGAAATGGAGAGCAATATCTGATTTTTCAGCAGGAACTTCAAAATGTACCTAAGTCAGCAAAATAGGTGCTATTTTGAAAAAAGTCATATTTGTTTAGTAGTGAGATATACTCTCTAGTCTAATTTGCATTATCTTTCCCTTTATTTGCTATGTTTTGTGTACTCTGTGTTTTCCCATTTAAAAAAATTATAAGGAAAGAAATCTAATTCTTCAGTGAATAGTAACATAGATAAAGACTGGACCATTTGGTTTTGTGAGGAAAGACCTAAAATTTTTGCATTCATTTTTGAGAAGTAGCATCTGTGGATTGATCACTGATTGTTTTAAAACACTTGGATGGTTGCTAGGTGAAATATATTTAATGGTGGTTCTCCATTATGAATGTAGGAATCTCCATGAAAAAGCACAAATACAAAAGAAGTAGCTTCCCGCTGTCTAGATTTGTTTAACAAACTTTTAGCCTAAATGTTGGATCAGAGGACCAATTTAAGATCCCTTCCAGCTATACATGAAACTCTTTTACTATAGGATTGCAAGAATAGAATTTCTTCATTTCTGAGCAGCAATTTTTGCATTTTATATAAATGGAAGATTTTTGGATAGACTATACTTTTCTTTTGCCAATATCTAAGAAGCTTTGGTATATATTTGTAAACACAACAAATGTAATTCAAGAAGGTTTCAAAAAAAGAAAAACATTTATTACTGGGAGATATTTTCAATATGTGGTATTTGCTTTTACATAGTTTAGGCAAATTCTATTTTAGATGAGAAAACACTTAAGGTAATTGACATTATATTTACATAGTACCTTCAGTTAAGATACCTAGGTATTTCATGCTATAGCTATGGGTGACCTATTTTGTTTATAATAAACTGATTTAATTTATGTATTAAAGTATAATTATTAGTAGTTGTTTTTACTTTCAAGATAAATTCATTAACAGGAAGATCCTTTATTTTGCCAATTTTGTTGAATGCAAATTCTTTCCACACTTTTCTTTTTTTTAATATTTTTTTTATTTATTTCAGAGAGGAAGGGAGTGGGAGAGAGAGATAGAAACCTTAATGATGAGAGACATTGATCGGCTGTCTCCTGCATGCCCCACACTGAGATTGAGCCTGCAATGAAGGCTTGTGCCCTGACTGGGAATGAAACCTTTACCTCCTGGTTCGTTAGGTTGATGCTCAATCACTGAGCCATGCCGGCCAGGCTCTATCCACATTTTCTTTAGTCATTATTCAACACATATTTATGAAATAATTATTCTATACCAAGAACTAATATTACAAATGGATTCATTTTTAAAATCCAGGCATCAGTTGTTTGCGTGTGAGTAACTGCCTGCTACTACAAATCCATGTGATTTTGCCTTCATCCACTCAATACTATGGCCAGGGTAATTTCCTAACCTCTGCAAACCTCTGCTCTTCCAAGGTGGAGAATGGAGGTGGTGACATTGATTTGTTCTAAGAATGTTGCTTTAGTTGCACATCACAAAATATCTGACATAAAGTCAGCCGTGTTTTAAAATGTTCACCTTTGGAAATCATTCCCACAAAGCATTCATGAGTTTAGTGTATTTTATTGGAATTTGGAGGCCACAGTGCCTTTTCCTTGGCTTTCTCCCCATTAGCCTCTGCTAGCACCCCACTCCAGGCTTATACTTACACAACTCTTCTAATTGTTAGGCCAAACAGGTGATTGCTTCTTAATTTTATTTTCCAAATTTGGACATTTTTACCCAGTTAAAGTCTTGACAAAAATGATTCACTGTTCTGTGGAAGCCATTGTCTTTATAAACAGAATTTTAAAAATCTGTTATAGCCGGTTCTATCAAAATTCAAATTCTTAATGAATTGCTATGCTTGAGTGATCTTTGGAAGCTGTGAGCAGCTGCCTCACATTTAGAAGCACTTCCCTAAGTTCGTACAAACCTGCCAAATAGATGGAAGATAAGGTCTACCTCCACTTTCTCCCTGGTACCTCCATCAGGCTTGCCTGTTTAACAGGAATACAAAGACTTTGGCAATGTTTTTCATCTTTAGAGAATTGCAATTCATTCTCAATGGCTTACATATCAGATTACATGTGTTTGTATAAATTTATGCATGTCCTTCTTGAGGAGGTCTGGCTGGCACAGAGATTAAAACCATTGGACCCAAGTTTTAACCACTGAACCACACTGGCCAGGCTCTCTTTTTTTTTTAATTGAAATTGATTTCTAATTTTATATCCTTGTGATCAGAGAAGATGCTTAATATGATTTTAATTTTTTTGAATTTATTAATACTAATTTTGTGTCCTTGAAAATGTTCCATTGGCACTTGAAAAGAATATATAGTCTGCTGCTGTGGGATGAAATATTCTGCAGATATCAATTAAATCTATCTGGTGCAGTGTATCGTTAAAGTTCACTGTGGTCTTGTTGATTTTTTGTCTGGAAGATATATCCATTGATGTCAATGAGGTGTTAAAATCCCCTCCTATGACTACTATAATTTAGCTGTAAATCCATTTTGGTGCCAAGAGGAGATGTGGCTATTCCACAGCCATTGTAGGATCTGCTGGGCTCAATTTATTTTCCAGCTTTTTATCTCTATCAGTCAAATGAAAAAATCTAAGATATATTTGACTAAAGAAAAGATTAGCTTAGACAATATATTTTAAAAGTCTTTTAGAGAGGAAAATAATTCCATATTATTAAAATTGTTTATAATTCATTTTATTTACATAGAATTCATATCCAGCTGGGGATTTTTTTTCAGATTAAAAAAACCCACAAAACTAGGTCTTTTTTCAATTTTCCTACTTATAAGATTGTGGCATCCATATTTTTAAAAACTAAGGATAAAGAGCATATTTTAGTTAATATTCCAAGTGATGGGCAGTGGATTAGTTTATCTTTCCTGTAAATTGAACTTCAACAGATGTGTAATGCAGGTGTAAATCATCAATACTAGATGATACACTGACTTTTAATTTTCATCTAATGTCTTGATTGCTTACCAGTTAGTCATGTGTGGTGCTAGAAAAATTTTGAAATGCAACCTAACAGTTGTTAATTAGAAATAAACCATCACATTTTAACAAGACTTATAATACCCTTTCCTGATGAAATGGAAATTGCTTTTTTTCTTTACTTTTGTTATAAAAAATTGAGCTGAGATTTGGATGATTAGAGATTACCAGCCACAATTATGATGATGTTCTGATTTAACATTTTTCTCTTTGTGAGATAGTGGAAACTAGTTATTGCATTTTAGAAATATAAGTGCTTCTTTGATGTTTATATGATGAGTATCAGTCATGATTAATACTTAGAAATTAGTTCCCTGAAAGGTTTACATGAATGTAACATAATTGCATTTTTTGTGCCAATTGATTTTATTGCTGTGTTTAATGGTTTGTTGCATACTTTGCAGGATAATGAATTTCATTTTCTTGTATTATCCTATAAATAACCTGGGCATTTTCTTAATTACGATAATCATAGTAGCTGTCTTAACTCTTGCAAACAGGTACTGCTCAATGCATTTGAGAATTGGGATATTCAAGCTAAATCAAGTAAGACATTATGGAACTAGATAGGTAGGTAGATAAATACATACAGACTAGAGGCCCGGTGCACAAAAATTTGTGCACTCAGGGGGGAGAGGGGTCCCTCAGCCCGGCCTGTGCCCTCTTACAGTCTGGGACCCCTCGGGAGATAACGACCTGCTGGCTTAGGCCTGCTCCCAGGTGGCAGAGGGCAGGCCCAATCCCTAGGTGCAGCCCCTGGTCGGGCTCAGAGCAGGGCCGATTGGGGAGTTGGGGCGCCACCCCCTGTCATGCACAGAGCAGGGCAGATCGGGAGGTTGCGATGCCACCATCAGTCATGCTCAGGGTAGGGCCGATCGGGGGATTGGGGCACCGCCCCCTTTCACATTCAAGGCAGGGTCGATGGGGAGGTTGCGGCGCCACCCCATGTCATGCACAGAGCAGGGCCAATCAGGGGGTTGGGGTGCTTCCCCCTGTCACTCACAGAGCAGGGCCCATCAGGGGGGTTGGGACACTGCCCCATGTCACACACAGAGCAGGGCCGATCAGGGGGTTGGGGTGCCGCACCCTGTCACACTCAGGGCAGGGCCGATGGGGAGGTTATGGCTCTACCCCACCACAGAGGAGGGCCCGTTGGGGGAGGGGATTGGGGCGCTGCACCCTGTCACACACAGAGCAGGGTCGATCAGGGGGTTGGGGAGCTTCCCCCTTTCACGCACAGAGCAGGGCCCATCATGGGTTTGGGGAGTTCCCCCCTGTCACTCACGGAGTAGGGCCGATAGGGGAGTTGGGGCACTGCCCCCTGTCACACACAGAGCAGGGCCGATCAGGGGGTTGGGGTGCAACACCCTGTCACACTCAGGGCAGCGCCAATGGGGAGGTTATGGCTCTACCCGGTCACACACAGAGCAGGGCCCGTGGGCGGGCGGGTGGGGGGGGGGGTTGTGGCCCCGCCCCCTGTCACACACAGAGCCACAGGGCACTCAGGGGGTTTGGGCGCTGCCCCCTGTCATGCTGATCCCAGTGCCGGGAGGCCTCTCGGCTCCGCTGAACCCAGTGCTGGGAGGCATATTACCCTTTTACTATATAGGATAGAGGCTTGGTGCACGGGTGGGGACTGGCTGGTTTGCCCTGAAGGGTGTCCTGGATCAGCGTGGGGGTCCCCACTGGGGTGCCTGACCAGCCTGGATGAGGGGCTGAGGGCTGTTTTCAGGCTGGTGGGTGACTGAAGCTCCCAACTGCTCCTTTTTTTCTTTTTTATTCTGGGCCAGCTTTAGCTCTGCGGCTTGGCTCCAGCTCTTAGGCCTCCGCTGCTGAAAGCAGGTTTCTGGCCTTTGTTTACCTTCTGTATTTGAAACAATGTTGCGATCCTGCTGGCTGAAGCCCGGGCCGACTAAAGCAGGTTTCTGGGGTTTTGTTTAGCTTCTATATTTGTAACATAGTTGCTTAGAGTTGCAGCTCAGAGGCCAGCAGCGGCAGGCGGGGAAGGTTGGAGTCCTCCGTCACTGAAGCAAGCAAGCCTCATGTTAGCTTCAAGCTGCCTGGCTGCCGGTGGCCATCTTGGCTGGCAGTTAATTTGCATATCACCCTGATTAGGCAATGGGAAGGGTAGCGGATGTATGCTAATTACCATGTTTCTCTTTTATTAGATAGGTTATATATCTCTTTCTATACACATATATTGAAAATATTTTTAATATTTTATATGTGTTAGATAATGTTTTCTTCTACTTGTGTTTACTGCTAAATTTGTGTATTTTCCTGACTTGGGATGCCATTTCATATTAGCCTCTTCATTTATTTTTATCAGTTCATTTGATAAGGACAGCACTCCGCACAGATTTTTCATATGAGACAAAAACTTCAATTTAATTAAGCAGCCCACTGACCCTCAACTATGATGGATTCATATAGTTTGTGTTGATGTCTAACTTTAGGAGAAATTTTTTTCTTGGACGTGGAAACTGTGCTGAGATATTGCAACATGCATATATACTTTAAATGTTTGACTAACATCAGGGGAAATAATACTTTCCTTAATATTTTAAAAAATATTACAAAAACATTTATCTGTACAAATTGACAACACAACTAAACTAAACAGGCAAAATGGGAATTTGATATTAACAATTAAGGTACATATTATTATCCTTTGAAACTCCATGCTCCTTCATAACTATTATATTGTGAAGTGATGATGACAGTCAGTTTTTCAAAAACATACATGGCAGGCATCCCAAGTCTTGGAAGATCTGAGCCTCTCTCAATGTTCACTGGTCTTACTACCAGGATTTGAAGAAAAAGTAGGTTGGTAGAATCTATGAATTTATTTTTCCATTGTATTTGTTCTTTGTATAGGTGTTAACAATCACCAAAGATATGAATATTCATATAATTAAAAGAAATACATATATATGTTTTTTATTGATTTCAGAGAGGAAGAGAGCGGGAGAGATAGATAGAAACATCAATGCTGAAAGAGAATCATTGATCAGCTGCCTCCTGCATGCCCCACACTGGGGATCGAGCCCACAACCCAGGCATGTGCCCTTGACTGTAATCAAACCCGGGACCCTTCAGTCTACAGGTCAACACTGAGCCAAAACCAGCTAGGGCAAAGACAAACATATTTTTGATCCATATTGTCTCTATGGAAGCAACCTATAATTATTCTCTTTTTTTCTTATTTTTTGTATGTTCTATAATAGAACAGTTCTATTCTGCTTAAATTGGAATTAAGTAATAAGTCCATCCAGTTATTATATCTTTAACCTTTCTATATGGCAGTGATATATTCATCATTAACTCTGTCCTCATATTGTCCAGAATTATACCTAGAATGTCCTTTTTCTTGTAAAATTTTTTGAAAATAGTATGTTCCAGTTTTCTTTTAATATTTTTTCTTTTAATATTTTATTAAAATATTTGATTCATTTATAATTTATTTTTTTATAATTTCAGATTTGTTTGTGCCTTTTACTTGATGACTAGCTGGCTAGTGAAACCAATATACTTTATGGGATAATCTTCAAAATTCCCCCTTTACTGTGTATTAGTTTTCATATTTGCATATGAACCTCTCTCACTTCTGTTCCATTAAACTATTTGTTTCTTTCTTCAGTACTAAAATGATCTATTTTAGTTTAATATTTTTAATGAATAGTATATTTTATATTTAAAAAAATTATAATGTCAGGTACTGCATAACTATTTTTGTTGCAAAATTATCTTTACTATTCTACTTGTTTTCTTGCCTGCGTCAACACATAATTTAAAACATTATTTATAGGGTGCCCACCCCAAAATGTATATACACACCTTAAATAATTATAAAAGCAGTATTTATTGAAATACATTTCACTTTCAAAATTGAGCTATCAGCTGTCACAGTGTGTATACATTTTTGGGGACATGCTGTATATATAATTTTTTACAATAAAATATATTTAAAAATTTAACCCCGCTCCCTAACTTTTCAATAAATGTTGAATGTACATTTAAAGACTATTGATTTCAAGGAATGCCTAGTCAATAATTTCCTGGGCTTTAGGATGTAAAGGTATATAATTTTATAAATAACAAAAGATCCACTTTTTATAATAAGAACCCATCTAATAAAAATTGCATATTTTTATCTGAAGTCCCGTTCAGTGCAAATGAATGCATTTTGTCACACTGTTGGTCACTTTATTCATTATAACTACCTTTTCCAGGACCCGGTTTTTAAAAATTAATTTACTGGTATTTGTCTGATTAGAAGAGGTAAAAATGAGAATTTTGAGGGCATTCCTACCTGATAAAATTGTGGTTAATCCATCAAGTGTGTTGGGGTAGAAGACATAGTGTGTTAGGGATGTTGTTTAAAAAGCCTATGTTATATGCTATGTCAAATTCAGGAAAATCTACCCAGATACCCATTCTCACTCTCCTGGACGGAATTGTTAACCAGGAAAATCTAGCATATTTTAGAGTCCATTTATAGGAACAAGGGGCTTTCTATAGAAGTATATCTATCTGGCAATATCTGGACTAATCCTGGTGAAATGTACTTAGGTGTTGGTACAAACTTCTTATTGCTACCTACTCTTGGGAACTTCATTGGAAAACTAAAACTGAAATAGTCTTGTCCAATTGAAACTGATTTACTGCCTTTCAAGATATCTAAGGAAGGTACTCAAATGGCCACCTGATGTTTTCACTGCTTTATTTGGTATCTGTAATTCCTGGGAGAGCTAATTTTATTTGTGCATTGTTAATGTGTTGCATTTCAAACAGTGTTTTGATTTCTCAAACTGGCAAATTTCCACACAGCTATCTATGTTTCTTATTTAGAGGGATAGCTATAGAATAAAGCCTAATATGAGTATTCCTGAGCACACCTACTTGATGTATATCGCTGACGAGAAAGTAACATTTGTGAAAGATCTACAAACTCTATTTGGGAAAAGTGGGGTATGTGTTGTACCTACTTAAGGGAGTTGTGATCATCAGGTGGCCAACCTCTTGACTTTGAGTTAGGTATATGGGGGGGAGGCAAGGGGATTAGATACTGCTTCACCTTAGTCATTCCTGCCAAATGTAATAGTGTCTATTTACTATTCACATATTCCTTTATTTGTCTTCCAAACATTTGCCAAATGAATATATGCTGGTGACTTCCATGCTTCTTTGTCCACGTCTGTGAAGTCTGAAAAAAGGTAGATCAAGGGAATTCAAGTCAGTCGGTTAATCAGAATTCATTCCAGAGTCTTTCTACTATCCTCCCACTCCTTGCAAAGGGGTTTTATTGTGAGCACTTAATATTTTATGGAATACTGTCAGTTCTTACAGAGCTCAAAGGGGTTATATATTTTTCTGACATATGATCATAATTCCCATCAGTATGCTTAATGTCAGCGGCTGTAGGATTCCTTTGATTTTTTTTTTAAAGAAAAAAAATAAAATAAAGGATTCCAGGCTCATCAAATAGAATAACTATGCATGATTCAGAAAATTCTTATTACTCTGGGTGAATACTTGGGGACTATTGGGACAAATATGCAATAGATGCCTCTTAGTGATTTCCTGGTTAACCTAATTCCCCCCTGCCTATTAAGCTATTCCTGAAATGTGAATTTTTGAGGACTAGTTTTGAATACATACACATACATAATTTATGCCAGAGTAAAACATGCACAATATCCATATGTATATATTACATATATGTATACATTAATATATACTACAGGGTAGGATATTATATTATCTGAAATTGATCATGTATTAAAGGTGAAAGGGGAGTGATAGTTAAAAAGAAGTAAAGGCAAATCCAAAATGTTTAAAATTATTGATGATGGATATTTTAATAATTATTCTATTAAAAATACAATCTCTTCAGAATACTCTCCATGTCAGTAAACTCACTTCAGAATACAATCCGTGGCACAAACACAAGACCACAGAAGAATGTTGAGTTGTGGTTTTTACTCTGTGACAGGCTTTAAATCATCCAGGAACTATGTCGTTTCCTTTGTTAAATACCATTCCCTTTTTATTCTTTTTACTCAGAACCATGAAAAGAAAATGCTGGCAGAGAGACAGTGGGTTGGTAATTACTAATAATTTTAAGCTGGTTTAATAGAAAGCAATTATTTTTAAAAACTAATTTGGCCTTTTATTAAAGTGGATGAATTATCCAGTCTTGGCATTAAGCAAACTCAAGAACTAAACATATAGTAAATAATTGATCTATTGATGTTTTTCTCTGTTGGGAATGCATGTTGTCCCAAAATGAATACTGGGGAAAGTGTTAGCAAATGTTTTGTTTTTTTCTAAAACAGCGTGTACAGCATAAGCCATAAATTTGGGCCAGTGATTTAATTAATTTATTTTTATATAAAAGCCTACTTTTTTTTTTTGTCATTTTGTAACATGTTTTATATATTGATTAGTGTGAGATATTTTAAAATGTCAACATGTTATTTCCTCAGAAAGGTAATATGAGGCAGTAAGAATAAAATTGAAAAACAAAACAAAATGGAACTAATTGCTAATTCTAAAAAAATACTCAGAATTTGGGACTCATATACTTCTTTTTCATATTTAATGTCTTATGTTAAGCCATAAATAGCAGCATAAGTAAGATGTTAAGAAACTAGTGATCATTTCATTGTGAACAACCAAAAAATAAAGAACTACTATCACAATTAGTAGGCTGACAAAGCAAGAGACATGAAATGATTGAGACAAAAATCTCGTTATCTGTAGACAGGTGATTATGCACCGAGAAAATACATTGAAAAACTTTTATAATAAATTAGAAAATTTGGTTAAGCATTAAACATAGATCTTGTAACTCTGAATTAATTAAAACAATTGATTTAAGTAGTCATATTAGTAGACTAGCCCTCCCAAAACCATATTTTGGTGTGTCAATTTTTTATTACCATGCTTTAAAAATTAATACAATTAAAATGAAGAATACCAACAGCAATGTGGTGGTTGCCAGAGGGAAGGGGGTAAGGGGAGAAAAGGGTCCTAATATAGACTCGATAATTCATCTACTTTAGTAAAAGGCCAAATTCGTTTTAAAACATAATTGTCTTCTGTTAAACCAGTGTAAGATTACTAGTAATTACTAGATGTGACTTTGGGTGGTGGGCACACGGTACAATATACAGATCTTGTAACATAGAAAACCACACATGAAACCTGTATGTTCATGTTGACCAATGTCACCCTGATCAATTTAATAAATAAAATGAAAAGAAATATACCACAAATATTTTTAATTATACTTTTGTAGGAGCTTTGTCACCTAAAACTTATTTTATTATAATTCTCATTTAGTTATATTTATTGAGCACCTATTATGTGCCAGGCACTTCCCTAATCTCCCCTGTTATAAAGTTCATGCTGTTCCCTACATTTTTTTATTCCTCATTTTATTTTTAAGATCTACACTTTTGGCTGGAATTCTCCTGGAAATATGCCATTATATGCCTATGCATATACCATGTATCATTTATTAATTCCTCTAGTGATGACCACCAAAGTAGAATCTAACTATTCTAAAATACATATTGTCATCATGAATATTTTTCTATATGTGGCATGCACAGATGGTTTGTTTGGTTTTCCTAAGACATATATTTTTTAGAATATTTTTATAGTTTATAGTCCAACATTTTATATTGGGTTTCTTTTCACCAAGTACTCACAAATAGTTGGTATTTGTCATTGACTTTTCGATAGATGTATTTCATTGGCATTGTAAGTAGCATTTTTCTGTAGTAAAAGTAGATCATCTCTTTATATTCGTCTTACTGATTTTACCTTCTCTTTTCATGAATTGGTTATTCATATATGTTGCTCATTTCATATTGACATAACACCATATTTGGCTGATTTGAAGTGTTCTTTTTATTTTTATTTATTTTTATTTTTTTAAAAATATATTTTATTGATTTTTTACATAGAGGAAGGGAGAGAGATAGAGAGTTAGAAACATCGATGAGAGAGAAACATCGATCAGCCGCCTCCTGCACATCTCCTACTGGGGATGTGCCCACAACCCAGGTACATGCCCTTGACCGGAATCGAACCCGGGACCTTTCAGTCCACAGGCCGACGCTCTATCCACTGAGCCAAACCGATTTCGGCAGAAGTGTTCTTTTGATATTGTAAATATAAATCATCCCCTTGTTAGATTTAAAATATTACAAATGGCTTTCCCAGCGTTTGTACCTGGCATCACCACATTAAAATCCTAAATTGTACTCAGATATATCAAATAGTTTTCCTTATTGTCACAGAGGCATTCTCTCACATTTTAAACTTTAGTACTTCCACATTTATTTATTTATTTTTAAATATATATTTTTTATTTTTCAATTACAGTAGACCTACAATATTATATTAGGTTCAAGTGTACAACCTAGTAATTAGACATTATATAACTTACTATCCTGATAAATCTCATACCCATCTGACACCATACATAGTTATTGTTATTCTAGATGCCCAGTGCACGAATTCATGCACACTGAAAGGAAATTAATTAGAAGAAATATTTTAGAGGCCAGGGAGGGACCGTGGGAGATTGGCTCCAGGGCATGTCCGGCCCATCTTATCCAGTCCCAAGCAGGGTTGATTGTGGCTGGCCGGCCAGGGAGGGACCGTGGTAGTTTGGCCAGCTGGGGAGGGACCGTGGGAGGGCTCCAGGGCGTGTCTGGCCCATCTTGCCCAGTCACGATCAGCTGAACCCCAGCAGCAAGCTAACTTACTGGTTGGGGCATCTGCCTCCCGATGGTCAGTGCATGTCATAGCAACTGGTCAAGCAGTCAACCAAACGTCAACCGATCTATCAGACACTTAGCATATTAGGCTTTTATATAGAGATTATTGACTATATTCCCGATGCTATACTTTATGTCTCCATGACTACTCAGTAACTATCAACTGTACTTCCTAATCCCATTACCTTTTTCACCCCTCCCCTCAACTGTTTGGCAACTGTCAAAATGTTCTCTGTATCTGAGTCTGTTTCTGTTCTGCTTGGTCATTTATTTATTTTTTTAATCTTTTTGTTGAAAGTATTACATATGTCCCTTTTTTTCCCCCCATTAACCTCTTCTAGACTGCCCACCCCTAGCCCCAGGCCTTCACCACCCTTGTTCATTTATTTTGCTTCTTAGATTCAATTGTTGATGTACTTATTGCCATTTTTCATATTTGTGTTTATTGCCATTTTTCATAGTTTGATCTTTTTTAAAAATTTTTTTTGACTTTTAGAGAGAGGTAAAGAGAGAGAAAAAAAATCATCAATGTGAGAGCAAAACATTGATTGGCTGCCTCCTCCTTCTCCCTACTGGGAATCCTGCCAAAACCCGGACATGTGCCCTGACTGGGAATCCAACCACAACCTTTCAGTACATTCACAGGAGGACACTGAGCCAACTGAACCATATGGGCCATATTTTGATCTTTTATTTGTCTTCTTCATAAAAAAGATCATTTAACATTTCACGTAATTCTAGTTTTGTGGTGATGACCACCTTTAGCCTTTTCTTGCCTGGGAAGCTCTTAGTATCTTCACATTTAGGTGAGGATTTGGAGCTTCTTATTTTACATGCTGTTGATAGAGAATTTTCTCCACATAGTGAGTCATCTTTTTACCTAATGTGTTTTACTAATTTAACATTTACAAAATAAGTCTCTTTATCAAATTGTCCATGTATACATGTCTGTTTCTGGGCTTTCTAAACTTTCTATTGTGCTATATGGTTTTCTGCATCTATCCTACAGTCTTTTATTTTCTGTTTTTATTTTACTGTAAATTTTATTTAATTTATTGGGATAATATTGGTTAATAAAGTTATATAGGCTTCAAGTGTACAATTCTATAATACATCATCTGGTTATTGTATTGTGTATTCACCACTCAAAGTCCAGTCTCCTTCTTTCAACCATTTATTTCTTCTTTACCCTCATCCACTGCTACCCAACCCCCATTCTCCCCTAGTAATCACCATATTGTTGTCTGTATCCACAAGTTTGTTTTGTTTTTTTATCTTAATCCCTTCACCTTTATTACCCAACCTCTCAAGCTCCCTTCCCTCTTACAATTGCCAGTCTGTTCTCTGTCCTATAGTCTTTTCAATACAATGCCCTAGCCAGTGTGGCTCAGTTAGTTATGTGCTATCCCATGCACTGAGAGGTTGCCACTTCAATTCCTGGTTAAGGGCACAGGTCCAGGTTTCGGGCTCGAATCCCAATGTGGGATGGGCAGGAGGCAGCTAATCAATGCTACACTCTCACATTGATATTTCTCTCTCCTTCTGCCTTCCTCTCTCTCTAAAAATCAATAAACAATTCTTTAAAATACATACATACATACATTCATACAATAAGTTTATGATATAGTATTTGGTAGGGAAAAATTACAAATTTTGTCATTTTCAATAGTAGTTTTAGCCATATGTAGACCTATTTGCTTCTATAAAAAAAATTTTGTTAAATCAATTGTCAAGATTAAAACAAAACAAAACACTACTCAGATTTTGAATGAAGCTGAATGGATTTATTAATTGTTTTGAGGAGATTTACATTTTCATAGTATTCAGCCACATCATTCATGAACAGGTATATCTTTTGACCTATTCAACACTGTTTAAAAGTTCATTTACTATGGGCTTGTCCATTCATTGTTAGGTTAATTCATATAACACGTGTGTTGTTATGGTAAATGGAATCTTATTTTCTATTAACGGTTGTAATTGATTTTGGATGTGATTTTGTTTTATAATCTCACAAACTTGCTGAGTTCTCTTATTAATTCTAATAGTTTTTCAAATGTGTTCCCATAAATTTTGTATGCAAATGATCATATAATTTTCAAAATGAAACCAAACCCCAAACTTCTTTCTGTTTCTTGCTTATGTCTCTTCTTTCTTTTTCTTGTCTTATAAAGTTAGTTAGAAACTTGAGTAGCCCATGAACATTGATAGTAATAAGAAAAGCCCTCCTCATAGCCTCAACCTTCAAAAATATGTGAAAAATGTAATCTCTAAGTATAGAATTTGCTATAAAACCTTGTATGTAACATTTTTCTAGTTAAGAAAATTGCTAATTTTATATTTTAAGAAGTTTTTTTGTTATTAGAAGATATTGTGCATTATCAACAACATTTTATGTCACTCCAGGTGATAATGTATTTGTGCTTTACTTTAGTTCATTAATATAGATTACATTGATTTATTTTTTGAAATTAAATAACTTGAAGTAAATTTCACTTATCAATATCATATTACTTTAATATATTTTTGGGTTAATTATTTTTTATATCTAGAATTTTTATAATTATGTACATAAATAAAACATAACCATAATTAAACATTTTTGTACTGTTTCCACATGATTTAGATTCAAGGAGCTAGTTTTTCCTTTTTAAAAAATAATTTATTTAATTGAGGAATAACCTGTTCCAAAAACTATTGTAACATGAATTATAACATTTGGGGATTTTGTGACCTGTCATTTCAAATTATTTTATGATAAATGTTCATTTCAATTATTTATTTCTTTTTTGTAATTTATTATATTTTCCTAGAAACATCAATTTTAGCTATGCTTTCAAATGTAATAATGCATAATTTATTTTATTATTTCATAAAATAAAATGTTTGCAACATTTATAGCTATTTCCTATTTTTTTCCTGTATTTCATACCTTTATATCTTTCTATATCTAATGTAGAATTGCTTTTCTTAAACCCTATCTTATCCACTGACTTTAGGTCAAAATGACTGGCCTATAGCAGTAATGCCTCGAGTGTTGCAATCTGGTATCAACCACTATCAACCTATCCCTAAGCTCTACAGTTTTACAATTGTATTTTTATAAATGTTATCCCACCCAACAACAGGAAAAACTATGATCTTATTTGAAAATATACAATTTAATACACTTGTTTAAATAAATTGGAATCTACTTTGACATTTCTAAAAACCATCATGTTGTCTTTTTTTTTATGCATTCTCTCAATCTTACCTCCATAGAGTTTTGCATTCTTATTTAACCCTAATTCTATTTGCTTTCAGTTTTTAAATTAAGATAATTGACATATTATAAATTGCTGAAGATATTTTATAAGGATAAAGAGAATGCAATATTACATTGATAAATGCAGTCATTTATTTCTATATATTAAAAAATGAACTCTAAAGGTGAAATATTACTAAAATATTCATTAATGGGTTTTATCACTTTTCCTGGAAATGTATATCATAACAGTGTTGAATTGTTTACAGGAAATTTTGCCATAAATTAATTAAGATCACCTAATTTTGAAGTTGATGAAAGAAAAATATTTAAATAGTGTAAGCAATGTTAAGTTATAGATAAGAGAAAAATTCAAAATGTTAAGAAAGTAAGGCAAACATGGAAAAGAATTGGAGATTCCAGTCTCATTGGAATAAGAATCCATTCCTCTGAATTATTATCATAGAATCTAAATGTTGTAGAACATGGTATCTGGTATATGATGAAAGTTTTGTACAAACAAATATTTGGATTCTGATAATCATTTAGCACCTTAAAAATCTTGGAGCTTCCAATTTGTGTTGTTATATTTTAATAATACAACTTTATAGCAGTTTAGCACAATGAAAAATTTCTCCAATGATATCTAAACTGATAAAGTTGGACAAAAAATATTCCAAGACAGGTTTTAATGTAGGTAATTCTTCTATCCTTTTACCAGATCCCTTATAACTTGGTAGGCAAAATGAAGACTTTTTACATTGGATATAAATAAGTTGGCTCATTCACTTATTTATCTGAAACCTACTTATTGCACACCTACCATACAGACATCAGACACAGTTGTAATGGCTGTGTTATTGGTGAAATGACAGCAAGGGTCACTGCTGTCACAGGCCGTATAGTTTGGTGAGACAGTCATTTAACAATTAATTACACTCAGGCTTATTTAATTTCAGTTTTGATAGTAGCAACATTGGAAAGGCTTAGAGTTCTATGAAAGTACATGGGGGTGGGGGTGGTGGCAGGAAGAAATCAACTAACTCTGGGTGAGCAGTGAATGCTTCCATGAAAGAGGAAAACCTAATCTGGATTTAAAGGATGAGTTGAAGGTAGCCAGGGGTTAGGGTAGGGGGCAGGAGGTAGGAGAATTTTTAGAATTCTCTTTACTGATGCCCCCAACTGATTCTGAGAGTAAGGTCCAAATTTAATGCAGACTATTAACTTCCTCCTGGCTCTGGTTTTTTATTGCTCAGAAGTGAGTGGTAAGAGAGGATGTGATTAAATAGGATCTAAGTTCTAAGGCAATCTGCAATGAAGGAGTGAATGAATGCCTTAGGATCCCCGGTTGTATTGGTAAGTTTAAATTGTCATCCCTGCTGGCTGCTGTTATTGTTCCCTGGGTAAAGCATTCACTGAGTAAATGAGGTGAAGAGCTTACACCATTGCCTGTGGCTGCTCCACCCATACTGCCTGCCTCAGCATGGAGGCCAGTGATGAAAAGGATACGGAAATTGGAAATTTGCTGCTTCCAACCTTGAGAAGGCTCACTGCTATAACGTGCAGTGCGGTGGAATATAGCTTGCCTTCTTGTTAAAATGTTCTACTGGGGAATAATATCTGGTTCAAGCTGTCTCTATATTATCTCTGAAATCTATTCTCATTTACTAACTATAAAAAGTGTTGTAATCAATAGAGAAAAATGTTTCTAATTGTATTATTGAGATCTGCACAGGTTTTGTCGGTAGGTTATTTTTAGTCATTCAAACAAAAGTTTGGCAATTAAGTAGACCATAGATGAGCTGTGCCCTTATGATATATTCTCACTCAGGGCACAACTTGGTTTGTGATCATACATTTAATTAAAATACAAACATTAGCCCTGGCATTATCTTATGTACAATCTGGTTAAACAATTTCTAAAAGCTTCATTGGGATTACAAAGTGACCTCTATAAATGAATGAAATTCAGAACAGCACCATTCTATAATAATGATGGATTATATATAAGCAAGTCCTGTTTTATACTGTGTCAAATGCTCACTTTATTTTGGAGCATTGTACTGTCTAAATATTCGGGCTACAGCTTTGCCACAAAGAACAGTATCAAAGATATCCCAAGTACATTTCTAAATATTGCCCAAAATATCAACAAAATATTTATTAAATACATTTAAAAAAAGAACAGAAGAAACATGATTAAGGAGCTAAGGTTTTTAATGAGATTTCTAGCTATATATTCAAATAGAGGAAAATCATTAGAAGAATTGTGGGTCTAATTGATCCTCTTGTTTTAATAATGATTAAAAATTTGAAATAGTTGTTACTATATAAGTCTTTTTAATAATTGTTACTAAGATCTCATATTAGTTTTCAAATGATTTGCATTTGATATGAATTATTTCTGGGATTTTACTTTAAGTATTTATAGTAATCTTCTAGCAAAATGTGATTAGTAGAAGTGGTCAGAATTAGTCATGTACAAAGACTTTTCTAAATGTATTTGGTAGACCTTTAAATAAGATATGCATTGAAATGGGCAACATATCTTGATAAAATATCTGAACTTTAGTAAGTACTGCTCTTTCAGATTGTTTTCATGCATACATGTATTTATTGGTAGTCATTCTATCAAGCATTAATTCCAAAATATTAATTAACTACTTACTTTGTGACATCCATTATATTATGAGATACAATAGTAATAAGAACTAACCTTATTGAAAACTTATTTGTGTCAGGAACACATCAAACCATTTTATGTGCAATTAAGCACCCAATCCAGAAACTACCACGTAAGGCAGATATGGGTTAGTCAAGCCATACAGACGAGGAAACCAAGAGAAAGAGACATGAAATAACTTCCCATATTCACCTACCTGAAAAATGTTAGGATTCATATCTAGCAAAACTCCCATAAGGATGTTTTTAATCATTAACCTGCTCTTCCTTCATGACAGATAAATCTCTAAAATTCTGTCTAAATTTTACCATGAACTTTTAAATTAATCTAGTAAGAGATACAAACAGGTGAGTAGAGAATTATAGTTCACTCTAGTAAAGTCTATTATAAGTAAGTTCTAGAGTTTTAGGCTGGGTAACATGCCTTCCATGGTGCCTTTCAGAGAGTATGGTCCCATATAGCAATTCTCATCCTCACAAAAAATGAAAGTCATTCAATTAGCCAACTCCGACAATTGTAAAAAGAAACTAATAGAAGTCTAATCACAATTTGTAGATATTTTACATAAGGGAAACAATTACTTATTTTTAGATTTTTTGCCATGGTTTTTATATTTTGATTCTTGTTCTAGCTTGTCTACCAAAAATGAATATGTATTAATATTCAAACTCATTATTAATCATACCTTCATTGGTTATTTGACAAATACATATGTTTATCATTGTGGTTTCATACCTTAATATGTTTTAGTTATTATATGATGTAATATTTTCAGCATGTAATACACTTGCTACAATATATGAAGAAATCAAATACGTCAAAAATCTATTGTGTTCTACAAGGGTATGATAACTTCTAAATATCACCCCCCCAGCTGAATCAGTTTGGTAATCACTCCTTGGCTTTTTTATTTATGGCTGGTGAAGGCTTGGTGGTTGTTTGGCTATATAGTACATTGTGCCATATAAAATGCTTATCAATCCTATTTTCAAGCAAAAGAATAAAAAACAAACAATATTATTTGGAAAGAAATTAATAGCAATGAAGGAATTGATAGCAAACATAAAAGACTGGGGAGGGAATATTTATTCAGAACATGGGGCAACAGAGTTCCTCTAATATGCGTACATTTTAAAGTTCAAAAATATTTGTGTTTTTGTCCAATTTAACACTCAGTTTTGCAAATTTTGGTACAAACTTCTATTATGTAACAAGTGGGAAGCAACTGGAATCTGAGTAATGTACATGTCATTCAGAAACTTGTCTTTTTTAAAGTCAGGCAGTCACTTTTTATATCTAACTAGAGGCCCTATGCAGGAATTCATGCACAGGTAGGGGTCTGGCTGACCTGCCCCAAAGCGGGCCCATTGGGTCGGGCTAGCAGGGGTAGGAGCCATGGGTGGTTGGCAGCCAGCCCTGCCCCTGACTGGGGTGTTGGAGGCCAATCAGGGGCCAGACCGTCCAGTGTGGGTGGTGATCAGGGCCCGGATCAGACAGGTTAGCTGCCGCAGTGTGCATCATAGCTACCAGTCGTTCTTGTTGTTCTGGTCGTTCCTTCGTTCTGGTTGTTCTTCTGTACTGGTTGCTGGGTTTTTATTTATATAGATGATTAAATAAAATCGCATCATTTTCTAATTGAAATTTAGATTCATTTGCATATACTCATAAGAGTGTTATTCAATATGATTCCTCCAATTTCGATTAAGGCATGTAATTTCATCATTACTTATCGTTGGTCCAACTAGAAGTACTTTTATGGCTTCTTTAAAGCAAAAGTTCTCATTTGAAACAAAACTACATTATCTTGGATTCTGTTGAGAGAAGACTGAGGTTCTTTGTTCTAGAAATGTATTAACTCTAAGGCCATAGGCTGCATAAACTGGTAGAAATTTTTACCTGTGGTTAGAAAAACAATTTATCTCTGAAAAAAAATTACCGTTGCCCTCTAGAAACATCAGGATTACCATTTCTTTAAAAATAAGGAGTTGAAGGTACTTGTCATATTGAAATATTATTCTGTAGGGACAACCCATACTTGTAGTAATGAGTACTACAATCATTCTGAGAAATTTCATTACTAAAAATTATTTCTTATTTATCTGAAATTAAAATTTACTATTATAAATTTACTTTTATAAATCTTTGGTTTTCTTGGCAATGCTAACTTGCCACCTTGTAACATGCTAATGACTTTACTTATTATGTTAATTTTTTATTTCTTATCTCCCATGAAAGCAGGGATCTCTGGCTTATTCATCACTTTATCAACTTTCCTAAACTGCAATGGGCTTAAAGCAGATGCTCAATAAATACTTGGAGGATAAAATTTGTTCTAATAAAGATGACCTAAAGTCTATGTGGCTTTTAACAAGTATAATCTTAATTACAGGGATCAGTATACAGTTGATTCCATTTAAAAATCCATTTTAATATTTAATTTATATTATTAATTGATAGGAATTTTATCCACTAATCAAAAATATCTGACCAATTATATCTGAGGTAACTAAAACATGGGCATAATCCATGAATGAATATTTCTTTGTAGGAAGCATAAAAACTCATTTTGATGCTATTATTTTTTTTTTCTTTCCCAATGCTAGGAAGGCATATATGTGAGGATTATCGAAATACTAATTTATTAATGTCTTTTATTTAGAAACATTCTATTAGATGAGGATTGCAATTAAACAGTTGAGCTGAGCTTTATTTTAGGGCACATCTACAGTAACTCTTTTTTCCAACAGATTATGCTAATTGCAAAGAAGAGTAAACTGTAATTATTTTTCATTAGTTAATATCTATAGGTTCTCATTAAGGTTCACTTCCCTTTCAGTAGAATATAAAATATAATTCCTTTATTTTCATAGATCTTGCTAAACATGAAATAGAAACTTTGGTATCGCAAGTTCTCTAAAGATAGTCAAGAACAGGAAATACTGTGTAGGGCTGTTACTGACAGGGTGGGCAGATGTTCATCATTGTTTATCTGTTTATGATGGACTGACACAAAAGAAGGTTCCATGAAAATCTAAACTTTAATTATAGAAATTACTTTGGAAGTACCTCTATTGTAAATTCTTTTTGTCTGAGCATTTGGCCTTAATTTTCAATATTTCAGCATGTTCCTTGGTACATGTATGTGCATATACATATGAAAAGTAAACTACATATATTGGAGAACTTATAATTCTGGCTTGATAAAAGCAATAATATAGTTTTCCTATTTGAAATGATATTTCCATTATAAAAAATGGGAATATTATTTGTTCCTATTACAGCCCCTTTCATATAATTACATGGTTCAAACACTTAGAAAATACAATTTCAGCCTCTCAAATCTGCTAAGAACAGCATGAAGTCCTTTTCAAGACTTAAAACATTTTTGTTTCAGTATAACTCATGCTATACTGAGCAATATAAGCATCTTAAAAAGAAATTAAAAAATCAATGTCCTTTTTTGTCCAAACTCAGGAATCCCAGCTCTTCTGGTTCAATAGTCTTCCAGAAAGCACATTGCTAGTCAAATTACTCAGCTTCTACTTTTTGAAGCTGCATCTTAATATCCTTAACAGGGAATAGAAAGTTTATACACTAACCTGAATTTCAAGTTTCACAATCAATTTTCCCACCCACTCCAGTTAAAAACCCAGTTCCATATTCTTTAGATCAGCGATTTTCAGGCTTTCTCATCTCGTGGCACACATAAACTAATCACTAAAATTCTGTGGCCCACCAAAACATACATTGTATTTTTTGCATATCTGAAAAAATTAAATAGATACAAATTTGGATTCATTCACACCAAACAGCTACTGTGTTGGCTGTTATTATTTTTTATTTGACAGTCTTAGGGAAAAGAGGTCAGTGCCACTGACTAGTGAGGCTCACATGTTTTAGAAGAGTTTGTGATCCAACTTAAACATGAAACATTTTAGGTCCAACAAAGTGAATGGATTTTTGCCCTGAATAAATTCAGCCTCCTTTAAAAATACTTTCTCCAGTGAGAAAGCCAATGAGTACAATTCATCCTGAAAGGTTACATTTGTGTATGAGTCCTCAATTATTAAATAATTGAGGCATGCTGAAGCATTCAACCAAAATACAGAGAAATGTCCACAAAAGGATCATTGAATATGTACATAAGATGTCAAATGCCCAAATATATTGACTAAAAAAGACGGGTATATTTAATGATGTGCGTATACCTTATTCCCTAATTTTGTCTTTTCAAATGCTAATAGAAATCAAGGCTCATCATAGGTCAGCAGAGTAACAGATGGGAGGAATCAGAGAATCACAAAATTAATAGCTGAGAGATGGAAAAGAAATAGAACAGAGAGAATTTTGGAAACATATCAACAACATTAATAAGAACTTCTATTAATTTTTCCAAAATAAATATAGTGGCTCTGTAGATCAGAGTCCTTCACTGTTATTTTGTGCTCTTTTGTTGACACTTCATATGCTCATAACCCCAAAAGTAATTATTTGATTTGTTGATTGTCATGTCTATCTATGATTCACCAGATGTGAGAGAGCTTGGGTTGTAGATTATTAAGATTTTACATTTTTGTATGCCCCACTTCTAGCCTGGGATCTGCTATATAGTAGGTGCTCAGTATATGTGTTTAGTCAATTAAATGTAACATGAGATGGAAAGTTGTGGGTTAACAAGCCACCCTCTTTTGTTTTCCTAAACCCATGAGAACATACTTGGGTCAACGTCTACTCTTAACTATGCTCTTACTTTGTGTTCTCTGCTTCAGTTTTCCTTGGCTGTATTTGCAACTACATGTCATCTATTTTTAATCATATCAATTACATAAACATTATAGTCATTTATCTAGGAGTTTGATGTGAGAAAATTAATTTCTTAGTTGATTTAGATTGAAGAACATTCAGGCTTAATGTGTTTGTTGGTGAGCTTTAATATTCCAATTCTACAAAAAAATTCTTGACTCATCCATCTATTTCTTTATTTCCATTCATCATTTGTTTATTCATTCAAACAGCATTAACTCCCTTTCACTACTTAAAACCATGATACTAGATAGATGCTTGGGCAGATACACAAATAAAGAAGAAAAATGTGGTTTTTCTTAGGAACTTCCAGTCCAGCAGACTTATTTAGTTTATGCCACATTACTATAGCACATGTGGTTGAAATGTAAAGTTAATCAGTGCTTCTAGCCTTATTTAAGTCAGGGGGGTCTCTACAATAATGATGAAAGCTAAAGGTTTTCTCATAATAATTGCATATTATAAATATATACAATATTTTGTATGTTGTTTCAGAGGCTCTCCAGAGAAACATAAATCTACCCATGGATTAAAGATTAAGAAAAAAAACCCTCTAATTTGGTCTAAAACATATTTTAAGGACAAAAAAGAGTAATCAGATAAGAAAAATACATTTAATCACTGTTAATTTTAATATATTTTTCTTTAATGACAACTTTTGTCAATTCATCTTTAAAGACTCTCACCTTATTTCTCATTACTCTTAGAACAAACATCACCTATACTATCTTTTCCTGACAGTCTATTCCTTATGATATCTTACAAATATTCTAATCATATTTGTCTTTTCCAAACCTGCGTAACTACTGGTCAATCAAAATCCCATTTCTCTGGATCCTCCACCACTCTTACTATTCTAAAATAATGTTGACTCTTGTATTATTACTTATTAAATATTGTATTCTTCCTGTATCAACATCTCTAAGCATACTTTTGCCCACCTCTGTATAGTACCCTTTTTGTGAATCTAATTTACATGTATGCTTTAATTATTTTGTAGAAAATCACTAAGTGCAAATATATTCTTAAATGTCCAAATGATAAAAATTACTTTATGTAATATAAATAGATATAAAATCTGAATGATTCTGAAGATTATTTTTAAATAAGATAAAATATTTCTACTATTAGATTTATAGATTTCTAATAAACTTCAACTAACAGCTTAGATTTTTTTATAGGACATAATTCGATCTCGAGATATCCAATATGTGCACACACACATTGCAATTAAGAAAGCAGCATGAAGAAATATCGTTAGCTGTTAGTGTCATGTGTGACTAATATAAAACGAATTGATATATGAGTTACCCAATTATATTTCAGGTTATTGCCTGAAGGCCTAGTGGTGAGCCCCAGCTTCTATCAGGTGACAGTTTTAATATCTGCTGGTGATGCTCATTTTATCTGTAGCAGCTGCTTGATTCTTTATGCTTAGAGGAAGGATTTCAAAAAAAGTAAAACTTCACAAGGTCTTTGGAAGAAAGGAGAAAAATACAACGGAGAAAGTAAATTTTATTTATAGAAGTTTATCACAGATAAGTCATAAGAATCCATGATTCTGCTTCACGTATCCAAGCACTTGTATCTTTTTCTTGTTTATAAACTTTCCCCCCCAATTTTATACTAAATGCCACACTTCCTCCCATTCAGAATGTCTTTCATATGCTGAAATGTCTTCCATTTGGGTGAAAGATTTCTATGAGAACCCATGGGAATTTTATGGATGAATATTTGTTAGTCTTTTTCTGGATTGGAGTTCAGAGGCAAATAGTGGAACTGATTTAGATTGTATGATTTCCCAATGGTAAGACAGCTGTGTTTCCCCCATGGCTGATTCTCACACAAATATTTCCATGAAAGACTTATGAAAAGATGATTCATTTAGTCAGTAGAAGCCATCTAAGTTAGGGAAATAGGTAACTTTGTGTTCCACTGTTTTATTCACATATAAATGTTTCTCCAAAGTTCATAATATTTTACTGACCCTATTTAATGAATATACTTGCTTAGAGCCATCATGAGGTCTAAGACAATAAGATGAACAGTATTTTCATAACCTGATTAAAGCAATAGTATGACAACATGCTGCCATAATGTTTCATTCAGAAGAATAGCTGGACTAATTAAAAAAAGAGAGAGAGCATTGAAAAAGAATTCTAGAATCTTAACACATCCTTGGTTTTATTAGCTCAGTCTATACTCTTTTTACATGTTTATCTTTTGTGAAAAACAACAAACTCAACAAATAGCAAATATATCCCCATCTGAACTCACCTCAACTTTCTCATTCATTCACCCTGCAGTTGTTCTTTTATTCTGGAAATATTACTCTACAGTTACTTTATCATCTTAACATCCTCAGGTTACTGTGAGATTTTTTTTTCTTTGTTGTAGCCATTTCAAAGTTTCCAGTTATTTTTTTCCAACTGTGCAGGCTCCCCGATTTCATTCCTCCTTGATTTTTCTGTGAAATCGGACACTATGAACTACCATGGTTGACCCATCCTCCACCTTTGTCCCAGAATTATATTTCTAACAGATGTGGACATCTTTCCCCAAATATCACATAATTCCCTTCAACCTTGTATGCTCAAAACAGAATTTAGTATCTTTCCCACTGAAATTTTATTTTCCCGTTCTACCAAATGTATTTAATTGGTCATCCACTGAGTAACACACTTCCTTCCACCAGACACGCCTGTTTCTGCCATGTTTCTATACTGATCCATCAGGTGCCATCTGTTTACCTCTGAAATGCCTACTTTATTTCCTTCTCTCTTTTCTTTTCAATGTTTGAGTTGAGGCCCTCTTGCATATATAACTGAAAAGGTATCTTAACATCTTCTTAATTACTTTGCATATTTTTTCCACAGAATTCTCCTTCTGTGGCACAATGAGATCCTTCTTCTCGAAAACATTGTTTAAAACCTTCTTTAAAATAGTCAGTGTCTCTCCTTGGCTGATGAAATAAAGTCCAAAACATTTTAGCACATTAATCACAGCCCTTCAAGACATAATTGTACCATCGCGGTCCAGCCACATTTTAAATTGTTCTGCTAGGCACTCTGTAATCCAGTAGCTGGCACTAAACAGTGGAGTGGTTGTGCAGTTTCATATGCCTTTCATTTACATTGTTTCTTCTCCCTGAAATGTCCTATACTTTCCTAATGCTTTCCACCTAATAAATTTCACCTCTTCCAGATCCATATCTATTTTTTAAACCCATTTCAAAAACTTTCTCTTTTGAACATTTTCTTGTTCCATTCTGCCTTTCTCTGTTCTTGAAAAGAGGGAAGAGTAAACACCCCCCCCACACACACACACTTTCTATAACTTTAGACAATTATACATACTTTTAGCAAAACAATAATTCACTTATTTTTTCAGCTAATATTTATTGAATGCTTATTATATGCTACAAATAGAGATATGATAATGTCTATTCTAGTCTAATGACTTGTTCTTGGAAAATTGCATTGCCATTTTTAATTTATGCTTAATCTTATTACTAAACTAGAGGCCTGGTGCACAAAAATTTGTGCACTCAGGGGCGGGGGTGTCCCTCAGTCCAGCCTGTGCCCTCTCGCAGTCTGGGACTCCTCGGAGGATGTCCACCTACTGGCTTAGGCCCGCTCCCCGGAGAACAGGCCTAAGCTGGCAGTCAGACATCCCTTTGGCAGCCCGGCAGCCCTTGGGGGATGTCCACTTGACAACAGGGAGCAGGCCTAAGCTGAAGTCGGACATCCTTAGCGCTGCTGAGTAGGCAGGAAAGGCTCCCACCACCACCGCTGTACTGGCAGCCATCAGCCTGGCTTGTGGCTGAGCAGAGCTCCCCATGTGGGAGCGCACTGACCACCAGGGGGCAGCTCCTGCATTGAGCGTCTGCCCCCTGGTGGTCAGTGTGTGTCATACTGATGAGTCATTCCCAGTCCTTCTGCTGCTAGTGTCAGTTTGCATATTACCCTTTGACTATATAGGATAGAGGCCTGGTGCACGGGTGGGGGCCGGCTGGTTTTCCCTGAAGGGTGTCACGGATCAGGGTGGGGGTCCCCACTGGGGTGCCTGGCCAGCCTGGGTGAGGGGCTGAGGGCCGTTTTCAGGCTGACCACACCCCCTCCAGGTGGTGGTTTCTACTGGAGTGCCTGGCCAGCCTGGGTGAGGGGTTGATGGCTGTTTGCAGGCTGGCCACAGCTGCGGGCTGGAAGCAGGTATCTGGGATTTATTTATCTTCTATAATTGAAACTTTGTAGCCTTGAGCAGAGCTCAGGGCTGACCAGGGCAGGCGGGAAGCTTGTCTTCCTCCATCGCCGGGGGCAACCTAAGCCTCCTGATCACTCCAGCTCCGTGGCCATCACCATCTTTGTGATGGACTGATGGAGTGAGGGTGTGAAGGTTAATTTGCATATTACTCTTTTATTAGATAGGATGGCTATTATTTTGAGGCTATTCAGGTTTGATTGTATAAACTTATGGTAGGATTTGACTACAAGAAATCTATGCATATTCTCATCAGTTAATAAATATACTACTTATTTTACTGTGTCAATAGTACTGTTCTACTCTTAAATATTTTTGATGAGTCTTTTCCCTATAATATTCTTATTGTATTGAAATTACTTCCTCACAAGGCCCCAAAATACATTCAAAGTACCATTATTTCCTGCATCATTGATGAAGATACTATGGCAAAGAACAGACATAAAGCTAATAATAATAAAATCTACGTCAGACAAGCTTTCTTTTTCCTCCTATGTGCAACTGGTAATGGCATTATCCAATCTAATGTTATTTATACTTTATTAAAAAATTATGCCCTAGCTGGTTTGGCTCAGTGGATAGAACATTGGCCTGTGGACCAAAGGATCCCAGGTTCAATTCCTGCCAAGGGCACATACCCGGTTTCCAGGCTCGATCCCCAGTAGGGGGTGTGCAGGAGGCAGCCGATCAATGATTCTCTCTCATCATTAATGTTTCTCTCTCTCTCTCTGTCTCTCTCTCTCTGTCTCTCTCTCTCCCCCTTCCTCCCTCCCTCCCCCTTCCTCTTTGAAATAAAAAAAGTATTAAAAAGAAAAACAAAAAAAAATTAAAAACTTTTAGCCTGGATGTTCTGGCTCAGCTCAGTGGTTGAGCATTGACCTATGAGCCAGAAGGTCATGGTTTAATTCCCAGTCAGGGCATATGCCCAGGTTGAGGACTCGATACCCAGTGGGGCATGCAGGAGGCAGTAGATCAGTGATTTTCTCTCATCATTGATGTTTCTAGCTCTCGCTCCCTTTCCATTCCTCTCTGAAATCAATAAAAATATATTTTAAAAAATTAAATACTTTAAAAGAGGATAAAAAATTATGTACTTAAGGTTACAGGATTAAATATAGAAGAAGAAAATGCACATTTATTAAAATATTTAATTAACTTAATGGAACTACTTTATTTGGGTTAACTAGAATTTCATAAGAAATAATAATAATCAAGAAACCTTATTTGTGAACCTGTAGTTTTAGGTATCTTAGTTTGTGCATTCTGCTTTTTTTTTTCAAACTTCCCGTTTTCCTCTTAGGTTTGAGGCTTGCTGCCTATTTTAAAGGCATAATTGAAACTTAAAATAGTCTATAATGAATTAAATACATGTAAAGTAGTATTTTTTCCCAGTGTTGTGAAATGAAACACTGTTGTTTTTTTAAATTATTTAGCTCTGTTGATATTTCTAAGACATAAAAAACATGTATTGTAGCTTGACTGGTATGACTCAGTGGTTGAGCATTGACCTATGAACCAGGAGGTCATGGTTTGATTCCCAGTCTGGACATATGCCCAGGTTGTGAGCTAGATCCCTGGTGTTAGTTGAGCAGAAAGCAGCCAGTCAATGATTCTCTCTCATCATTGATGTTTCTGTCTCTCTCTCCTTCTCCCTTCCTATCTGAAATCAATAAAAATATATAATTTTTAAAAGACTTATTTTGAATGAATCATTAGAACTTTGTTTTCACAACCTTAATTATATACATTTGATTGGTTTTATGGGAATAGGAAAAGAAAGCAAGTATTGGTAGTTGAAGTATAACTTGCAAGCTCTAGTATTATTTACAGCCAGTAGGTTTTTGAAAATTACTTTGAGGATTCTTTTTCACAGCATTTGAATATGTCTGCAACAGAGATTCTGTCAGAGAGCCTGGTGGTCACCCCATGAACTGTTTACCCAGTGAACTGTTGGGTTGCATTGTCAAAATAGCCAACACAGTAATTGCAATTTAATAAAACTGTACAGCCTTTACAAGCTCACAGAATGATTATTTGAACCAGAGAAAATAGGTATTTTTGTGTAAAACTGTATTATACACTTTCACAATTTACATATTACTGTTTTTATTTGCCTACTCCTTTTTTATGTTATTTGTTTTATTCACTTAACAAATTGTGTGTGTGTGTGTGTGTGTGTGTGTGTGTGTGTGTGTGTGTGAATAATTATTGCCCTCCCAGTGAGCCAATTTTCTGTGGCAATTCAGCTGGAAGAATTTGACTTAAAAACAAATAAACTATAATTGTTAAAATGTATTAGTTCTTAAGGAAAAAAAATAAGCTAGAAAAAAGAATTCTTTGTATTTGAATGCTCAACATTCTTTTTTGGGGGAGGATTTCCAGTTTCCTTTTTAAAAATATGTTTTATTGCTTTTAGAGAGAGAGGGAGAAGGAGGAGGAGGAGAGGGGAAAGAGAGAGAGAGAGAGAGAGAGAGAGAGAGAGATATCAGTTGCCTCCCACACATACTCTGACCAGGGGTGAAACCTACTTAAGTCCTGACTAGGAATCAAACTGGCGAACTTTGTGCTTATAGAGCCACACCTATCAGGGTTAAATGCTCATCATTCTAATAGCACCCTCACCTTATTATTTCTTATAAATATAACTGAAGGCCCGGTGCACAAAAATTTGTGTACTCAGGGGTGTCCCTCAGCCCGGCATATGCCCTCTTGCAGTCTGGGACCCCTCGGAGGATGTCCACCTGCTGGCTTAGGCCTGCTCCCTGGGGGATCGGGCCCAAGCTGACAGACAGACATCCCTCTGGCAGCCCGGCAGCCCTTGGGGGATGTCCACTTGACAGCAGGGAGCAGGCCTAAGCTGCAGTCGGACATCCTTAGTGCTGCTGAGGAGGCAGGAGAGGCTCCCACCACCACTGCTGTACTGGCAGCCATCAGCCTGGCTTGTGGCTGAGCAGAGCTCCCCCTGTGGGAGCGCAGTGACCACTAGGGGGCAGCTCCTGCATTGAGCATCTGCCCCCTGGTGGTCAGTGTGTGTCATAGTGATCAGTCATTCCCAGTCATTCTGCTGTTAGGGTCAATTTGCATATTACCCTTTTACTATATAGGATAGAGGCCTGGTGCACAGGTGGGGGCCGGCTGGTTTTCCCTGAAGGGTGTCCCGGATCAGGGTGGGGGTCCCGCTGGGGTTCCTGGCAAGCCTGGATGAGGGGCTGATGAGTGTTTTCAGGCTGGTCACACCCCCTTCAGGGTGGGGGTCCCCACTGGGGTGCCTGGCTAGCCTGGGTGAGGGGCTGATGGCTGTTTGCAGGCTGGTCAAGCCCTTCCCCCCCAGTGGGGACCCTCACCCTATGGAGTTTTGGCCAGCCTGGGTGAGGGGTGATGGCCGTTTTCAGGTCCCCCAGCATGAAAACTCCCAGTCTCCCCTTTGTTTCTTTCTTTTTTTTAAATTCTGGAACTTATTTACCTTCTATAATTGAAACTTTGTAGCCTTGAGAGGAGCTCAGAGCCGGCCAGAGTGGGCCGGAGGGAAGCCTCCTGCTCGCTCCAGCTCCATTGCCACGGCTGGCTGAAAGCAGGTATCGGGTTCATTTACCTTCTATAAGTGTAACTTTGTTGTTTTGAGTGGAGCTCAGAGCTGGCCGCAGCAGGCTGGGAAGCTTGGCTTCCTCCATCATTGGGGCAACCAAGCCTCCTGCTTGCTCCAGCTCTGTGGCTGCCAGCAGCCATCTTGGTTTGGTTAATTTGCATATAGTCTCTCTGATTGGCTGCTGGGCGTGGCTTAAGGCGTATTGAAGGTATGGTCAATTTGCATGTTTGTCTTTTATTAGTGTAGATATGGAGGAGAAAATCCTGGTCAAGAACCTAAAGACATATGAGAATGAGAAAAGAATATCACAGTGGAAGTATAGATAGGACTTTACTATTGGCCAAGATGTCGGTACCCTCAATGTGTCCATTGCCAGTGTTTCCAGTGTGGTGCCATTGAACCAGGGGAGAAAAAAAGATAAGATTTAGTATTCCTTGAATAGTGGTTTGACCAATGAAATCATTGATGCTGTTTTAACTAGTCAAAGTTAATATGCTTTGGAGGACTGAAGAGATGAAATTACTTTTCTTTATAATCTATAATAATAAAAGCATAATATGCTAATTAGACCAGACATCCTTCCAGATGACCTTCAGGACAAAGCCGGAGCTGTGAGGGAAGCCTAGGTCCTGGGTGCCAGAGGGAAGCCGGTGCCAGCAGCTGGGGGAAGGAAGGCCTACTCTTGCATGGATTTTGTGCATTGGGCCTCTAGTAAATAATAATACCCTTCATTTTTTGAGTGTTACAATGTGCATGCCACAAACTGTTAACAATTCACATATAATATTATATAATTTTTACAACACAGCCATGAAGTTTATACTATTAGTGTTGTTTTATATGTGAGAAACTGACTTAGGAATATAATTTTTACTAAAGCCATAAAATTTCATAATATGTCTAATTCCAAATATGTTTTCATTATTTCAATTTCTTTGCTTATTGCAATAAATACTTAATGAGTTTATATATTTTTCAGAGAATGATAGTTACTATGTAAGCCTATGGCGTAGGGCTGTGGTTGGCAAACTGCGGCTTGCGAGCCACATGTGGCTCTTTGGCTCCTTGAGTGTGGCTCTTCCACAAAATACCACATTCAAGTGCGCACGTACAGTGCGATTGAAACTTCGTGGCCCATGTGCAGAAGTCAGTATTTTGTGGAAGAGCCGGTATTTTGTGGAAGAGCCACACTCAAGGGGCCAAAGAGCTGCATGTGGCTCGTGAGCCGCGGTTTGCTGAGCTGCAGTTTGCCGACCACTGGTAGGGAGAAAGGTAGATAACTAAACAAGGCATGAGAGCAAACTATGATTAGTATCATGAGAACAGAAATACAGACTATTTTTGAAAACCACATTGAATCAGATCTCCCAGAAGATCTGATATTTAAATTGAGAAACATGGTAGATTTGCTCAAAGAAATGGGTGGGGAGAGAAGAGCAATCTAAGCAGAAGATAGAGACCTGTCAAGGCACTGAGACAAGAAAATGAATTTTGTAGTAAAGACCAAAAATAAGTTAATTTGCACTGGAGCCCTGATTTTTGGAGGTGAGTGGGGAAATAGTGGACATGGCTTTAATCCTGAAGATTCTTTGCAATATATTTACTAAGGTTGGATATTTATGGTAATTCTGTTTTTTTTTAAAAAAAAAATTTGGTTAATCCTCACCTGAGAATATTTTTCCATTGATTTTGAGAGAGAGTGGAAGAGAAGGGGAGGGACAGAGAGAGAAACATCAATGTGAGAGAGACATGTTGATTGGCTGGGAACTAAGCCTGCAACTGAGGCACATGCCCTTAACTGAATTGAACCTGGGACCCTTCATTCCACAGGCCAACACACTATCCACTGAGCGAAACTGGCTAGGGCAGTTCTTAAAGAATTTAAGCAGGGCTTTAAAATGACCAGTTGCAGTCTAAAAGTGAATCATACTGTGGAGAATGAATCAGAAGGACATAAAACTTAATGCAGAGAAGCTGCTGTGGGGCCCCAGGCAAGAGGGGCTCCTGGCTTGAATTTTGGATGTTTCAATAGGAATGGAAGAAAAGATGAGATTTTATAGCTATTGATACCGAATTTTTGGACTGGAACCCAGATTCTTTGTCTGCAGGAATCGAAGAATGAATCCACAAACAGAAAGTGGTATAGCAAAGGTGGAGATTTATTGAAGAACAAGTACAGACTCCCACGTAGAGAGAGGGGAGAGTCCCACAGAACGGACTCCCAAATAGGGAGTGGGAAAAGGGTCCCACTCAGTTCCTTTTCCCTATGGTTTATAAAGACTTCAGTTCCTGTGCCCTGATATCCCCTCTGACTGGTCAATATTCCCCTTCGAATTGGTTACTATAGTGATTCCTAAGGCCCTCTTCCCTAATAATCCTTCCATTTCTCTGGGCTTTCTTCTTCTCCTTCTGAATGAAGGGCTTCCTTCTCTTTATTTTGTAAATACAGTGGGGCCTTGACTTAGGAGTGTCCTGACTAACGAGTTTTTTGAGATACCAGCTGTCTCTCGGCTGATTTTTTGCATTGAGTTGACAGAGTAAATTGAGTTAACGAGCTCCTTGACGAGCTCAGTCTCAGAACGGATTAAACTCGTAAGTCAAGGCCCCGCTGTATAGACCTTTCCTGGCTACTTCCAGTTCCCTTGTCTTATGTAAATGCCACTGGTGCTGCTCCCTTGTCTTATGGAGATGTAATTGCACCTGGCTTCCACTAGGAGATAGAAATGTACCTTCTCCTAGTCTGCAGCCCCGGCGCTTTTCCATGGACCCCAATTCTAATAAATGCCTAATCCTGCCTATGTTCCCCCTAAAATTCCTGCTTCACAATGTTTGAAATAGGAAATAAAACAACCATAATTTAATGATCCATTGTATGTATAAGTTGATTGAGAAGCAAAGGTTTAGAAATAGTGCTGTGTGTTATGTGTGTGTGTGTGTGTGTGCATTTTTAAAGAAAGTATGATGAATATTGATACAAACTCTACATAGAAAAGTCTATAATTTCTTAATTCAATAGTTATTGTCTATAAGTGGTAAGCTTCAAAATATTTGCTTTTTAGCCTTTTTGATTATACTCTATTTTCTCATACTTTAATTAAATATAACCTATGCAATTTAAATATCACCAAAACTTGGACTACAGAAAACAATAATATTCTAATTCATAGTCTGGTAACATGACTTCATGTGTATTTTGTTAGATTAAAATATACTGTTTCTCAATAATTTCTTAATTGTGGGACAAAAAGAACATGCAATGGTATAATGTAAGAAAATGTATGCATTTATATCTCTTCCTGAAAACATTATGAGGCTTAATTTGTATTTCTTTTGCCCCCACCCCCCCATGGCTACCTTTTCTAATTTTCTATCAACATTCAAATGTTACATTAGAACTTTTATTTTGATCTTTAATAATTACTTTTATGAAGATTGATTTAAATTTTCGTGACATGTGTCTACTGTGGAGAAGTACTTAATTATCTGTTACTTATAGTTACGTTTAGGGAACCCTTTTTTTTAAAAAAAAAATATTTTATTGATTTTTTACAGAGAAGAAAGGAGAGGGATAGAGAGTTAGAAACATTGATGAGAGAGGAACATCGATCAGCTGCCTCCTGCACACTCCCCTCTGGGGATGTGGCCGCAACCAAGGTACATGCCCTTGACCGGAATCGAACCTGGGATCCCTGAGTCTGCAGGCCGACGCTCTATCCGCTGAGCCAAACCGGTCAGGGCTAGGGAACCCTTTGAACTTTTAGTCATGTTTCACAAATTACACAAGCCCACCTTGTTAGACCTTTGTCCTCGATGATGTTAACTAATGGAGATCCTCTTCTCATGATAGTTTGGGGGTTAGACATCTGCCTACAAAAGGGTAGCCACTCTATGAAAAGTTCTATCTCACGATCCTTCTTTCCCTCCCTAGTGTATTTTCATACATTTTAAACAGTTGTTTGACCTTGGATATAAAATGAAAGGAGCTAGAAAGTTCATGTACTCCATGCCTTTGATTATGGAGAATATTAGGGAAGAAAATTCTTGACAATATCATGAAAGGTGTGTGCCTATGGTGCTTCCAACCTCCGTTCTTCATTAAATCTTTTCATCTGGGGTATGCCTTCATGATTGCCACATGCCCATAAATGATTTCCTTTTAACTTTACTCACAAGGTTGTAAATACATGATAAGCAAAGTTCCAGTTCTTCCAGGGATAGCTGCTATCTTTATATATCATTGAGTAAAACATGGAATTTTAGGGATCAGCCAGAAGATGGGAAAGACTTGAAAAGCATTGAGACCTAGTTTGGAAGAATAAGGTGGGCACAAAATATCAGCAGTTTAAAGTAGAGTGAATAGTAATAGTTTATATGAATTCCCAGTATGTTTCTTTCGTACAGTACCTGTAGTACACACACATATATTTGTGAGATGGTTTGGGCTATAATGATTTAAAGGTACTGCTGGCATTTAATGCCTATAGGTCAGTGGTGCTAAATATACTATTGATGCAAAAATCATTGCTCTTCAAAATGCCAGTAATTCCCAATTTGAAAAAAAATTCAATTAGTGGTTATGTGAGCAGGCTTTGTGTCAGTCAGATGAGTATTTGTGATCTTGCCACTTTCTAGTGGGGTGATATTAAGAAAGTCATTTTACTTTCTAAATGGTCTGATTTGTAAGATACAAGTAACATATTTTTATTAGTATGAAATGCAATACACAAATTGTTTAATTTAGCTAGTGAAATATAGTGAACATTCAATAACTACTACAATTTGTGGTATCATTTTATTATCTCCCACAAAAATGTATTTTCAAAACTCTAGCAACTTAATGAATAGTTAGAAGTCTTACTGAATGGTTATGCAGAGCATATTAAAATATGGACAATATTCAAGGCTAACAATGTGAATGTTAAAGCTATAGTCAAGGCAATCTTTGAAACATAAACTAAACTTCAGCTACCTGAATAACTTGGTGTTCCATTTGTATGCATGGTTTCCCTCTGTCATCTTCCTTTTGTTTCACTTGCCATCCCCTACTAGTCAGCTTGGCAATCTTGTGTTCTTTTATTAAAATGATTTAAAAAACACATTTTCTGGGAAGCTTCCCTGATACCTGTATCAGTTACTTATGATTGGTAGTGATATTACTCAACATACCATGGCTAAGTAAAAAGGATATTTATCACATAAAGTAACACAGTGTCTAGAGATTAGTGCAGTGGTTCTCAACCTGTGGGTCGCCACCCCTTAGGCGGTTGAACGACCCTTTCACAGGGGTCACCTAAGACCATCCTGCACATCGGATATTTACATTGCGATTCATAACAGTAGCAACGTTACAGTTATGAAGTAGCAACGAAAATAACTTTATGGTTGGGTCACAACATGAGGAACTGTATTTAAAGGGCCAGAAGGTTGAGAACCACTGGATTAGTGGGCTGTGGGTCAGGGTCACCTCTGAGTAACCCACGATATCATCCAATGAGGTGCTGGGCATCTTTCCACTTTGCCATCCTCACTGTGTTGGCTGTCCTCCTCAGGCTTATTTGTCCTCATGCTCTTAAAATGTTTGTGACTGCTCCAGGCTTCAACTACTCATAACCTTAGCAAGGCAGGAGATCTTGCCCCTCCTATCAAGTCTCCTTTGTTGTTGTTAAAAGAAAACCTTTCCCAAGGGAGTCCTAGCAGTCTCCATACCTCCTTTGTCATTCGTCAACATTGCGGTCCATGCCCTAGCTGCAAGACAGACCGGGAAAGCAAGCACGTGGCTTTTCCTGCCTCTATAGTGGGAAGTGGGATTTTCCAAAAGAGGTAAAAATACCTGTTGTAGAGGTAACTGTTTTCTCTATGCCCTGTCCCCATCTTGACCCCCAACTTCAGCTGTCTGTCTGCAGCACGAGCTGCTCCATTCTCAGTGCTCTTTCAACACTCCAGATACACCCACAGTAGCACCTGTTTCACATGATTGTAATTATTTTTATGTTTGCCTACCTCTCAGCAACGTGTATGTAGAAATCCTGTTATCTCATTATATTCTCGGTGCCTATCTTGGTTCACGATAAATGAGTACAGTGGGGCCTTGACTTACGAGTGTCCCGACTAACGAGTATTTTGAGATACCAGCTGTCTCTCGGCCGATTTTTTGCATTGAGTTGACAGAGTAATTTGAGTTAACGAGCTCCTTAGCGAGCTCGGTCTCGGAACGAATTAAACTCATAAGTCAAAGCCCCACTGTATTAACTAAATGATTATGTTTAAAGTATTTTAAAATAGGAAAAAATTTGATTGAAAAATGTATTTTAAACTCAAAGTAGGAACATGAGATATGTAAAATTATAGTCTTTGAAGAACCATTAATGGTTAAAACACAGCATAAAGAATAGGAGGCGATCTTGCAGCATCCCCGAAACAGCCAAAGCCTAACCATCTGCTTCATATCTCACTAAGCCTAGAGATGAGAAAAAAGATGTGAATTTTGATACCCCCTGGGAGTGGGATGAGGATCACATAGGATTTAGAGAATAGAACTTGCAAAGAAATGTCAATAATTTAGGCTTTTTCTTTTAAATTTAAGAAGGCAAACTGTCAAAATTTTCCTCTTTCTTAACAATGTAGTATATGAAATAACACTGCATAGTTGTTTCAGTGGGCTTTTGAGAAAGGGCAGGTAAAAAGAAAATAGAGCATTCCCACTGCAATTTCAGAAAAGAACACAGAACTGAAAAGAATTTGTCTAATGATAATATAACTCAAGGCAACCATATTGAATGTACCAGTGTCATTCAACTGAAATATATATATATATTTATATATATATATATATTTCGTTTCTTGCTAAATAAAGGACAGGGTTTTTTATCCTGATGGTTTAACTTGTTTCTTAGTTTCAAACAGGTTTCTGCGGAGTGCCTTATAATTTTCCATATCACTGCCCTAATAAAACAAGGAGCCTATGAATGTTTAAATGATCAAGGAAAAAAACGTTCTTCTTGAAAATTAAATGTCAGATTGGATTTGAAATGTTTACGGTGATACTTTTTCATTTGTTCATTATGATAGAAATGATAAATGAGCAAAGTTTCTTCCTGGGGATAATGTACTTCTTTAAATTTTCAATTTTGTCTTAGTTTTATATAAGATGTTTTTGTGAGTACAAACTGCCATTTGCAGCACTAAAGACATTTGGTGCCTAATAAGCCATGGGGTGATTGCAAATTTGGTAGCCAACAGAAAGCATAAAAATATATAATTAACTATAATTTTTCCATAATAGAAATATATATAGTTTTGCATTTTCTCATCTCATAAGAATATACACACTCACTTCTCAATTCATGTATGTCCCATTGAAGGATGTCATTTATCTGAACATTTATGGTGTGTTTTTATAAAACCCTGTTACGTGCTTCTAGGCATTATTGCTGGCCTCAGTACTATGCAGATGTATTTTGACTGTCATTTGACATCAAGGAGAATTAAAAGGCGTTTTATATGAGTAGACAGTGTTGAAACTAACAGAAACTGATTTAGGAGAAAAAAGCCTTTAAATTAGTGTAAAATAGTTGGCAGCTTGCTTGTTTCCTGCTCATTTAATCAGACTTACAAAAGGGATATGTGTTTGTGAGATGGGGGCCTGGTATTAGTTTTCTGTTGCTGTTGTAACTTAGTGGCTTAAAGCAACACATTTATTATCTTAAGTTCTGGAGGTCAGAAGCCTAGAGAGTATCTACAGGACTGAGTTATTTTGGAGGTTCTATGTGAGAATTCATTTTCTTTTTTTTTTTTTTTAAAAATACATTTTATTGATTTTTTACAGAGAGGAAGGGAGAGAGATAGTTAGAAACATCGATGAGAGAGAAACATCGATCAGCTGCCTCCTGCACATCTCCTACTGGGGATGTGCCCGCAACCCAGGTACATGCCCTTGACCGGAATCGAACCTGGGACCTTTCAGTCTGCAGGCCGACGCTCTATCCACTGAGCCAAACCGGCTTCGGCGAGAATTCATTTTCTTGACTTTTCCAGCTTTGAGATGCTGCCCACATTCCTTGTCTCTTGGCTCTTAGCATCTGCAAATTGCACCAGTTCTGCATCTGTGTCCATGTCTTCTCTCCTCTCTGACTTTTCTCTTATAAGAACCCTTGTAATTGCGTTGGGCTCGCTTGAGTATTCCAGGCTACTGTCCTAGCCTCAAGATTCTTAACTTAATCACATCTGCCCAGTCCCTTGTACTGTGTATATATTCTCAGGTTCTTGGAATTAGCATGTGGTCATTTGGGGGTTGCCCTTATTTAGTGCACTACAGGACTCTTATTCAAACATTTGAATGGTCTCTCTTAATCAGTCTTAGCTTCAGTGATAACAGAGCACTAGGCAGAGCTGTATACTAATTTTAAAGTACAAGAACATGTATACATATTTTATGTGAGCACATATGTCTATAGTTTGATTAATTAACTTTCTAAGTTATCAATAATGATCCAGCAAGAGAATGGGAATTATTAATTAAAAATCGTGTTACCATTGAAGTATGGTTACACTTCATTACTAATTGCCCCTTTAATTTAAGCCTGGGTGGGTTTTTAACAAAGGCTGAATTTAGCATAAATAAATGATACCACAAATTATAATCCTATTTTATATAATAAAGTTTATTTTTAATACACCATGCATTTTATGAAGGAGATATATTCCTTGGCACACTGAAACTGGCAGGTTTGACACATTTTACCTAACTTCTCCCATACCAGGCTCCCAAAATGTGAATAATTCAAATATGTTTTTGTATTGCTATTAAACATGGACTTAAATGGTGAGTTTCATTTTATTTTACACTTAAAGTGATGATATTCCTATGAAATTATCTTTAAAAAAAACACCTATCATTAACATATTCAGCTAAGTTACCATTGTACAACCAGCTATTGTAAAAGTGTAATTTTCAGTGTAGTTAAGAGACTCTGGAGGATAACACAATCTCTCTCAAGTTTGATTTTTAGTGTTCATGGAGGCTTTAATTTTATATGGTATAATCTTTACTACTCAGGGTATTTTATTTAACCATGGGAGAACTTAGTTTTATTTTGGTGATTAACTAAATACAGCTATTTATTATTCTGATAAAAAGGCAGAACACACTTGGGTTTTTCTTTCCTCCCTCTCTTTCTAAAAAGAATATATAATTCTTTACATGAAATTTATTTTTTTTTCATTGAAATCACCTTTTCAGGAGAAAATACGAAAGCTAGGAAGGACTCTCTGGCCTTCAGGAGCTCTTCATCCAGGAGCTATAATACACAGTAAACTAAAATGTGAGCTTTGTGGTGATTTGAGTAGAAGGTGATGGAACCAGTGATGGAGGAAGAAAAAGTTTATTGTGGAAGTTTTGATTAAAGGAACTGAAATGTCATAAAAAATGAGAAAAGGACTAGACTTGTGTTATATGGGAAAGGGCATTCTAAGCAAAGGAATAAACAGTAAAGACATGGAAATGATATATTTAGGAAAGTGAATAGAACAGTATGGAGAACTAAAAATGTATGCTGAGTGGTGAAAAGGTAGCGAAAGAAAGCATCGGAACAAAATGTCTTTAATCATATTATGAAAAAAAATTAAATAGAATTCTGAGGAATTTATTCTTCATCTACATTTGTACGTTTTTTGAAATAGGTGAATATAAAGAAAAAATAAGGTAATTCTTGATGCTTGATAACTAGCATCATTCCTTTAACTTATAGGAGCTTTATCAAAATTTGAAGATACATTAGTCATATATTCTGTAGATCTCTATAAGAATTCTGTTCTCCTGGTAATGACTGATTGCCTGTTTACATATAAGAAGAAAGAGAATATAACCATATTTCTCTCTTAGCAGTTATAAATGGCATATTTTAATTAGCCATCCTATGTTTAAGTTAAATGAGATATAGATATATTAAATAACTATTGTTGATGTTAACTAAGTTCTGAAAACCTTCTACAGCATTTCCTTAATACTTACCATGTGCAAAAGCTGTACCTATTCTTTAACTTAGCTAGGATCAATATCAGACTCCTCATGGATTCAGACATTAAATGGGGACTATACCCCTCTTTTGCCTTTAATTTGTAATTAGCTACCAGAGTTCATTATTTATATTTCCTTTAAATGTCCCTGTAGTGTCCTGTTATGCATTAGTAGGCAATTTGTTGATAAACTAACACTCTCATTAGTATTTAAATAGGACATAAAATGTCAACTTCTAAGGGAAATGACATAGCATTATTATAAATTAATTATGGTAAAATGCTCAAGGACCTGTAGGCTGCATAGTTATTCAGTAGGCCCTTATTGACAGATACTAGTTTTAGTGTTTGATTTTTACAGTTCTTTATCTTAAAGATCAAAATTAGCAATTCATCATGATATTACAACGAAAAAGATAAGTTAGCTTGCCTGTGGCAACCCATGTATTTAAGTCTTTCAGCAAAGACTACTTCTATCCTACTTCCGAAAATAATATTACAAATTTTATTAAAATAAGTAATTAGATGTTTCCTATAGGTGAAGCAGGGCTATCATATTAAGCTTTTCTTGTGCCAGGATGAATCTAAACTCAGTAAACTCTATAGGCTATGATTGTCTTAATCTTTTCATGTCTTTCGGTTGTAAAAGTCTATTATTAAGAGGTAAGACATGGTACTAGCTTTGATCTTCTTCCTTAGGGATGTAAGGGAAGCTGGCTGCACTTTCTTGTAAGCTTCTTGTTTTAATTACAGTGTATAACGTTATGTTTCACACAATAGGAAGACATTTAAAATAAGATTAGTGTGGCTATCTCAGAAGTGTAGCATGAAGCATAAAACAGGATGAATGAAAAATACCCACACACACAACATATTGAGCTTCTGATTCCAGGAACTCAATCCAGTGAATATATTTTAAAATAATCACCTTGAAATACTGAACATCCATTCATTTGAATCCTATAATCAGTGCTTTTAAAAACTGACGGGAAATGGAGTATCTGGTTGAAAATAATTAGGTGGGTTGTAGGAAGCTATTCTTTTTAAAAAAAATATATTTTATTGATTTTTTTACAGAGATGAAGGGAGAAGGATAGAGAGTGAGAAACATCAATGAGAGAGAAACATCAATCAGCTGCCTCCTGCACACCCCCTACTGGGGATGTGCCCGCATACAAGGTACATGCCCTTGACCAGAAATGAACCTGGTACCCCCCAGTCCGCAGGCCAAGACTCTATCCACTGAGCCAAACCAGTTAGGGCAGGAAGCTATTCTTAATGGCTGTTTCTCAGAGGAATAATAAAAAAAATTTCCCAAAATGCAACAATGTAAATTGTCTTTAAAAGTTGGAGCTTGCTTTGCAAACTGATAATATCCAGGGGTCCTCAAACTACGGCCCACGGGCCACATGCAAATACAAATATTGTATTTGTTCTAGTTTTGTTTATTTACTTCAAAATAAGATATGTGCAGTGTGCATAGGAATTTGTTCATAGTTTTTTTTTTAAACTATAGTCCGGCCCTCCAACAGTCTGAGGGACAGTGAACTGGCCCCCTGTTTAAAAAGTTTGAGGACCCCTGATTATAGACTCAGTAGGTAAATCCCTATAGGTCTATCTTACTTCTGGGGGGAAAAAGTTTTTGAATCATGATGGATTAGTGATGGATACATAAGAATACCTAATGAGGATAGGTAATTTGTATATTTTCCAAAGGGACTTTCTTCTTGGATTTTCCCAGGGGATTATTCTGTATCCATGGCCTAATGTAGGTGAACAATTTGATATTAATACAAAATAAAATGAACACAACACTCAACTGTCAAATATATACTTTTCAATCTTAGCTGGATCCTCTTTAGCCTTAGAGAGAAATCCTTCACCAAATTTCTAGTTGATTCCATTCTAGTTCCCCATAGCAGTCATTCTAAATCTTTACCACTTTTTCCAATTTTACTCCCTCAAATCCCAAAAGTCTTGCTGTACAGTTCTTTGAGAAAACAAAACCATGTAAGAACACCTTAATTTTATTTCCTACCAGCTAATAATTTATCTTTTTTATCCTTTCTTTTTTGCTCCCAGTATTGTTTAGGTTCTCATTGCAGCCCCATGAGTTTTCCTTGGGAAAGGGCTTCGCTTTCATATCCTTCCTGAGCCTCCAGTCTCTCTCTTTCTTCAGTGAGACCTTTACCTCAGCCTGCAAGTCTATGCCATCTTTTCAGAACTCATCATACTTGAATTTTGTCACCAGTGATCCCCTTCCTCAATCCAGTTATTGAAATTCCACATATTTTTAATGAATCTCCTTCCCCCTTGCCCTTCTCCTTTCCTATTTCTGGCTAAACTTTGTCTTCTCTGTCTCCTTGCTTGACCTATGCTTCTCTCTCTCTCTCTCTCTCTCTCTCTCTCTCTCTCTCTCTCTCTCCCGCACACACACACTAATTCCTCACTTTAATTTCAGCTACACCCATTCCCATGTTTTCACTGTCTTCTTACAGTTTCAGTTCTGTTCTCTGTTTTCACTTTTGATGCTTCTCCTGAATTTCAGGCTTAAATATTTCACTGTCTAATGCATATTTATTCTTTTAAAAAATATATATTTTTATTGATTTTGGAGAAGAAGGGAGAGGAAAAGAGAGATACAAACACCAGTGACGAGAGGGAATCATTGATCGGCTGCCTCCTGCACACCCTACACTGGGGACCAGCCCACAATCCAGGCATGTGCCCTGACCGGGATGCGGACTGTGACCTCCTGGTTCATAGGTTGACATTCAACCACTGAGCCACACTGCATATTTGTACTTGAATGTCTCCCAAGTACAGCATACTCAGGATATTACAAAAACCATTGGCAAGTAATACATTTGAGGTCAAAACCTGAATTCAAGATTTTGACATGTAACGAAATGATGAGCAAGGTATTTGACTTGTTTCCTCATCAAATACTGTCGTGAAACTTCATTTCACCAACACACTTGCCCACGCAGCCATCTCTCTCACCTGTTACTGCAATAACATCCTCGGTGATCTTCCCACTTCATTGTACTCTATTCTCAATGCAGTAGACAGAGTGAGCCTTTAACAAAAAAGTGAGTTAGATTGTGTCTCTCTACTCAGAACCTTCCAATGGTTTCCCATCTTGGCTTTTAGCAAAACTCAAAACCTTCATGTGCCACCCTCAACCCCATCTTCCCCGAATCCCTGACTTCAGTTTTTCATCCTGTCATTTTTTCCCAGCACTCTGCCCTCCTCAGTTTTCCTTACTTTGCTGAGCTCCCTCTTGCTTCAAGTGCTTAGCACATGACCTTTTATTCAAATGGATGTCACTCTCACCTCCATAAGCCTTTATTCAAATGTTACCTTCTCACTGACAGATTCTCTAACTTATTTGAAATTTACCTCCATCCTTCCGGTCTCCAACACTTAATCCCCGTCTTGTTTTACTGTTCTCCATAGGGCTTATTCCTAATATTCTATACAATTAACTCATTTAGATAGTTTTTGTTCCCACTATAATGTGCCCCATGATGCCAAGAACTTCTCCTTTGTTTTTTCCCCCACCATTGTATCTACAGGCCTAGTAGTAGAAGCTCAATAATAATTGCTAAAAAAAAAGAAATGTACAAATTAAGATATCAGAGGTGGCATTTTTTTTTAGCTAAAAAGCACTATAAATATATTAGTTATTTCCTCTATTATCTTTACTATTATTATTTTATGCCCACATGACTGTACATTTAAACACACATGCACAAACACAGTTTTTTTTCTATGTCCTACCTTGGTTTTGAGATGCTATCTAATAAGTTTCTGAGGCGATTTACTTGGAGTCATCTTTAAGCTTTTCAACCATTTATTCACCAATTTTAACTCTTACACTATGTGGAGCAGAATATTCATTTTAGTTCCTATTACTTTAGCTCAATCATCTTGAACTTGTCTCTAGATAATTACAATAGCCTACACACAAATTTGTACCATATTTTATCATAAATATCCGTCCTTAAATACTTTTTCATGGCTTCAAATGATCTACAAAATGCTTTCTACAGTAATCAAGGTCCTTCATTACTGACCCTGACCTATGTTTTTGTGGTGCTATTTTCCAACATGATAAATTGTTCTTTATGGTTCTTTTTATTTCTTTTTACTTCCAGTCAGTAGTTATTGATTATTCACTGAGTCAGGCACTATGCAACGGCGTTTAGTAAGGTACTATCTCTTTTCCCCTCTCCTCATAGCAATTTGTTATAGTTTGGGAGGAATGAAGGAAGAGAAAACTTGGCATTTGAGATCATACATCAAATGCACAGTAGCTATAGGTACATTGAAAATGTATTCTGATTTTTTGGGGACAGACTTGGTTTATATATTTTGTCTGGGTATAGTTATTACTAAATTTTTCTATATTATCAGAACTTGTCCTTGTTTGCTGATAAATTATAGCATCTCTTTATAAGCAAAATAATTTGAGTTTTATCCTGTTATGAACTGTAGAAATTATGGGACTTTCAAAGCAACATTTAAGTTGCCGTCCCTTAGCATTGGAACACACTTACACATGTGACATGATGTTGGGTGGAGAAAACCCAGGTTATATAACCTGAATGTCATCTTAATTTTAGTAGAAAACATTTATTTGTCTCAAATACATTTAATAGCTACTGTATTAGCAATTTTTTTCACATCCTTGTCAGGAGTGTCCTATATTTATTCTTCATTTAGTCATAGCCTTCCAATCTTTAAAGTTATGCTTACATCCCCAAACTATTTTTTGATTCATCTCTATCTCTTTCTACTTTGTGGTCTCTCCTTTTAGCAGCTATATTTTTTTATCATTTAATTGGCAACTTTTTGTATGCAAAGTACTTTTTTTTATTCCTGGATCTGTTGGCATGGTAGTCTGCTGGATCCTTGAAGGCAAAGAATCTTTGATTGTTTAGCACTGAGTCTAGGGCCAAATACAGAATATAATCAAGAACTTAACTGTTTTATGTAAAAAATAGCAATATGATAGCAGTGGTATGGAGTGTGGCATTGATGGTGTGTTGAAAATATAATAGGATAAGATAATATTAATTTTCAGGAAATATCTATAGTTTATACCAATGTCTATAGATTAAAGATGTGGGTTTGACATGTATATTTATTGAAAATTATGTTGTGATGGGAGGAAAGACATTGAGGAAGAGAAAGGAAAGGTATACCATATTTTATCAAACCATTGCATGGAAGATCATCATTCTTTTGTAATTTCTGAGGTAAAAGTGCCAATTAAGTTATGGTTCAATGTTTTCATATCACTTATAAATTTCATTTTATATATATTGAAATACCTATTTATTTATGGATTTTAAAAATAATTGAATCGTTCCTGTATATACATAACAAAAGTGTAAGTGGTATCAAAGGACTAAGGTGTTGTCAGCACTCCATTACATCCTTGTCAGGAGTGTCCTATATTTATTCTTCATTTATTCATAGCTATTACATTTGAAGGTCATTTATTATAAGAAATGTTTATTTTCTGTTAAAATATAAAAATGAAATATTTTTATTGAATTGATTTATAGTGTATAAGTATAAGTAAGTATATTGCAAAGAAACAACATCTGATGAGTTTGCTAGGATATGAAGAAGGCCCTAAATATTCTAAAACATAAAGGGAAAATAATGGGCATTTTGGATGCAACCGAGTGTAGAAATCTGAGTTACAGCAAAACTTTATGGAAGTGTACTATAACTTTTGCTGTTCAGCAGCTGAAGCTGTCACCTGGGAAGTTTTAGCAAAGTGGACAAGAAAATATTATGAGATTGGGCATGTAATTAGTGTAGAGACATGAAGGTATGGCATTGGTATGGAAAATTAAGAACTAAACACGCAGAGTTTCAGTTTAGGTACACTAATTATTGTTTATTACAGGTGTTTTTGTTTTTGTTTTTTTTGCCTTTTTGTGTTTTTTGTTTTCTTTCCCTTGGAGCAAAGGAGGAATAAAAATGTCTGTGTTCAAAATGTCAACATCTATAAACTCACTTGGTGGGATTCTATGTGCCTTATCCAGTATGACAAAACCGCTAGTCATAAACATAAACAGAATTCATAACAATTTCCAGAACAGACTGTATGAAACTACATCAAAGTCAATTCTATCGATAAGGTGGACTTGAGCCGAGTGGCTAAAATTAAGAAAATAATTGGCTTAGCTTTGCAGCTGAATCAGAAATGGGGATCACATTCATGTACCTTTTATGTATTGGTTTCTCACATTTCATCTTTGTACTGCTCTTGTGTTCATGTTCAGATCAGTCATATTTTATTTTGAAACATTTTCATTTTCAGATCAGCAGTCCTGTGATCCTGGTGAATTTCTTTGCCACGATCATGTGACTTGTGTCGCCCAGAGCTGGCTGTGTGATGGGGACCCTGACTGCCCTGATGATTCAGACGAGTCTTTAGATACCTGTGAGTAGAAGGGTTTTCCTGCCGTTCAGGTTTACCTTACATGTGAAGCTAAATGCCAGTTGTCTCACGGTTGGCTGATGTTGTCGTTGATTCTTTTTCTCCACCTAGCCTGAGAAACTCGAAACTTTCGTTTATGTTTCCTTTAGAATGACTATGTGAATGAAAGCACAAAATGCAATTTCAGAGCGTGAACTGACTTATGTAGGGAAGAAGATGCAAGGTTAATTATTTCAAGGTGATGGTGTTACTCCTAGAGAAAAATGACTTGAAGAGGAAATTAATCCTTTGAAACACAGCACTGAAAGGGAATAAGACCCTCTCCAAAAATTTATCTCACACACTTTGAGTGAGAGGAACACATAGGCATGAAAAGAGAAAAAATAGATTAATAAAAACAAACTCTAATGTAGAGATCAAATGTGTAAACCCATACAAAGGAATATTATTTGGCAATAAAAAGAAGTACTCATACATGACACATGGATAAAGACTAAGGGGAAGGAGCCAGTCACAGAAGACCACATGTGGTATGATGTCATTCATATGAAAGATCCAAAATTGGCAAATATATAGACACAGAGAATGGATGAGGGATGTAGTAGAAGGCAATAGGGACTGACTGTTAATGAGCATGAGGTCTCTTTTTAGTGAGATTCAAATATGCTAAAATGGGATTGCAGTTATGGTTGCATAGTTATGTTAATGTATTTTAAAACATTGAATTTTACATACTAAAAGCGTTGAATTATATGTTAATTTTATCTTCATAAGGTTGTTTAAAAATGGGAATATATCTCATAATTGTGCCTAGGGGTGTAGATAGCACAGTAATGTGAAAAGAAAATTTTTATGATTATTAGTAAATGCTCTTACCATATGAAATCATATTATATATGGTTATTAAGTCATTATTTATGATTATTAATAAATAATTTTATATGATTATATATAATGCTCTGACCACATGAAATCATATTATATATGATTAATAATATATGTATATGATATATATATATATATATTATTTTTAAGCTGCATCCTCTCCTTTTTAAGTGTAATCTAGGAGTTCTTTCCTCATTAGCTGGAAGGATTTTCATAGCATAATCAGAATTAAAGGATAATTATTGAATGTTGGTACTGGAGTGTTGCATTTCTGTCCTGATCCTCCCAACAAATTCCTAATGGGGAAAAAAATACAGAAACATGAGATATATTTTTGCTGTCCATATGCAGGAAAGCCAGGTTGAAGGTGAGATGCCATGGAACTGTGAACTTGGCACAATGCAAAAACAGTTGAGAAAAAAAATGACTGCACAGCTTACCTAAACTGATGCTGGTGAAGAATAGAGAATGATGGTGTCTCTTTGTGCTCAAGAGTGAGATGAGTCAGAGAATCAGACTGGAGAGGATTCGTGGTGTAGAACAGGAGCCAGGACCTGGATGGTCAAAACTAAAGCCCTGGGAGAGAAAACCTTAGAGTAAATGTCAAATTGTGTAAATGACAAATACTCTGCTACCCGCCCTCGCTCAATTCCTGCTTCTAGAACATGGCTGATACCCGGCAAGGCCACATCAGTGGGTCAGAGTTGTGTTTGACAGCTGTCTGATTGGACATTTGCTCTGAATGTTCAGTGTCTCCACCACAATGTCCTTAAATATTTTGAATATCCACCCTGCCCGTAAAATAGACACCACCTTGGTTTTTGGAAAAGGTGGGTCCTTCAATTCAGAGATTAGGGGCTTCAGCAGACTGAGGCCTCAAATTAGAAATCGCATGTGGGTTAAAAAAATAAGTTTTTCTGCTCATTTTTAAAAACGAAATTCTTACCTACTCAAGACATTTTTATCAGCTTTTAAGTATATAGCTATTTTCTTCTCCAATAACATTGTATGAATTAGATTTAAAAGTATTTCTTTATTTTGGCCATTCTTATTCTGTTCTCAAAAATCCAAATTGCTGAATATCCTTAAAGGAAACACTAAAACTATTGTTATATCAATGTAGCCATATAACAAAGACAGAGAAATAACTATTTTTTTTACCTGGGCATTTAATCTGGACAACATATTTGGATCTACATACAATTAGCTTATTTCCCACCAGTGGTTTCAGATAATACCAGTTGAAATCTGGACAAGCATAGAAAAAGCCCTTTATAAATCATATAAGACTTTTGAATTTTAAATTCCTCAACACAGATGTTCACAATTACCATTTTTCTAATCATAGTGCTTTATAATGTGTTGTTTTACATCATTCATATTCAGTCATCACTGATATCCATAAAATAATTGCAAAATTTTATGACATTAATGTACACATTCAATGTGAAAGATAAATACTAGAAATCTAAAACCATAGAGACTGATTCTTAGGAAGGGTGATTTTGTGCTCAGAATATGAACAAATGTATGTTATACATTTTGGTTGGAAGTACGTGTATCTACAAAATATTAGATGAAAACAGTTGAAGAAATACACATATTTTTCCTAAATCCACTTCGCCTTTAATATGATAAGAAAACCAATACAACATGGAATTTATTACAACATTGTAAAAGCTCTGAAATGGTGACAAAATTCTTATAGGAAAAAAGGGGGATATTGTCAAGGAAGAAGAAAAGCTTTTGTTGTGAAATGCTGATGACTGAAATGCTTAGAAAATAAACCTGCATACAGAACAACCAAGATGAGGTTTCTAAAATATGAAAATGGATAACTTTCATAATTTATAACTTACCATTCAATATGAGAAAGTATTCTTTAGCCTTATATTAAAAATGAAAGTCTAGTTTTCTCCACATTATTTGAAGTAACTTCAAGTGTCTAAATAAATGGCTAATCATCTTCAAGTCCTATGAGGACATGAGAATAGAAAAATCAGGGAAATCAAATCACCATCCTTCGACTCGGCTTTCAGTTCGGGTGTTAGTCTCGAGTTGTGTGTGACAAGAATTTAAATGGAAAGTGGGGACATTTATTTGTGAAATGAAAGCTTGGGACCACCTGTGGCTGGAAAATTTTCTTGAAAGGCACTTTTATTTCGAAGTGTTCAACATTTAATTCCTTCTAGGATTTTCTGTTGAATGCTTAATGATACTTCCTTTCCAACAATCAGCTCCAGCTGATGTATGATATTTTCAGGGAAATTGAATTTAATGTACTTTAAACTGGTTCTTTCTTTTTAAGCCAGAACTGTATCGGTGCTGCTGTGTCTCCTTCCTTCCTGTTACCCTATCCTACTCCCCAGTCAGAAAATTATTTAGCAGGCACATTAATTATAGATCATATTTTCGATAGATGACTCACTGGCCAACAAAGGAGAATAAAAATGGCCTTATAAGAGGGTAATTGCAACTTGGAAAGTTGTGATAATTTGCACATTGACTCTGCCCTGTCCTTCTGCAGGAACCAGCAAACTTTTTCTATACAGAACCAGGTGGTAAATATTTTAGATTTCATGAATCCATGTGATCTCTGTTGAATATTATTCTTGTGTTTTAAGTGCTTTAAAATAGAATGCACATTCTCAGCTTATAGTCTGTACAAAAACAAGGCAGAGGACAGATTTGGCTGGCTGTGGTTTCTTAACCCCTGTTGTAATGTCATTGCTGAACTGTATTCTTTGTGAAATTATAAGGGTGGGTCTGTGCCCATGTAGAGTCACCACAGGGAACAGAATAACGCCTCACAGTGGAAGCACGTGGCATAGAGCTGTGTGTGTACCCACTACCATGGAGTGCCAGTCTCAGGCCATATGGTATTTTCTGCAAAAGGTAGGTTTATTCTTCTATTTTAGTAGGTTTATTCTCCTTATTTATTAGGATTACACTTGAACACATGGAATAGAAACAGTAGCTTAACCAAATAGGGCTTCATATTTTTTCACATAGTAAAAAGGTGGAAAATTCAGTATTAATGTCAGATCTCGAACGGCACCAGCTTTCTCTATCTTTCTGCTCTGCCATCTTCAGCATGGAGTTGTCAGTCTTACACCCACAGTATCAATGCTCTACCTCTGCCAGGAGATGATTCCATTTTAGGCAGAAAGGAGGGAAAAAGTAAAGGAAAAAGGCAAGTGCTAGCTGATTTCTGTTTTACAGAAAAGCAGTAACTTTCACAGAAAGCAATGTTAGAATGTGCTGTTGATAGATATTTGCTTCATCAGAGCTGATCGGATGAAGTATGGATCAATGAGCATTTTCAACAGGGCTTGTTGCTCCTTCCACCCCCCCCCCAAAAAAAAAAAAGAAAAAAAGAAAGGTGGCTCTGCTAGTACAGAAAAGGGGAGAATAGGTATTGGGAAGGCAAAGGCACCAGGCAGCATATGCCATAGTCTCTTTTCTCTTCACTCTCTTTTCTCCTCTCCATCCACTACACAGGAGGTTACACCCCTAGCATATGATCAGGGCTTCTGCATCTAAACTACTGGTCTCCAAGTCAAGTTCCTTCTCAAATATCTTTTCTCCTTGGCAGCTAACTTAACCCTTTTAGGACCCCATTACCTTATTTGTACAATGGACATGATAGTACTTGCCTCATAGTGAAGTGTTTAGAAAATGCCTGCTCCATAGTCAAATCCCCTCTTTACTGCACACTGCGTTCTGCATCCCAGATGCTCAGGGTTCTGAGCAAACACCGTACCCCTAGGGTCTTCTTATGTAGAGTCCTAACTGCCCCCATAGCCAATTCTTAGTTAAAGTCAGTTTATTCTCTAAGGATGTGACTAGGAATAGGATTAATTTACCACATGCACACATTCAAGTTAAACTGTTAACAGTTTTTAATAATTAGATATATTACATTTAAACATTAAGACAAATTTTGTATAGAGATTATTTTGGGACAGGAGGCTTTTTCTAGGAACTCTTACAAAAACACCACGTTGACTGATTAACTAAAGTTAAAATACATTCCGCAAAGTCATGTTAGTGAGTAATTATTTCTTAATTGACACTGCAGTCCTGAAATTTTGATCTTATGTCATTTTAGGAAATTGAGTTTATGGGCCTTCTGTATTCCTCTAAGTTGGCTGTTATTGGTGAAAGCAGAATTCAAATTTATTTGAACTTGCCCTCCTTTTTTGAAATACTGAGGAAAAGAAGGATCCAAGTCCTAAGAGGACCCCCATAGGCCACCTAATTTATAAATATGGAGTCATTTTAAAAACATGGAAGGCTATCCCAACAGAATTGTGAGACGTTGGCTTTGGGAGTGAACTGTTCTAATTGGATATTGCAGTAAAAATAACAAGTCTCCCGGGTAATAAGAATAGCAGCATTGATAGCAAAATGAAAATGGCTGTAAGTTACTAGGGTTAGCTGTGCCTCTGCATGGAGTGACTGTTGCCTTTATTATGTTTCTATTGTACGATTTCAACTTTATTTAGACGGGAGGATATTAAGGAACTTCTCGTATTCACATAATGACCTTTCCCCTAGGTATAAGGTAGAAATTTCCTTTTAAACTTTCTTTCTGTGACAGAGGTCAGAAACAAGGTGGGAGATTATTAGTAAATAGATATTGCTCTTTAAACATACGTAGTATAATAGAGCACTGAAAGTAGACTACAGGAATAGTAAAATGAAGTGTGGTCCTTGTTTGTAAGTCATAGTGATTTAGAGGTCGTTGTGCCATGAGCTAATATATGAGAACCCCAAAGCAGAGTTTTTTGTCAGGTAGAGAAGCTGAAATGATCTTACACATTAAAATAAAAGCATCTGAGACCCAGGAGGGCAGTTTGTGTCTCTTTCAATTCTTTTTGTTTTGCTCTTCATTTTACTGTGAGGCTCTTGATTTTAGTAGCAAAGAGACCAAAACACTGACCCATCTTTAATGATAAAAGGACTCCCACTTAAGAGTTGATAGGAAGGTTGACATGAAGGTGGAGGAAAATACAATTGTGAATTGTAAGGGCCTAATATTGACTCATTTCCCTACCACAGTGGGAATGGGATGGGGGAAGGTCTCATTTCTCTCTATTCTGCCCCACAATGTGCTAACGCATCTCTGCAGTCTGCCTCTGCAAGTTTAAGAAAGGTTGATTGGAGGTGTAGGTGATAAAACTGAGTGCACTACAGTTCCAAGAAGCAAAGCAAGACCAGCATTAAAAAAGGCCTCGCTCTTTACTCAAGAAGTCACAGCTATTTGGTTTTCTGATACAAACAGGTCACAGGATACAAAGGGACTCATGCCCCTTAGCCTGCACTGGAAACTGCAGGGGATAAAAACTTTGAAATAATGTAAAATAAAGGGGGGTAAAATAACATGAATGGATTCTAGAGACAACTCTAGTAAAATCTCCTTGGCTTAAAGGATGATATACTGTAAACAAGTGCTCTTGCAGAGCTCCGTAGGGACATACTGAAGACTGAACAAGGAGTCTTCTCAGAAACGGTCCAATCCATCATTTATCCCCAGCTAATCTAGCATTTGGGGTTGGGGATGAAGGCTTCTTACCTTTACTGAGTGAGCACCTTTCTTCCCGGAGGGTGTTTTATTCTTTATAGTCAGTGTATAACATTTACATTTGACTTTCCAGAAGGGCTTCTAAAATGACATATTTTGCTAAATTAAGCTCTAAAGTATGTTATGTTCTAAGAACTTATTTTAATGGCAATGTCTTTCTTTTTTTTCTCCCTTCCCTCACATCTTCCATCATCCTTCCCTGAAAGCAGGATATAAAGCCCTATTGTAACATGACTATAGAATTTTCAGTAGGATGAAAAGTGTCATCATTTTACTAATTTATATCTTGGCCCTGTTCAGATTCAGGCAGCATAACTGACTTTGGGTTGAATTTTTAAATTAAAATCTTTTTAACATTAGCTTTCCTAATTTTCAGTATGGGGAAATTGCTCAAAAAAAAAAAAAAGAAAAGAAAAGTTCATGAGAGAATGGGTAAAAACGGAGTAGGTTGGAGAATACCAGTAAATGTGGCTTATAGCAACCCACTCAGCCTACAAGATATCTCTCGCTCCTTCTCTCCCTCTCTCCCTCTCTCCCTCTCTCAATTCTCTATCTCTCTTTCTTTTTCTGAAGAAAAAATAGCCTTGTGAGGGAAGGGTCAACCTTAAAAGCTCGGTTGAAGAGGGGTGAATCCCTTAACTGGATACTCAATTGCAAAGAAGAAAGCAAACAAACAAGCAATTACCTCCCAACATTTCTGATGGAGTTGCCAAGAGAAAAGCAATTATTAATGTAAAGAACTTTCCTAGAATTCAGCTTACAACCATAAGACTAATTTTAATCTTTCACAAAAAAGAATTTTAGAAATAAGGTGTACTTGTACTTTGATAATGTCTTAAGGATATGTACATTATTGTTATTAAATATCATTTTGTCATTGCAGCTATTTTTTTTAGAAATATAGACCAGGCATTGTGTCCATTAAAGCAATAAGAAATCTGAGACATGAACGAGTTGCTTGGTAAAGAGTCTCTTAACTAATGGGTAACAAGGATGGAATAGGAATCCAGAAATTCTATATCCTAACTTCCTACCATAGCCTCCGTTACAGACTGAATTGTGTCCCCTCTGAACTTATATATTGAAGCTCCAAATCCCCAGAACCTCAAAAAGTTTCTGTATTTGGAGAAAGGGCCTTAAAAGAGCTCTTTAAGGCCAAATGAGGTCATTACAGTGGGTCCTACTCCAATCTGACTGGTACCTTATAAGAGCAGGACATTTTGCAACACCAACACACACTGGAGCCCTGCACGTACAGATGGAAGAACTCTTGAAGAGTCAGGAAGAGTGTAGCCATCTGCAATCCAAGGACAGAGGCTAACTCTATCCAACATTTTACTCTTGGACTTCTAGCTTCCAGAATTGTGAGGACATGAAATTCCATTGCTTAAGCCACTCAGTCTATGGTATTTTGTTCTGAGACCCCTAACAGACTAATATAGCATTCTATAATATAGCTAACAAAATTCCATTTATTTTATGTCAGTATAAGAATAAGAATAAGTATAAGAATGCAGTGACTTAAAAATCCCTCCTTTTCTTTGAAGAGATGTATTATCACAGCACTAAAATTGCAGGCATTGTAATCCTGTTAAAGACATGTGAAATAAAATCACCAGTCAAGCTGATGGAATAAAAGACCCATCCCTATATTAGTGGTTATAACCCTCTAAGAAAACCTAATTTAGAAAGTGCTATTTGTATGAAAATGAAATATATTTTAAATGAAAAGTCATTAGATGATCAATACAGATATTCTTCAAGTACTTATGGATGATGAGTTGCTCCAAAGTTAAAACAATAGGTTTACCTGACCCTTCCTCCTGGTGACCCAGGACACTCATTTAGAGGTACAGTTGAGGGCCATCTTTACAGTAATAGTAATAAAACACAAACTTGAAAAGATGACTTATATACCATTAATTTCTGAGAAGACAGTAGAAATGCATAACTGATATATATTAGTATTAACATGGATATTACTAATATCTCATATTAGGTTGCTATAATCTATATTAGATTGCTATCATTTTTCAATTCTGAATTGATCATTGGGTTAGGCTATAAAGTAGATGAAATTTGATAGTGAAATAAACAACCATATTTCTTTCTGTACATTGACCTTTGGGGAATTGTGTTATATTTCACTTGCAAATTTGTACATATAAGATAACTAGAGGCCGGGTGCACGAAATTTCTGCACGGGTAGGGTCCCTAGGCCTGGCCGGCAATCAGGGCCAATCTGTGGGGCAATTGGCGGGACCCCCCTGGCACTCACCTTGGCTGGCCTGATGCCGCCCTCTCACTGGCCCCATCCCGCGCCATAGCCACTGGTCACCTCTTTCTGCGGGGTGACTGGCGGGGTAATCGGGGCCCCCACTGGCACCTGCCTTGGCTGGCCTGGGGCCTGCGGGCTGGGGGCAGAACCTGCATTGAGTGTCTGCCCCCTGGTGGCCAGTCTATGTTATAGAGACCAGTCATCTGCTGATCTTTCTGTTTTTGGTTGATTTGCATATTAGGCTTTTATTATATACTATATAATAGGATTCAATTTTTTAAATGAATGACATGCTATGTATTTTTCATTTAAACAGTGAGGACATTTTTGTCATTGTACCAGACTTCTCAATATAAATATGGATTTTCTTTAAGGAAACTAGAAATTAATCAATCAGCAGCTATTTACTGAGGAACTATCTTGTAGAGGTATTTACCGGGCGTTTCTCTTCAACTATTTATTCCCATGCCACACCATGTGTCAGGGCTTTAGCCTATGCTAATTTAGTCTTCTATCCTGAGATTATTTCCATGGTAAATGAGATTATTTCCATGTTAAAGAAGATATTTATGATTAAGTTGATGATGATATTACTGACACAAAATGGATAATTAATATTATCCAGATGCCCCAATATGATCCTTATATGGATTATCTCCTTTGGTCCTGACAACAACCTTGAGCAGGACATTGGGTATAGTTGACCGGATTGTGTAGGATGCTAGGATGATGTGTGGATATCACAGGCAACAGAGGTGCATATATTTTCCCACAAATGGAAATGAACTGTCTTGAAAAGGGGACAAGTTTTTCTCACTTGGATGAAGCCATTATGTGAGTCAATGGTAGCTCTTCTTAGGATACTAATCATGGTCCCCTTTTACTGATGATAAAAATAAAGCGTGAGGGGAGTTATTTGCTAGAGGTCTTAAAGCAATTAAGTGACAGAGCTACAGATGAACACTGTTTCGTGTTATACAGTTTTCTAATGAGGCTCAGAGAAATTAAATTCCACTAAAATTCCCTCCTGACAAAGGCAGGATGTTCTGCTTCTCACATTACATTCAAGTCAGGATGCTTTCCATTATACCACACACCACCTGTACATACTCCATCCATATATTTGTATACTTGGCTATTAAATTTATACACATCCAATTTTAATTGAGTGGGAATGACAAGATCAATATGCTAAAGAAAAGCAGGCATAGTAACAATTGGAGAGAGGATTTTAATTATTTTTCTAACCAGAAAGGATATGTTTATAAATTTGTAAATTACTGGATTAACAATTATAAAAGATATATGGGTTAACATTTATATATGCATGTATATGAATGGTCTTTCTGTTGTTCGGTTGATTTGCATAGTAGGCTTTTATTATCTACTACATAATAGGATTCAATTTTTTAAATGAATGACATGCTATGTATTTTTCATTTAAACAGTGAGGACATGTGTATGGATATGAAAAATTTGAATGTGGAAAACAATATTTTCTTAACCATTTTGCTCACACATACACAAACCACAACAAACATACACACATGCACTAAGTTAAAAAACACATTGTTGAACATAACTCTGTTTATGATGAGGAGACTTTTATTAGCTTTCTGCTGCTGTGCAATGAATTACCATATGTGTAGTATGTAAAACAACTCTCATTTCCTATCTTCCAGTGCTGTAGGTCAGAAGTCTTGGGAGGATCAAATGAGTTCCCTGCTTCACAAGGTTGAGATCAAAGTTTTCCACAGGCTGTGCTCTCAACTGGAGGGTCTAAGGATGAATTTGCTGTAACTCTTTTAGGTTGTTGGCTGAGTGAAGTTATTGTGATTGTGGGACTGGGGTTACACATTTATAATGGCTGCCAGCTTCAGACATTCATAACAATTAAAGGCCACCAATATTCCTTGACAGATGACCCCATCCATTTTCAAAGCCAGTAATCCCTAACTTCCTCTTTGGCTACCATATGGAAAAACACCGCTTTTAAAGACCTTAGGTGATTAAACTAAGAGCATTTGGATAATTAGTCTTTTGACGTATGATATAATCCTGAAAACATACCTCAAATTCACAGCTGTTGTTTTAAACTTTTTAGGTTTGAGTAGTATTTGACAAAGTAGGAGAATTTGCTATTCCTCAAAAATGAAACTGATTTAAAAAAATCAAATATAGGTTAATTTATGCTCAAGTAACCACAGTGATCTGTTTGGCTGCCTAGGAAGTATTCATAAATGGCCAGTATTGGTTTCCACTTTCGATTTAGTTCCATGATAAACTGGACCTGGGCAACCCAACATGAGTCACATCCTTTGTGATGAGGGTTTACACAGCCAGGTTCTAGTAATAGTTTGGTTTACAGGGTACTTGTGGATGCTAGACGCTGAAGTAGGTTCAGCACACATAATCTCCACATGAAGAAAATCAAACATAAAAAACTAGCTCAAACACCGTGACCAAGTAGGATTTATTTCAGGGATGCGAGGCTGGTACAATATTCGCAAATCAATAAACGTGATACATTGCCGGGATCCAGCCCCAGCAGGTCCAGGGATTCCCAAAGGTGTGGACGGAGTCGGCGAAGAAGGAATGACACGGAGGCAGCGTTCAGTTGATCAGCAGCCTAGCCAGGATCTCCAGCCAAGTTCTGTTCAAGATCTCCGGCGAATTTCTGGTCAGGATCTCCAGCCAGGTTCTGTAGCCATGTTCCCTCGCTAGGTTCTCCAGCCAGGTTCTGTCTGAGATCTCCAGCCAGGTTCGGTCACCAGGTTCTAGTCAGGTTCAGTCCAGGATCTTTTGCCATGTTCTCTCCAGCGAAGTTCTTCTGTCTGTAGGTTCTGTCTTCTGAATTCTGTCTGTTGTTGTCTTGTTGCATCTGTATTTATACCAGTTGATTCCAATCCTATCAATCTCTATTCCAAAGGTTAGGGCGTTTCTTATCTCCATTCCAGGGAGTAAAGATTATGTAGCTTAAGCATGATTGTTCGTAGTTAAAATGATTAATTACCCACCTGGCACTTAGTTAAGAGGTTTTATTCCTTCCCTAACTCCAGGGGAAAATCCCTACCTGGGGATTCAACCTTTCTCGGAGAGGTGACCTTGGTTAAAACACAGCGCCAAGAAGGTGAGCAAACATATTAAGAACCGTATGCCATATATGCCAGGTCCCTTGAAACAGCAAGGATGGACCGGCTCCCGGCAATACATCACATGAACAAATTGAGAGACAAAAACCACATAATCATATCAATTGGTGCAGTAAAGGCATTTGACAAATTCCAAAACCCTTTTCTGATAAAAACGCTCAGCAAAGTGGGAATAGAGGGATCATACCTTAACATAATAAAAGCCTTATATGACAAACCTACAGCCAACATCATACTCAATGGGCAAAAACTAAAACCATTTCCCCTAAGAACAGGAACAAGACAGGGATGTCCGCTTTCACCACTCCTGTTCTACATAGTACTGGAAGTGCTAGCCACAGCAATCAGACAAGAAGAAGAAATAAATGGAAATCAAATTGGAAAAGAAGTAAAATTGTCATTACTCGCAGATGACATGATACTGTACATAGAAAACCCTGAAGACTCCATCAAAAAATTATTAGACTTAATAAATGAATTTGGCAATGTAGCAGGATACACATTAATGCCAATAAATCTATGACATTTTTATACACCAATATTGAATTTACAGAAAGAGAGATTTAAAAAATCCCATTTACCACTGCACCAAAAAAATTAACATACCTAGGAATACACTTAACTAAGGAGGTAAAAGACCTGTATTGAGAAAACTACAGGACGTTGAAAAAAAAAAAGAGATAAAGGAAGACATAAACAGATGGAAGAACATACCATGTTCATAGATTGGTAGAATCAACATCATTAAAATGTCCATATTACCCAAAGCAATTATAGATTCAATGTACTCCCCATTAAAATATCAATGACGTATTTCACAGACCTAGAATGAACTCTACAAAAATTCATCTGGAATAAAAAAAGACCCCAAGTAGCTGCAGCAATCCTGAGAAAGAACAAAGTAGGAGGGATCTCAATACCAGATGTCAAGCTGTAGTACAAAGCCACTGTTCTGCCTGGTACTGGCACAAGAACAGACGTATAGACCAATGGAATAGAACAGAGAACCCAGAAATCAACCCAAACCACTATGCTCAATTAATATTTGACAAAGGGGGTAAGAGCAAAAATGGAGTCAAGACAGTCTCTTCAATAAATGGTGTTGGGAAAATTGGACAGATACACGCAAAAATATGAAACTAGATCACCAACTTACACCATACACAAAAATAAACTCCAAGTGTATAAAGGACTTAAATGTAAGATGGGAAACCATAAAAATATTAGAGGAATCCATAGGCAGCAAAATCTCAGACATATGCTGAAGCAATATCTTTACCAATGCAGCTCCTAGGGCAATGGAAACTAAAGAGAAATTAAACAAATGGGACTACATCAAAATAAAAAGCTTCTGCACAGCAGAAGAAACCATCCACAAAACAATAAGAAAGCCCACTGCATGGGAGAACATATTTGCCAATGTTATCTCTGATAAGGGTTTAATCTCCAACATTTATAGGGAACTCATACAACTTAACAAAAGAAAGATAAACAACCTAATAAAAAACTGGGCAAAGGACCTAAATAGATACTTTTTGAAAGAGGACATAAGGAAGGCCAAGAGACATATGAAAACATGCTCAAAGTCACTAATCATCTGAGAGATGCAAATCAAAACAACGAGGTACCATCTCACACCTTTAAGAATGGCTAACATCAACAAATCAACAAACGACAAGTGCTGGCGAGGATGTGGAGAAAAAGGAACCCTCGTGCACTGCTGGTGGGAATGCAGACTGGTGCAGCCACTGTGGAGATCAGTATGGAGTTTTCTCAGAAATCTAAAAATGGAACTTCCATTTGACCCAGTGATCCCACTTCTATGAATCTATCCCAAGAACTAGAAACACCAATCAGAAAGGATGTGTGCACCCCTATGTTCATAGCAGCACAATTTACAATAGCTAAGATTTGGAAACAGCCTACGTGCCCATCAGCAAATGAGTGGATTAGCAAACTGTGGTACATCTAGAATCTAGATAATGGAATACTATGCTGCTGTAAAAAGGAAGGAACTCCTGCCATTTGTAACAGCATGGATGGAGCTTGAGAGCATTTTGCTAAGCGAAATGTATCAGAGAAGGATAAATATCACATACTCTCACTCATTTGTGGAATATAATCAACAACATAAACTGATGAACAAAAACAAATCCAGAGACAGAGAAGCATTGATCAGATGCTCAAACCTCATGAGGAAGGTAGGGGAGGGTGGGAGTAAGGAGAGAGATCAACCAAAGGACTTGTATGCATGCATATAAGCCTAACCAATGGACACAGACACTGGGGGGTGAGGGCATGAACGAGAGTTGGGTGGGAGGGCAATGGGGCATAAGGACACATATGTAATACCTTAACCAATAAATAAAATAAAATAAAATAAGTGCGATAAATAGATCTATAAACAACTAACTACTTCAAACAATGTAATGTTTACAGGGTTTGGGACAAAAGTATTACATACCTTAAATATATATATATTTTTTTATATTGGAAATAAAAAAATTTAAACTGAAAAAACAAACAAACAAAAAACTAGCTCAGTGAAGTAAAGCAACTAGCCTAAAGACACAAAGTTAATGAATCTTAGAACTGTGACTGGAATTTACATTTCCTTGACTTACACCTCACTTTGCTTTGTTTTCTCATTTGTGTGTGTGCCTCCCAGTAATAAAGTTCTAAACCCCTTCTGCAGTGATTGCATCTGACCATTCATCAAAACAATAACAACAAAAAAGAATCAGAAATATAATTTCTAACTAAACTGCTAAATTTAAAATAAAATGTAGAGGTGTATCTACAAACTAAGCTTGACAATTGCTTCTATATTCCCTCAAGAGCTGGCATGCATGCACACATGCATACTATACAAACACACATGCACACACATGCACACACACACAACATAATCTTTTTTTATAACAGAAAGGTGCTCTGTTTACTTGATATATATGTGGCTTCTTTTTTTTCTGTGAGAGTATTGGAAATGGGAGAGTATGATTAGTAGGGGCAAATAATATACAGCAAGTATACATGGTAGTCTGCTTGCTTAATTTTCAGAAAGACAACCTAATACAAAAATGATCAATATCTGTACCAAAACAATTAAGATCACCTTCTGCTTATCAAATATTTTTTCAAGCTGTTTTTACTTTACATGCAACAAACCACTGTAGATCAATTAGCTTACTTTTAATATTCAATAACAACCTAAAAAGTAGTCATATAAATCTTTTGGAAAATCTATAAATACTTATTTACAGTTAACTCCAGGCCCCACTGTCAGGTTTTTGTTCAAAACAGTACTTTTACAATGAACAGTCTGTGACAGAAATACTGACAGGCCTTAAAGAGAATATTTCCTGATTCTGATAAGATAATTCTTCCTGATACAATTATGTGCACTTTCTCCAATAGAGAATGTTCCTTGCGTATTAAACAAAGCCTGACTTTGAACTTTTGAGGTATCATTCACCAAGGACTGCTTTAATCACTATGCTTTTGACTGGTCAGAGAACTTTATTTTGCTGGTACTATGGTACCCTAAGACACTTACAGACTTTAAAAAAATATATTTGGATTGTAACAAATGTGTGTAAAAGAAATGTGTTATACCTTTCTTGAGAATATAGACTATTTCCCAAGCTTCTTCTTATTCTCATACCCTTTATATATGCTGCAATACACACTGTAAATCTATAATGGTTAACAAACCGGCTAATCTACAAATTTAAAGTACTATAATATTTTGATTTTTTTAAAAAAATGATGTAGTTTATTCAGAGAAATTTATACTCAAACAGCTGATTAGGGTAGATTTGATAGGATGAGAGCCTTCCAATATGAGTGGATTTAAATCAGGCTTGACAGAAAAAACACACACACAAAAATCTTCACTTGATGTTTTATTTAACTTGAGATTTGTAAGCAGGTGATTTATATGAGTTTAGGTTTTACAAAATGTGAGCATTTGTCTTGATAAAATAATTGGAATCAATACTCTCCTATTTTCCTCATTTCAGAGATGCCAGTGAAAACATTTTTGTTGGTAACTTGTATGGTTTAGATTATGCCCTTTCCTGGAGATTTACATAAGTCAAGGGTAAAACACATATATAAGTGCTATACTAATAGTCAAGATAAGGGGAATCATTACTTTCTTCAACACTAAAATATTCATTCCAAGGATTGGAATAAATATAGAAGGGTGACGATTCAATCTAAAAATTATACCTAGATGACCTCATAGATATTTTTAAATGAGAACTTTTTGTATTGTTGTTTACCAAATATGTACGGCTTGTTCTTATTTATTATCTCTTTTTTTTTCAAACTCTTTCATGTTGTCTGTTCAAATACTTGTATTCATACCATTTCATCTTGCTATTTATTCTGATGGCTCTTGTGCTAAGCATGACTTTTGTCATAACATTTTTCTTTGTGTCATTATGCTATTGAAATGTTAAATCTTTATCTATGGCCTTGTTTCTCCCCCCTCCCTTCTTAACCTGCTTCTTCTCTCTCTTATTTTAAATATCTTAATTCTAATAGTATTTTTTATATTCTCATTTCTACTTTGTGTGTGTTTTGTTTTGTTAATCTTCACCTGAGGATATTTTTTTCCATTGATTTTTATAGACAGTGGAAGGGACGGGGGAGACAGAGACAGAGAGAAACATTGATGTGAGAGAGACACATCGACTAGTTACCTCCTGCATGGGTTTGACTGGGGCCTGGGATCCAGCCTGTAATCCACATACATGCACTTAACTGGACTCAAACCCAAGACTTCAGTCCACTGGCTGACAATCTAACCACTGAGCAAAAACTGGCTAGGGCTCGTCTCATTTCTAATGCATTTTTAAATTTATTATGTTTTATCTCAACTTTTACCTCTCTCTACTAATTCTATTAATTATAACAATTAATTCAGCTACTTAATCAACAACTAGTTTAATTTCAATAATATTCCACATTAATTGGGAATAGTAGGGATAAAAAAACCCCTCTATCTATGATAGATACAAATATAAAGATATATAAAAAAAAATCTAAATTCTAAAGACTTGCCTCAAATTCTAATATAATCATAATTGACATAACGGAGGTAATATAGTACAGTAAGTATAAGTGAAAATTTGAAGTTACACAGAACAAATGACTTTAAAGGTCTCTAATAGTACAGAACAAAATAAATTAAATACATAAATTTCAACAAACAATTCATTCACACTTGTGATAAACTAATAACTATATATTGTAAGTAGTTCACTTGCTATTCTTTATAATGAAAAAGCAAATAAAAATAGAGATTTAAAAATTTGGCAGCATTAATTTTTGGGTGAAAATAAGCCTGATAACTATCAATGGTTTTTAAATTATAATATTATTTGAATACTTTTTTTGTTCTGAAGCGTTGTGATTCTGCCACTTAACCTTGGAACTTGGACCCAGAGAAATCTTTTGTAGGAACTCTTATTACAGTAATGAGAGTTTAGCTTTTATGTACTATACAAAAGTAGTCAATGTATCTGAATAGTTGTTGAATGTTATCCTTTATGCTAGCAAAAAAAAATGTGTTTAAAGTGGAATAACTTTTTCTTTTTGGAATTACTCCTGAAATTTGAAAGCAGATGGTCTTTCGAAAGAAGAGCATATCATTCTTTAAAAAAGAAAAGTTGTGATTTCAAACAAGTATTTAAAGGTTTCATAAAGCATGGTGTGTGAAGCTATTTTAATCAACAAAAACAACACTTGACTATGAACAGAGATAAAGGAATCAGTTATTGACAGTGTGTACAGAATAGCCGCGAAGGAAAAGGCCAACCGGCTGTTATCAGCAGGGTAGACAGCCCACACGGAATTTAGCCCTTTTAACAAGGCAGCTGTTAGGTGTCTAAAATGAAAAGGAAGTAAGTTATATTATTGAAATATTATTTAAAAGTTTTCATAATTATCAGTGGATTTCTATCAGAGAGAAATATCATCAAAAACACTAAAACATTAAAGTAATTACCATGGGAAATTTCTTCAATAAGATGTAGTAGTCAAATGTATTAAATTACTGAATTAAGGGGTCATCTTGACTCATGGGGATCCATGTAACTCTGCAGGAAAAGACTGGAAAGTAGCCATGATTCACTGACCACCTGGATATTCTTTTGTAAGTGAATTAAACATTGCTGGGACATGTAATTAATTAATAAACCATTAAAGTTTGAAAACTCAACAGGAGAAGGCAAGCCTGCTTTCTGACTAGCGTGTTATGGTTGCATTTTCTCAGAGCCTACGTCTATCCTGGATATCCATTCTCATTTTTTCCCAGGCCAGGCTGGCTATCAATCATTCTGAAAATCATCCCTGGAGTGAAGAAAGATGTTGCACTCTCAATGTTAATTTTCAATTTCTTTTTCTGACAATGGGCCATATTAAAGGTAGAGAAGCAACTGGAAATATTACACATTACTGAAGTCTAATCTGAGATGATTTGGTTGGCAATGTAGCAATACAGTAAAATTAAAACATATTTTATCGGAAATTTGCTTCAGCAAAGTGTTCATCATGGGCAAAGTATTCAGAAGAAGTCTAACAGTACTATCTTTAAATAGGTTCCCAGATTGTATGTGTGATATAGATTCAATCAATATAAATAAAACTATAATAAGTTTGGAAAAAGTGATTTTTCAGTGTTTGTTAAGTTTATTTTTGTTAGTTTGACTATTAGCATTCAAAAGGAAAAGAAAATTCTGTACTTGCTTACATATATGTTTTAGTGCATTTTCATAATTTCCTAAATGTCTTTCAGGATATAATTCTCTCATTTCTGTATTTTCCCTAGATTTTTTGTTTGTTTGTTTAACACACTTCATAGCTTGTGATATTTGAAAAATTTTAGCCAAAATTCTTCAGAATAACTTCAGCACAGATTATATTCTTAATAGAGATGATACATAAATATAATAAAAGTACTACTTTTAAAAACAAAACTTTAATTGTTAACAATTTTATATCAATACCAAAGCCTTAGAAAATTTACTGATAATCAGGCACATCTTGAAGATATTGTGAATTCCATTCTAGACCACCACAGCAAAGCAAATATTACAATACTGTGAGTCACACTGATTTTTTGGTTTCCCAGTGTGAATAAAAGTTATGCTTAAACTATAGCATAAGTATATTAAGAGTGAAATAGCATTATGTCTACAAAAACAATGCACTGTATATATCTTAACTTAAAAATACTTTGTTGCTAAAAATGTTAACCATTATCTGAGCCTTCAGCAAGTCATAATCTTTTTGCTAGTGAGGGTTTTGCCCTGATGTTGATAGCTGCTGATTGGTCAGAGTGGTGGTTGCTGAAAATTGGGGTGGTTGATAGTTTCTTAAATAAGACAACAGTAACGTTGCCTGTATCTATTGACTCTCAGGAATGATTTCTCGGTAGCACATGGTTCTGTTTGATAGCAATTTACCCACAGAACTTTCAAAATTGAAGTCAATTGTGTCAAACCCTGCCACTCCTTTCTCAACTAAGTTTACATAATATACTAAATCCTTTGTTGCCATTTCAATAACTATCACAATATCGCCATCAGAAGTAGATTCCTTATCAAGAACCATTTTATTTGTTCATTTATAAAAAGCAACACCTCATCTCTGAAAGTTTTATCATGAGGGTGCAGCAATTCATTCACATCTTCAGTCTCCACTTCTAATTCTAGTTCTTTTGCTATTTTCATCACATCTACAGTTTCTTCACTGAAGTCTTGAGCCCCCCTTAAAGTCATCCAGGAGGTTTAGAATCAATCTCTTCTAAACTCCTATTAATGTTCTTCCCACGAATCACAACTAGATGGCATCTAGAATGGTAAATCCTTTCCAGAAGATTTTCAATTTGTTTGGCCAGATCCGTCAGAGGCATTGGAAGCTATAGTGTTATGAAATACATTTCTTAAATAATCAGTCTTGAAAGTCAAAATTATTTCTTGATCCATGGGTTGAAGAACGGATGTTGCATTAGCAGGCATGAAAACAACATTAATTTTGTTGTAACTCTCCATCAGTGCACTTGGATGACCAGGTGCATTTTCAATGTGCAGTTATTTTTCAAAAGGAAACTTTTTATTCTGCTCAGTAGGTTTCAACAATAGGCTTAAAATATTCAGTAAACCATGTTGTAAACAAGTGTGCTTTCACCCAGGCTTTGTTCTTTCTTTTGTAAAGCACAGGCTGAGTAGATTTAGGATCATTCTTAAGAGCTGTAGAATTTTTAGAAGGGTAAATGCGTACTGGCTGTAACTTAATGTCACCAGCTGCATTAGCCTCTCACAAGAGTCAGCCTGTCCTTTGAAACGTGGAAGCCAGGCGCTGACTTTTCCTCTCTAGCTATGGAAGTCCTAGATGCCATCTTCTTCCAGTGGAAAGCTGTTTCATCTACATTAGAAACGTGTTGTTTAATGTAGCCACCTTCATTCATTATCTTGGCTAGATCCGCTGGATAACTTACTGCAGCTTCTACACCAGCACTCGCTGCTTCACCTTGTACTTTGTGTTATGGAGATGGCTTCTTTCCTGAGACCTCATGAACCAACCTTTGCTGGTTTTAAACTTTTCTTCTGCAGCTTCCTCACCTCTCTCAGCCTTCACAGAATTGAAGACAGGGCTTTGCTTTGGATAGGCATAGGAATGTTGTGGCTGCTTTGGTCTTCTATCCAGACCATTAATGCTTTCTCCGTATCAGCAGGCTGCCTCACTTTCTTATTATGTGTGTGTTCACTGGAGTAACTTCTCCTTTTAAAATCTTCACCCAAGAATATGTTTTCATTGATTTTTAGAGAGAGAAAGGGCAGGAGAGAGAAAGAGAAACATTAATGTGAAAGAGAAACATCCATCAGTTGCCTCCCTTACATGCCCCTATCAATGATAGAACCTGCCACTTAGATGTGCCTTGACTGCAAATTGACCTTCACCCTTGTGGTGTATGGGTTGAAATCGCCCAGCCAGAGCTGGATTAGCACTTTTAACATCCTTCAAAAACTTTTACTTGGCATTCACAAGTTGGCCAACTGTTTGGTACCAAGAGGCTTAACTTTTGGCCTATCTCAGCTTTTGACGTGCCTTCCTCACCAAGGTTCATTATTTCTAGCTTTTGATTTAAAGAGACATGCAACTCTTCCTTTAACTTAAACACTTGGACTCCCTTGTAGGGTTACTGAATAGCCTAATTTCAATATTGTGTCTCAGAGAATAGGGAGGCCCATGGAGAGGTAGAGAGACAAGGGAATGGACTTCTGGTGGAACAATCAGAACACACACATTTATCGATTAAGTATTCTGCCTTATTTGGGTGCAGTTCCTGGAGCTTCAAAACAATTACAATAGTAACATCAAAGATCACCACTCACAGAGCACCATAAAAATATAACGCTATTAATGACGTTTGAAATACAGTCATGTGTCAGTTAACGACAGGAATACAGTCTAGAAATGCATTGTTAAGCAATTTGGTTGTTGCAAACATCATGGAGGGAACTTACACCAAACCTAAATGGGCTAGCCTACCACACACCTAGGCTATATCGTTGTCCCTGTTGTTTCTAGGCTATAAACCTATGCAGCAGGTGACTGTACAAAACCACATGAGATCCAATCAAGCACAAGAGAAAATGATGCAATCAAAAGATGTGGTAAACAGGCTGCTGCTGGTGTAAAATGTCATATTTTTCTGTAAGTAGTAAGAGTACATTCTAAAATAACCATAAGAGAGTGAATACAAATGCAAAGCTGGTAACACAGTCATTTATTGTCATTATCATGCATTATGTGCTGTACATAATTATATGTGCTACACTTTGATACAGTTGGCATCACAAGAGGTTTATTTACGCCAGCATCACCACAAACACGTGAGTAATGTGTTTTGCTATGACTTTATGAAGGCTACAATGTCACTGGGTGATAGGAATTTTTCAGCTCCATTATAACTGTATGAAACCATCGTCACATACCAGGTATGTGGCCTGCTATTGACTGAAATGTCCTTATGCAGCGCATAACTGTGTTGCAAGAATTACCAAAATGTGACACAGAAACAAAAAGTGAGCAAAGGCTGTTAGAAAATGATGCTCATGGGCTTGCCCAACACAGTGTTGTCACAAACCATCAACTTGCAAAAAACACAATATCAGTGAAGCACATTGAAACCAAGCTCGATAAAATGAGGTATGCCTTTATTTCAAGTTTCTGCCACATTAATTTCTCTATTCACTATTCGTTAGTATATTGCTATAATGCATATAGAATTAGTATCCTCAGGTTTTCTAGTCCATTTTTATCTACAATGAATAAAAATATTAAATGCATTGTTTCTAAGGAGTTCATTGTTATATTTTTCAAATAGTTTTTCTTTTTTTTCTATTAATCCTCACCCGAGGATATTTTTTCTATTGATTTTTAGAGAAAGTACGTGGAGGGGGGGTGTGAGAGAGGGAGAGGGAGAGAAAGAGAGAGAGAGAGAGAGAGAGAATTTCATTGATCAGTTACCTTCTGCATATGTCTGGCCTGGGCTCTGCGATCGACCCCTTTCAGTGCAAGGGCCAGTGCTCTAACCATGTAGCAACATGGGCTGGGATTAGTTTTTCATTATTGAAAGCAGGTAATGAAGGGTGATGTAAGACGGCACGTCTGGAGATTCTGCTTCCAAGATATATATATATATATATATATATATATATATATATATATATATATATATATATATATATATGTATATTTTTAGTCAAAAAACCTTTTTCACTCTTTAATGGTGATTTCTATTATAAAAATCAGAAATCTGATTAGTGCTGCTCAAGCAGGGTGGAAATGAGGGCCCTGATCACTTGCCACCACCCTCAGGCCAGCCTCAATGGCCCCTGAGAAGACTTTCCAGAATTCCCAGTGCACCTCAGAACACAGCTTAAAACAGCCACTCTAAAGCATATCTAAGATCAGGAGAGTTATACTTTAGGTAATTAATTTTGGGAAAATTTTAAACCACCTTAAATACAAATAAGATGAAAGGATGTGTAATGTAGGCTTAATTCTATTCATTAAAATGAATACATTCATTTTAATTAAATAACTGACTCTCTACTAGAGTCTTTTACTGGTAATTTTTCATGATAAAACATACATAAAGATAAATGAGGGTTTATCTCCAGAGACAAACTATGCATCAATAACAATGAGGTAATGATTCAAACTATGTATGTCTAATCTATTAACACCTGAAAAATGAATCTGGAAAAGCAGTAGGAGGACATTGTTACTGTGGAAAGCTACCAGGCTTACACTATTTCTTTATTCCTAATTTGAATTCTTTATGGATCTTAGCCATCCAACTCCAAGGACTGTAGTGTACTTGAAGCTACCATGTAGCATATCGATGTTAGTTAAGTCATCAATAAAAGGGAAAATGTAGGTCTTTTTGTCTCCTCCGAGTAGAATGTTCCTATTTGAAGGCAGATCTGAGGGAGACTGCACAGCCTTGAAAATATTATTTCAAAAATTATTAGACCACCTGATTCAAAATTGGCACACATTTCCTTGGCCTTGCTCACAGTACCAGTACCACCCCATGAGCTATTCTTACCTTCTTTCTTCTCTCCCCACTACAGCAAAATGGAAAGTACAAGCAGTTCTCTTCAGCCCAAACACTCAGAGAGTTCTTTAAAGCAGGTTTTATTCTACAGCAACTGAAAAGAAAGCAGAGAGTAAAGCTGGTGCATTTCTTATTAACGCAAGGCATGATTTTATCACTTTAGCTTCATTTCTCTTAAGCCTAAACCTTAGCCTATAATCACTGCCATGCTTTGATTGTTAATATAGTCATTAATACAGCCACAGAGCTGCTTATCTTGTCCTTCTCGATGAATGGTATGTGGGCCACTCTTGGCTGATGTTATCATAATAAAATATTGTTATTGTTTTTAATAGCTAAAATTTGAGTTCTCACCATGTGCCGATAGGATACTAGTGTACTACTGAATTTTTTTTTAATCCTTTTGTAACAACACTGTGAGGTATAAGGGGATTCTTAATGTAGAACTGGAACACCGCTATATAACACCTAGTTATTTTTTTTTTATCAGTCTTTATCCAGAAGTTGTATATTAATTTTTCTAAAGGCTGATAATTAGGAGCCTCATTTAATGATTGTTAAGTTCCAGGCATTGCTTTATAGTTTTAATGATCACATTTAGTTGTTAATATGTGTTGAATATAAGACAGCAGCAACATTACAACAATGCTTGCTTTTAAAATATCCAGTTTATGAATCTCTAGCTGACACATAATAGAATAGCTCACAAAATCTTAGATCAGAAGTTAGACATAAGGTAATTCATTTTGGGACAATTTTAAACCACCTTAAATACAAATAAGATAAAAGGATGTGTATTGTAGACTTCATTTTATTCATTAACTGAATACATTTATTTTAATTAAATAATTGAACCTCTACTATAGTTTCTTAGGCTAGAAATGATCACATCAGTGTTAGGGAAGCTGAAGATTAGAGCTTAGCAGCTCCAAGGCTTCTGTAAAATGATTTCAGATGGCACAAAGCTCAAATCGTGGGTTTGTTATCAACAACAACAAAAATACTACTTTTACCTTTCTTTGGAGAGTTATAAATGTGGGCCTGTGACAGCATCTGGTGGAGGTAGATGTGCTATTTTGAAGAGTATTTGGCAGAGAAGAGGAAAGCTTATTTCTGTCTCAAGCATCAGGTGCTTCCTACCAAAGAATAGGCCTCTGACAGCTCAAATTTAGGACAGAAATCTACCCATTCATACATATTTGAAGGTGTTACATCAAAATATGGTAATGGAAATGGTTAGAATAGTAGCATTAAATAAACTTACTGCAAAGTAAGAAATACTATATGGAAAACAATTTGAAAAGGAAAGGTGTTTGCCCATTTTTAAATTAGAATGTTCGTCTTACTGACGCTGAGTTGTGTGAGTTTGTCATTAGCTAGACCAGCCATGAGTCTCTGCCAATAGCAAAGGGTAAGTGTTGTTTTCCTGTGAAGCTAGGTGGGGAAGGAAACGGGTGAGCACTAGCAGTCTCTACTCATACAGGGAACTCCTCACCTATGTGATCTCCGAAGGGGTTACCATTTCCCTATCGGCCCACCCATCAATAACTTGATGTCTTCATACATTTCCCAGCTCACATCTAAGACTTGAGGAAAATAAAACGTAGTACACCACCCATAAGAGAAATTGAATTAGAATGAAGAAAACATTGATTTTTTTATCGGTGAGAATGTTAAAAGTTGCATAAACAATCATTTTGGAGTGAGTGCTATTTTAGTAATATAAAATTATAAGTTACCATAATATATTTAAGAGACTTTGGAGAAAATGAGTTATTATATAATCCCCACATTCTGTTTTAAAATATATTTTTATTGATTTCAGAGAGGAAAGGAGAGGGAGAGAGAGAGAGATAGAAACATCAATGATGAGAATCATTGATTGGCTGCCTCTGGCATTCCCCCACTGGGCATTGAGCCCACAACCCAGGCATGTGACCTTGACCAGAATCGAACTTGGGACCCTCAGTCTGCAGGCCGACACTCTATCCACTGAGCCAAACTGGCTAGGGCTAATCCCCACATTCGTTTGTTTAAGCTCAGGAAGAAAGAGAAAACGTAAGAAATCAGACTGGCATTGGTTGTTTGGCATAAGAAACCCAGACTTCTTCTTCTTGTTATCTCTACAAGTCATACTAAAATCTAGAGTGCTTAGATATAGACTTTTGAATAATAATCAAATAAATAATTTAAAAAATGCTTTTAATGTGGAAATATTACTGTTTTTATTTGCATATATTCTACTGTTGATGAAAAAAACAGATGGAGTAATTTACTAAAGATCACACAGCTAGTGGTGTGGAGCTGGGACTAGGATCCAAATATGTTCACACAATTTTTCAATAAAATAGCTACTCCATAGTGTACAGAAATTGAATGTTATCGTCTATCCTGTGCAAAGCAATTTTAAAAGTATATATGCACACTATATACAGGTTTAATCTGATCACTATGGAAATATTAAATGTCTATTCCATGTTTATCTTCAAATGTCATTCTATCCCATTCATATGCGATTTTTTATACTTTGGGAAGATAAAGGTAGCAAATGAAATTAGTCCTATTTGTTATTTGGTGTAGTTTTATTTCACCTTGTGTGCATATATATATATATATATATATATATATATATATATAGCAAATATCATGTATTTTATATATCTTACTCTAAGACAAGAGATAGATATATCTAAGATAATTTCTTACATGTAAAACTGTGCATATTTATATAACACATGATAATTTAAAAAATAACCTTAGATGAATAAATAGATGGATTCTATCACAGCATCTATAACTGTATATTAGAGGGTCCTAGTATCTAATTTTTCAGAGGTTGGATTTTAAACAAGTCCACTAATGAAATGTTAAAAGAGTAAACATGTGTCTAATATATTCTCACAAAAGAACATTAAATGTAATTTAGAAATATTTAATCCATTTCTAAGTAAGATCTTATTAATAATTGATATTTTGTTAATTAAATAGTTCATTGTAATAGCTCAACTAATTCTCAAGATATTAACACTAATATTACCTGATATATAAAATTTAGCATTTAATCTAACTTATGTTATTTCTTTATGTATTAAGATATATTTTCCGAGGTCTGCTAGAGGACTTAGATTCATAAAATGCTACAAGTTTCAAATAGCACTAATATTTTACAACTTGATAAAATCATAAGATACAACACTAAACAAAATTCATAGATGTAGGGACTAGAACCATAGTGAAAATGCAAGCAGTTGATCTATTTCTGTGAGGAATAGACCCGGGTATACCACGGGAAAAAATCAGCATGTCAATCCAGAAGTTCAAAATATGCAGTCAAGGATATTTTCAGTGTGATAAAGGAGATTGGGTTCACATATTTTCACTGTAAAATCTTTGGATGTTGTAGAGCATAGTGCTGTAGAATTCTTTCTTCTTTTTCCATTGATTCTTCCCAGACGCTTAGAAATGAACTCTCCTGTCCCTGACCTTCTATTCTAGTAATATCTCAAGTCATAGAATTGCCTTCTTTAAAGAAAGGATGCTCATACTTTGTGCATCTAACAGCAGAAAAGTGCTAATGTGACTGGGGATAAGTTAAATCCCTTAGTTTATCTGTGCAATAGGGAATGACTGTAGCTCCCAACCTTGGCCTTGTCTAAATCCTGATACATAAATAGTGCCCAATAAATATTTGTTGAATGTTTAAATGAATGAATGAAGAAGCAAACTAAATGATATCTACTCCCCCGCCCCAACTTTAATGTTCTCTGGTGCTGTGATTGCCTGGGTCTAGAGACCACTGAATGCTGAAAGTAGCTCTTACCTATTCCCACACCCGCCCTTGTTTGTAGCCTCTCTTGGGAGAAAGCATTGCCCAAATTCTCTTCAGAAAAGCATCACTAGCACAGTGCATTACACAGAATAAACGTACAATAAAATTTGTTTATCTGAACTGAAATGGGAAAACAAGCTTCTGTGAAAAGCTGACAGTGCAATTACTTTACCTCGATCACACATTCCACATTGACCATATGCTCAGTCTCCACTAACATATGTTATGTTTGTTTGTTGTAATTTTGCTCTCTAACTATTGCACGATGGTGAGTTTTGCACAAAACCCATATGATCAGTGTCTAAAACACTATAATTCTCCTACTTCATATTTTTTAAATGAGTGCTCATTACTTCATTACAGAGCTGAATATCAATTAGGACATTACATTACAATAAATAAATAAATAAATAAATAAATAAATAAATAAATAAATAAATAAATAAAGGAAAAGTAGTACATATGAAGAAATGCAGTTACAGACCAAAGCAACTGAACTTTAAAAGGATATAAGGAATTAAATGATAGTCTAAGATAATGGAGGCTAAATAGGTAATGGATATTGTCATTTTGTCATTAATGTGTATAAAGCAGAAAATGGGGCAAAGTTTTATTAATTAGAAACAATGATTCTGAAACAAAATCCATTACTGTTTAGATGGACAGGGGCTGGCTCAGGCTGAAATGTTATCCGAGTCTAGAAAAATTTGAAGACACTTTTAAAAGATACACTTAAAAAATACCCAATCTTTGCCTATGACATTAATAAGCATCCTCCAGTTATGTCTGGCAAGTACACTATGACCATTGGTTTGGAGTACTAGTTATATAACTCAAGGAAGCATTTTTCTGGTTGAATAATTCAATCCATCGATATCAAAACATAGGCAAAATCTACATGTTTTAAGATACCTTCAATGAGGTGATAATTAGACAATATTTCCTAACCTTGATGTATATACTTTCTGTATTATTAAATGGCTCAGAGGCCAATTCTCAGCAGAAAACGTTATAAGGGTGAGAGGCAGGGACATAATTATCCAGGTAGGAAAAACACAAAACAAAATGATTGCCTTATATTTCAAGATTTATTTACAAGAGTGGTTTAAGAAATCAAATTAAGAAAAGAACCATCAGGAGCAGCAGCGGCATCATTGTCATTGTCATGATCATCATCCCACTGAAAGCAACTTGTTTGCTTAGCTTGCAAGAATTTTTTCTAGGTATCTTGGAAAACTTTGGAAAAGGTACGTAGGTATTTGTTTAAAAATCTATATTTGTACAACTACAAAGAGACATCAATACTCAATAAAGCCTGTTTAAAAATCTATATTTGTACAACTACAAAGAGACATCAATACTCAATAAAGCCAACTAGTGCTATTAATGACCGGCAAGAAGGAAAGTTTAAAAAATTGATTAAGATTCATAGAAAGGATATATTCTCCTTCCAAACTCCCTCAAACAAATGCTGCTATGTTATTTTCTGCTTTTTAAAGCAATTTTGTTGTCCAAACCTGTGCAGACAGAAAAAGGATGGGTTGACTTTCAGGACCAGCTAGAATGCTCCTTTATTTTTGCAATGACTTCAAGTAAGTTTACAGAATATGCTACTCATTATGTAGAGAGATTGTCACAGAAAATTCAGTTAGCTGAGTAAAAAACAGCAGTCATTAGGTATGCAAATAGCAAGAAACAAACTTAATATAATTTATTCAAACTTGATCACCACAAGAATAGTGTTAATTATTTTGACACCTTTATATCCATTATATAATGCCTAATTGGCCTAGTGTACAGGCTTGTTTTAATCCCTTTTATCTAGCCCCCTAACCTTAACTCAAAAAATAAAAGCCTTAAAAATATAGTGTTAGTTGAGAATAGGGATTAGCAACCACTGTTTATAGATCAAGAACCCTAGGAAACTCTTTTAGGTGTTCTAAGGAGCATTAGAACTTGAGTTATATAAAAAATGAGAAATTGGTAGATAGTGTTTTAAAAAGCACCCCCTTCCCATTCTACTATCAGTGCCATATTTTCTTTGGGCCTTTGTTCTCTTATGTTTTCTGCACATACTCCTACCCCTCATCTTTACATCCGGTTTCCTCATTCTTGCCTGCCTTGCAATTCAAAATGACAACTTTTGGTCATTCCCCACCCCATCTCCCCAGTGCAAAATACTTATTACCTAAGTTAACGCCCTCCTAATGTGCCATAAAGTGATTTGAATATTCGAAAAATCAATCTATGCTGAGGTAAAATGGAGGTAAACGCTCTATGAATATTTCACTTGTAGTTTTGTTACTGTTGCTAGCTGATTCATATAAATTTCTAATGTAGTTAAGAGAATGAGGAATAATTGAATTACTCCTCACATCTCAGGTACTCTTTCCCTTGACCAGCGTGCATTCAGGAGGGTGCTGAAGCTGGCTAAGAATGACTTGGGAGAGAGGACTCTGTGCAGCTCTTCCCAACTCCGTTGAGTGATATCATGCTACCGTTTAAAATGGCCCATGGTACACCACGGAAATGAGCAAATGCTGCCTATTGGGGTTGTTCTGTTCTTGGAAAGTTGGTTGGTAAGTCAGCACATCACTGTTTGAGTCAAACAACATGGTCAATGTTCACATAATTGGAGGAATATTGTAGTTAATGAAGAACCAGACTGTTATGGACCCGAAAGGGAACAGCTCCCTTACTCATTTACCAAAAACAAATATATATTATTTCTTATGAAATTTCATTTTAAAAAAGAAAGATGCTACTGCCAAGAAATGTTTGAAAGCCACTATGCTTAGCATCTCTGAAACTGAGTCCCTGGCCCTATTGTTTTGTTTCCTGTAACTGACATCTTTTAGGTATGTGACTCAGAAAATTCCTTATATTTTTTACCTTGTTTCTAGGTGCTTGTTAGTATTTGTACAATTTACAAACATACTTTTATCGCACTGCATTCATAAATCCATGTGCTTTTTATTGATATGCAAACAGCCCACTATTGGGGAGGGAGAATATAATTCTAGATTTATAATCTTTATTTTCTAGGGATATTGTGAAGCATCACCAAAAGACATTGGGTTGGAAAAAGAAAATACCATGAGGGGCGTAATCGGAACTTAATATAAAATGATCAATCCCGTTAAGTAAGAGGCTGTAACAAGTGGTGGCAGTGTGTCACAATGAAAACAGCAGAGCTCTCTGCAGCCAGAAGTGTCTGGATATAAACACAAATGTCTTCACATAATAGCTGTGTGATCTTAAGTTATTTAACCTTTCTGAGGTTGAATTTCCTCATTTTTAAAGTGGAAATAATACTTACTACACTAGGCTTTTTCTAGAATTAGATAGGAAGGTGTATTAAAAATGCCTAGTGATGTCATGAAACATAATAATATGTATTTTAAAATGCTTTAAAAGTTTTTAGCATAAATATATGCACATAAATATGTATATCCATATATGTGTACATTGTTAATGAAAAAGATTCAGGCTGTGATACGAATCAAAAGGCATTTATTTGAAGAAAAGCATTGCAATCTGGGAGACACAGTTTCAGGTAGTGAAGCAAACTACACTTTGAAGAGAACAGGGAAAGGCAGGGTTTGTAAAGGCAAAAGCCACAAAGTGTAATTCTTTCGTGCAGTTGAAGGATTGCTGCTAGCTGAACAGGGATTGGTTAGTTGCACTTTGCAGACAAGGGAAGTGAAAACTACAAGGAAAGCAGTGAAGTGTCTGTGTCCACACAGCACTTGTTCCAGGATGTTTAGGACTCAGCCTGGAGCTGAGTGTAGCAGCAGGTTAGCAACTTAACAGCAGCTCTGAGAGCCGAGACCGGATATCTGCACAGGCTGCACTTCCCTAATAGCCTCCTGACTCTATTTTAAGTGGCTCCCTTAGCAATGCTTACTCCATTTTGTTTTTTCCATTATTAACATATGTAACAGTATCACATTTGGATATTTCATGCTAAAGGATAATATCTTATTTAAAAGTCTTTTGAAGGGAAATCACTTGAAAATAGCAATCTGAAGCAAAAAATACAAGAAAACCAACTATGGTTCGGAGATGAACATCACTAGAAAAGTATTTCATGGAATCATGGCATTTTATAATCAGAAAGATTCACAGAAATGGACTAATCCAGTCAGTCCATTTGACATGAGAACCCAGGGGGGTAAGGAATTTACTCATGTAGATAAAAATCTAGGTTAAGTGTTTGGGTATGAGCATGTTACATAACCTCTCTAAACTTCAATTTTCTTTTAGTAAAGTGTAAATAATTTCCACAGCACGAGTTTATTTCTCATATTAAATGAGAAAATACAAGTAGTCAAGTAGCAACGGGAGCCCTGAGATTCCTAAGACTGAGGTGCAATAAGAGACAAAGGCCATGAAATCGTCCCCCCACCTGTCTACTCACTTGTAACAAACCTGAGTGAGTGCATACATTATGGGACTTGTGCTTATTAGTTTACTTCCAAAACATTAAACAGTGAAAGCATTCCTTCTTACAAAAGATGATGGGGCTGTAGTTCTAAATATAGCTCGCGTCTCTCTCTCTCTCTTTATTGTTTTTCTATGCTACAGAAGAAGGAACAAAAAAAGGGCCGTCATTCCCAGTCTCAAAGGCTGCTGGAGCAAAGAAGAGAGAGATTCCAGCTGTGTAGGAGGAAATATAATGTGTGTCTGCATTTTCTGCCCCATTACATTTAGTAGTTCATGGTCATACCATAAATTTGTTCTGAGACATATTACACACACCACGGTGGAAAATGGAGTCCGCTCTTTGGTGTTCTGAGATAGGAAATGACTGTGACTAACCACAAAGTCCTGAATAAATACAGCTGCTTTCCACTATGCCTGCGAAGCACTGCTCCCAGGAGCTCAAACTGCTCTCTGCCTATCTCTGAGCTGCAGGCAGTGGAGTGAGAAGTGCAGATACACTGTGTCTTGAAGGCGGAGAGTCGACTACATACAGATAAGACTATATGGAAAGCAAAGATTTCAAAAGCATAGCAGGTGCTTTCCCCTCCCTGTCTCAGAACCTTCAGAGTCACTGAGATAGTGTATGAACATGGCTAGATCACAATTCCTTTCAGAAGACCAAGAATTTAAAGATCATCTTTAATCTCATGTATGTAAAATAGATGCAAGTGAATACATTCTAATCACCTATTCTTATTCAAATGATGATATCAATAACAGCGAACTTACTAAAACTGAAACTGTTTTTGAAAGATGATTATTAAAAAAGTAAAAATAACAGCAAACTGAAATGCAGAATGAAAGCATAATTGTTCCCAACTCTTCCCATGCTGCTTCGTTTTCTGAAATAATTCCATTTCTAACTCTACCACAACTAATTTGTATTTAGTTACTTATTATTTCATATAGTAACCATTTAGTTGAATGTGTTATGCTATATCTATACAAATAGAATAGATACATTTGCATATATTTAATTTTTCCTGTATACTCTGTTAATAGATTGAAATTTTGTTCACTGGCAATTTGGAATATTTATTTTAAGAAAACTAGGAGTCATAGAAATAACTTCCATATTTTGGGTATCAATTATTCAGCCTCCATAGTCAAATATTTTTTAAATATATATATTTTTATTTATTCCAGAGAGGAAGGGAGAGGGAGAGAGAGAGAGAGAGATAAAAACATCAATAATGAGAGAGAACCATTGATCAGCTGCCTCCTGTATGCCCCCTACTTGGGATCAAGCCTACAACCCAGGCATGTGCCCTGACCAGAAATCCAACTGTGATCTCATGGTTCACAAGTCAATGTTCAACCACTGAGTCACACCGGCCAGGAATAAACACTCTCTAGCTGATAATCTGAGCAGACCATGTTTTGGGGAGTTAGCAGAGCAGAGCCCAAGTACAATGATAATAAACCTAAAATAAACGCCGGATCTTGAGTTTCCACAGCCTTTGTGCTACTTTCTCATAGATGTCCTTAGGTAGTCACCTTGTCCTCTGATCCTTTCCTACTTTGCAATAATGCATAGTCTTCCTCATTTGGGGTACTTTAATGCTTTGTTATTTCTTTGACTCTTCATTTATCAAACATACTTGACCTTGATTCTGTTCCTGCAGCATCTGGTTCTGTGATTGGCTACCTGTTGACTGACTAAGTAAATGTAGGACAGTAATTGTTTAATGATGTATTTCTCAGAATTTTTGATTTCATGGATTTATTAAATGAAAACCTAAGAAATGGTGGCATACATAAAGAAGTGTCTGCTCTTAATAGTATCAAATTATGACATAAAATAAAATGAGATCAAACCTAAATGACACTATTCCTATAAAATCACAACATAAGGGGAAATTAAATCAATGAAAAAAGAAATCATCTAACCTCACAGCAACTATCACTATTTAGTAATTTAAATTAAATGAAAATTCATGAGAAGCTCTCCCACTGCAGACACAGCGGATTCTCATAGCCAGTTAGCCTGGAGGTCAAATCACCCCCGGTATTGCCGACATCAATCAAGGCTTAACTACAACAAGACTGCGCACAAAGACCACTAGGGGGTGTACCAAGAAAGCATAAAAAATGCGGAGACAAAGAAACAGGACAAAACTGTCAATGGAGGATATTGAGTTCAGAACCACACTTTTAAGGTCTCTTAAGAACTGTCTAGAAGCCGCCGATAAATGTAGTGAGATCCTCAAGAAAACTAATGAGACCCTAGATGTTATGATAAAGAACCAACTAGAAATTAAGCACACACGGACTAAAATAACGAATACTATACAGACTCCCAACAGCAGACCAGAGGAGTGCAAGAATCAAGGCAAAGATTTGAAATGCGAAGAAGCAAAAAACTCCCAACCAGAAAAGCAAAATGAAAAAAGAATCCGAAAATACGAAGATAGTATAAGGAGCCTCTGGGATAGCGTCAAGCATACCAACATCCGAATTATAGGGGTGCCAGAAGATGAGAGAGAGCAAGATATTGAAAACCTAGAATAATGACAGAAAACTTCCCCCACCTGGTGAAAGAAATAGACTTACAGGTCCAGGAAGCGCAGAGAACCCCAAATAAAAGGAATCCAAAGAGGACCACACCAAGACACATCATCATTAAAATGCCAAGAGCAAAAGACAAAGAGAGAATCTTAAAAGCAGCAAGAGAAAGAAACTCAGTTACCTACAAGGGAATACCCATACGAGTGTCAGCTGATTTCTCAACAGAAACTTTGCAGGCCAGAAGGGAATGGCAAGAAATATTCAAAGTGATGAATACCAAGAACCTACAACCAAGATTACTTTATCCAGCAAAGCTATCATTCAGAACGGAAGGTCAGATAAAGAGCTTCACAGATAAGGAAAAGCTAAAGGAGTTCATCACTACCAAACCAGTATTATATGAAATGCTGAAAGGTATCCTTTAAGAAGAGGAAGAAGAAAAAGGTAAAGATACAAATTATGAACAACAAACATGCATCTATCAACAAGTGAATCTAAGAATCAAGTGAATAATCTGGTGATCATAATAGAATCAGGGACATAGAAAGGGAATGGACTGACTATTCTTGGGGGGGGGAAAGGGGTGTGGGAGATGCTGGAAGAGACTGGACAAAAATCGTGCACCTATGGATGAGGACAGTGGGTGGGGAGTGAGGGCGGAGGGTGGGGCGGGAACTGGGAGGAGGGGAGTTATGGGGGTAAAAAGAGGAACAAATGTAATAATCTGAACAATAAAGATTTAATTAAAAAATATATATTTTTAAAAAATGAACTGCAGAATAAGAATAATTAAAAAAATATTTCTCATAAATGCCCTACTCTATGCTGGTTCCTTAATAATAATAATACCAGAGGCTTGTCCCTCAGTTCAGTCTGTCACTTCCCAGCATGTGAGTTTGTCTCTGGATGCTGGGGTCTCTGGCTCATGGGCCATACAGTCAGGACAGGAGAAACAAAACGCCTGAGTTGGGAGCTGGGGGTGTTCTCTGAGCATTGCGGGAAAATAAGACCCAAGTCCCAAGTCCGGCTAAAAAAAAAATAAATAAATGAAAATTCATTTGGGGGAAATATTATTTCCTATTTTACTCTGGCTTAAAATAGTACCACCACGTAGTGATTATTTTTAGTTCAAGTCCTTTATACCAAATACAGTGGGGCCTTGACTTACGAGTTTAATTCGTTCTGAGACTGAGCTCGTTAAGGAGCTCGTTAACTCAAATTACTGTATCAACTCAATGCAAAAAATCAGCCGAGAGGCAGCTGGTATCTCAAAAAACTCGTTAGTCGGGACACTCGTAAGTCAAGGCCCCACTGTATGTCTTTTGGCATGGGAAGTGTAAGGGTGATATATGGAGGCAGGAGGACTATGAGTTCCCTTAAGGCAAGTTAGTAAGGCTAGCCCTGACAGGTAGAAGTAACTGAGAGATCTCCTGAACTTTCTCACTTAAGAACATCCAAAGGCAAAGAGGGGGGGAAAAAAGTGAATGAATATGCCCAGGGGGTCTAGGAGCCCAATCTGTGGCAAAAGACTCCCCATAATATTTCGCTGGGTACCTTGCCCCTCTTCTATGTATGCCAAGGCTCTGAGTGCCCCAGGTTGAGAAACACAGGAGATCATTCTAAGATTATTCAGGGTGGGACAACGTAGGTTTACAGTTGTTCGTATGGGATATAATATCATAGCTAATAAATAATAATACAAGAATAAACGGTTTTGCATACTCATAACTGTAAACCTACTTTTGCCCCACTCTGTTAATAATGAGTAGTGTGTATATACTATACAGTAAAATTAACAAGTTTGTAAAACCTCTAAAATGGTGATTCTCGAGTTTTAGCATGCAGTATAATCACTGGGGGTCTTGTGTGATCACCCCAGAGATTCTCATTCACTGGGTTTGGGGGAGAGACTGAGAATTGCATTTTCAATGCATTTCAGGTGATGCTGATGCTGTGGATCAGGGAGCCACACTTTGAGAACACTTTACTTTTATTAATTTTTTATTCCTATACAAACATAGAACCTTCTGTAGCCTCAGACATGAATTTGTGTAGGAATATTCATTTTAGTGGAGAAATTATCAATCAGTTAAGATTAGCAGGTGCCTTAGTTTAGGCTGCTATAATAATTTATCATAGACTGGGAAGCTAAAAGAACAAAAATGTATTTCTCACCCTCCTGGAAGTTGAGAAGTTCAAGACCAAGCTGATGGCAGTTCAGTGTCTGATGAGGGTCTGCTTTTTTTTTTTTTTTTTTTTGAGGAAGCCCATCTTCTCATTTATCCTCACATGGGGGAGAGAGGGATCATCTCTCCTTTCTGTCTTATTATCGGTTACTAATCCATTCATGAGGTTTTCACCCAGTGACCTACTTATTCCCAAAGTCCCCACCTCCTAATACATCACTTTGGGGATTAGGGCTTCAACATAGGAACTTAGGGAAGACAAAGCCACAGTTCATAGGAACAGGGAATAAAATCAATGTCTTAGAAAAAATGTCTTAATAATGTTCTGTCTTCTTTCAAGAAATCTCTATATTTCCAGATTGTTTCTGATATAGTTTACCCACGCAAGGTATTTTTGTTTGTTTGCTTGTTTGTTTTAGTTCATTTTCTATCTTCATTAAATTTTCCTTATACTTACCAATAGGTGTCACATGCATGATTAGAATCCCTATTGCAGAAACTGTTAATATGTTAACAAATCAACTGGCTAGGGTGGATTTAACACATGTAAAAGCCAGTTAAATTCATGTAAAATTTTAGACACATCATCATTTTCCAATCAGGCCCTGGCACTTTGGGGAAGTTAGGCATTCGCCTGTATTGTGTGCAACTAGTTTGTTGGCTAATTAAGCAGTAATAATCAAAACACTTATGGTTTTTAAGAATTAATGACTAGCTGGGAGGACTGACTTACTTGTTTAAAAAGCTATTAACTATTCCAGTCACTGTTAGAAAAATAAAGCCATAACTTGTAAAAGCAACTAATTACATCAAGTAAGGGTATATTTTTTTGAGGGGATAATGTTTTATTATGTTTACCAAAGTGTTTTAAAATAATAATATAAGACCAGAAGTCAATACAATAGCTCAATCCATTTCTTCGTATTAACTGCTGTTTATAATTAAGCAAGAGTAACCTTCAGGTTAGGCTCCTCTTAGTTGTTAACGACCAGCTGGAGAAGCTGAGGGCTATTTTTGCAATTATAATCTGTGAAGACTAAAAACATTAAGGCAAAGTGTCTATCTTATTAACCGGCTACTCATTTCCACACTTGAATACATATCAATGGGGTCTCAAGTTCAATCTCCCTCACTGACCTCTTTCAACCACCCATAAGGCAGTAGTGTCTAACTGCACCTTCCCTGGCCTTTGCTTTCATTTTTAAGAAGCTGGGGGAGCGGGGTGGTTCTTGAAATAATGGCATAAGCCTAAACGTTTTCAAACCAACTTTGAAAGAAAACATGCCCAGAGTAAAACAAGATGCATTCCTGGCAATAAAAAAGAACACTTCTCTCTATTTATAGCTGTGGCAGTCAGTTATGATGCTGAGTAATACCCAGAAGTCTAGGTATTAGTGAAATGGCTTAGGCTATGACCTTGAAGAGATCAAAATTAGCGCACAATTATTAAATACTCATGGGAAGCATGCCATTTTCAAATCTAAGAAATATTTCTCAGGTCTCAGCTTCGGAGTGAGGTAGTGTGCAATTCTCTCTGACTTGACCATTGAAGAAGGGAGAATAGTGGAGCTTAGGCATACTTGACAGATTTAGAGAAGTGAGGGTTTGAAGTGAGCATAAAAGGATTTTGGAGAAATTGAATAAGAAAGGTGCATACAATAATGCAAAGAAGCAGACACAAAAGATGCAAGTGTATAAATGCACACAGCTATTGTGGAGGGAAAAATAAAACCACTAACCTTTCTGGAAAATAAAACAAAACTCTGAAATTGAGGGACAGGGAAGGTCAGAACCAATTAGAAATAATCAACTGATTCGGTTTAATATTGGAGGACTGAGCTACCTCTTTTTCCTGTTGACTTTCATTACATGCTAATATGCCATGCTAACTCTCCCTGCAAGTGGTCTCCAGTAGAGAGAAATTGGATAATTTGTGTCCAACATTTTACCAGCAAGTCTCTAGGTGACTTGGAACTTGTTTAAACTTGCTTGTCATTAGCGTCTCTGTCCATTAAAGGAAAAGGACTAGGTAATTTTCAAGGTTCCATCTTGTTCTAACAGTCCTCTTTCAATAACCCCCTTTAAGATGGACCAACTTTACAGCATATAGTGATAACTGAGAGGTTGAAAGACAGCGGCACAGCAGGTGCAAAACGTGACTCCAACTGAAAGGTCATTGGTGAAAAGTGCTGGTTACAGGGCTATGGAAACTTTAACTCCCTAGGTAGGTCAGCATTGTCATTGTCATTAGGACTGAATGTAAAAGGTGACCATGACCTTCATGCATTTCCCAACACCATCTCTACTTTCAGTCAGTTCAGACCGTCAGCGGTTCTCAACCTGTGGGTCGCGACCATTGGAAAAAACGTATAGCATATCAGATATTTACATTACGATTCATAACATTAGCAAAATTACAGTTATGAAGTAGCGACAAAAATAATTTTATGGTTGGGGGTCACCACAACATGAGGACCTGTATTAAAGGGTCGCGGCATTAGGAAGGTTGAGAACCACTGGTTCAGAGTCTTATCATCCTAACCATCCAAAGCCACCTACTGTTGCATTCTATTGTTAATGCAACTAACCTTTCTGACCTCAGAGGCAAAGGAACACCTTATATGTACCATTTCTTTAAGGCATTGCCATCTGCTTGGTAAGATCTGCCTGGTAAGAACTACAGAATCTCAGAAACAATCTCTGTTGACTTTATTTCCATATTACCTCAGAGGAAACATATGCCCATTTTTACAGACAACTTTGAAAGACAATGCCTTAACTTTAAGAAATAACAGTGGTGCTAATGATGGGAATTTCAGTTAGCATTACTGAGTAGTGCAGAGTTGGTTTGCATAGTGAATCAGGCAGTATGCCTGTGTTGTCCTTCAACTAATAAACTTTAAGAGACCAATAGCTCTGTCTATATTCCATGCCAGCCTTAATTCCTTGTACATGAGATTTAAATTATCTAAGAAAAACAAAGTGGTTAAAATGTGGGTTCTGGAATAAGACTCTCTGAGTTTTATATCTCATCTTTACCTATGAAGAGCTGTGTGACTTTGGACTACAGATGGCTATAATATCTCATTTGTACAATCTCTCATTGTTTCCCCATCAATAAATGGGGATAGTAATAGTTTCCAGCTCTTATGATTAGGGGGAAAATTAACTATATAATATGTATAATATATGTAACATTATTTATCTGTGCCTATCATTTAAGTACAGTAGTATAATTATAAGTACTATAAATCTGATAAAAATTTATAGGGTTATTAATTCAGTCAAACAAGTATAAATCTTGATACATTTTCAGTTAAAATAAAATATCATGGAGGAAGCATTTTCCTATGAAGTACATGACATCATATGATTGTTTTTTTTGGTGGATAAGGAACGGATAGAGCATTATCATGATTAACCATGAGTAGTTTTTAATGAAAGCATACTGGTGACCATTTTAAAAATAAAGTTCAATAAGCTCATTTCTTATTTCTGATAAACTGGTATATTGCCTATTTAAAATATACGTAATCCAAATTAATGAAATCAGGAAGCGAAATTCCCTTTAAAGTTTATTTTGAACTAACTTTTGAGTGAGAAGCACAATTAAATTCTAAGTTGCATGTGTCAGTGGGATGAGGGACAAAGAGATTCCTTACTATAAAATAAGAAAAATACTCCACAGTCATGAAAAGATCTGCCTGGGAAAACTCCACCATTTCAATCCAAGTGTAAATACTAAGGAATATTTCCGAAACAAAACAACAACTCAGATCTACATGACAAGCTATTGAAATCTAAAGCACATGTATCGACTATGTAATGACTCTTCGATATGTAGAAACTTCTGAAACGTCATTGACACAATGCACACACTCTCATTTCAAGGCTTTTTATACCCTGAGACATTTAATTTGGCATTTATTGAATTACTTACGACAAGCTTCACTAATACACTAGGCCCTCGTGACTAGGGTAAGCATCTCAAGGAAATATAAAAAAGTGATATTGTCCCAAATCCTTCTCTCTCCCACTGTTTCCCGCCTGGTACGTTATTGTGTTCTTTTGATTTTTGTGGATAGAATAACCAGCCATGCAAATAATTTCTGAAAATGTGTCAGTTGAGGCCCCACAGAAGTTTAACAAATTAGCTTCTTTTGATTCGATGGAAATTACCATGGAAGAGAAAAATAGGGCATGTTTTCACTCAAAGCGTAGAATCCCTATTTAATCTTCTTGCCCCTGTGGACTGAACTTGAAGTAGGGGAAATATGAAGAACTATGTTTTTTCAATTCTCTGGTTCCCATAGGCCACAGGTTTAATGTCAGACTTGCTTGCCAATTCATTGAACTCACACTCTTATCCAAAAAGACTGCTCACAGAATTTTGTACTTCAACCATTTACTTTATATTTAGTAACCTGGGGGGGGGGGGGAGTGAATAAGAATAAAGCTATAAAATTAAGGGCAGGATAGAAAGTACCGCAACTCCCGAGGGAAAGAAAATGAACAGTCTATTCATCAAATCTGACAATATGTATAAGTCTTAAGAGAAGATAAAAATGTGAAATCACTTCAGGAGCTTTAAGGGACATAGACCATTCTACCTGAACCTACCAAATAACTTCAGCAATTAAATGCAATTGCTTTCTCCTGCTTGGTTCAGAAGTGGTTGCAGACAAAATCCACAAGTTTTTTTGAATGAAAATGCTTATGCAGGCTCTGTCTTAAAATAAAAAATGGTGACCTGTGCAACTTTGCTTAATACTATAGCTCATTAAACTTAGCTTGTCTCGCTTTCCTTCAGAGTCTAGCCAGATTTTAGAGGATGAAAGCGTGTATCCCCAAATCCTTGAGGTCAGTTCTCTCCCTCAGCCAAATGTGAGTGGGCTTCTGTTTGCTGTTTGTGTGTGTGTGTGTGTGTGTGTGTGTGTGTGTGTGTGTGTGTGTGTAAGCACATGTCATTCTTTGTTCTATCAAGTGACTTTGCTCGGAAGCTTTATTATTTCTATAGCTCATGTCTAGTGGAATTTCTGTCCATTATTTTCCCTTAAGTAAAGTCCAACTCAAAATAATAAAAATTGGTTGGTTTTCTCCTTTTGGGTAAGGCCTGTGCTAAGAGGTAAATAATTTATCAAACTATATTCAAGGGGTTTGTTTTCTTTTTTATACTCTCAGTTTCAAACTGGGAGAGGTTGCAGAAGAGGATCAGACATAGCATATGTACAAGGCTGTAAAGCTTCCTGTTGTCTTGGTGGTTGCTGTGGGGCTTAAAAAAACAGTGAGAGGAATAATGACCCATCAGAGAGAGAGAGAGAGACAGCGAGGGAGCTCGAGCTAGCAGGAGCAATGGAAAAGATATTCACACCGGGCAAAAGGGTTTTCTGTGCCATGATTGAAGCCCCTTGTAAGCATCGAAGCCAATCTTTGCTAAGGCATTTTCTTTGTCCTATTGTGCATTCGTTTTGATTTACTTCTCCCCGTCTTCTGAAAGAGAGAAACATCTCTCATCTCTGTTTGAGGACTCTTGAAGAGAAATGGAAAGATGGCCATTGTTCTTCCTTGGAAGATTAGTTTTAAATGAAGTCCTCTAGAAAGCTCGTTCCTGCTTTCTGCTCAGTCTTCTGAGCTAACCACTTCAGAGGGCCTGCAGTGCTGAGAACATGAGCGGTACTGTAAGAATAGCCTTGAAAACGCACCCGCCCACATTGAGAGGTAGCACCTGTGACAGAACCACTGGAGGGATTTTACAGAAACTGAAATACTCAGAAGACAGTCCTTTCTAGTCTACCAATAGACACACATATATCCAATTTCACCAAAGTTTGTTGATTAACCTGGGCTTTTTTTTTTTTTTTTCTCTTATCTTTGCTCCCAAGATAACCTGACCAAGGTTAAGCTGCCTAAAAAATCTATGCTTTCCCCATATTTCCTTTTTATTTCTTGACATCCCTTTCTATTCTTATTTGCTTACCTTTGGTGATACATCACTCTGGCTAATTATCATGCTTTAGTTTTGTACTTATAGGCTTAGGGGAGGCATCCTAAGCGACTAAGGGAGTGGTATAGAAACGGAGAGGGAGAAAAGGGAATAGGGTCATTCTTTTCACGTGCTCCTTTGCAATGGAAATCTGGTTCCCCGAAACTTCAATGATGACAGTGCTTCTCACACCTGAACGCTCATTGACTTCGCCTGGAGGGCTTGTTACAAAAACACAGGACGCTGGGCCTCACCCTCAGAGTTTCAGTCCTGTCCCTTGGGCTTAGGGCCCAGGGATGTGCTTTGGTTACAAGTTGCTGGGAGGTGCTGGTGGTGGTGATCTGAAAACCACTTTGAGAGCCCCTGAGTCAGGGGGTAAAGAATCACCCAGTGCTGAATTCCACCTGAAGAAGATGCCCCCCCGCCCCAACCCCTCCACAGTGGCTTCTACTCCCTTCGGAAGTGAACAGCATGAATGGTGCTTGAAACCTTTTCATGTGAGTAGAGTTTCTTTCTGGGCAAAATGGCAACTCTGCCAAAAAGCCTGAGTTTATCCACCATGTCGCTTCTAAATAGTTCCAAGGATATATTTTTTGAGATTTCTTTTTAGCTAACTTTTGTCCAGATATCACTTAGAATTTTACCTGGTCTTCATTTTAATTAAAATACCTTTTAGTTTTATTGAGATGTAATTCACATGCATCACTATATAAATTTAAGATGTACAGCAGGATGGTTCGATTTACATAGATTGTGAAATAATTACCACAGTAGGTTTAGTGAATATTTATTATCTGATATAGATACAATTAAAAAAAAGAAAAAAAAGAAAAAAAGAACCTCCTGTGATGAGAACTCAGGTTCTACTCTCTTAAACACCTTTCCTATAGATCCTATAGCATTGTTAACTGTAGTCATTATGTTGTACATTATACCCCTAGTCGATATTTACCTTCAACGGCAAGTTTGTACCTTTTAGCCACCTTCATCTAATCCCCCCTTCCCCCAACCCCAACCCTTATCTCTGGTAAACACAAGTTTTATCTGAGTTGGATGTTTCTGTTGTTGTTATTGTTTTAGGTGGCAAATATAAGTTAGATCATACAGTATTTGTTTTTCTGTCTGATTTATTTCTTTAGCATAATGGTTTCAAGGCCAAATGGTAGGATTTCCGTGTGTTGTTTTTTTTTCATGGCTGAATAGCGTTCCATTGTCTATGTATCTGGTGTCTATTTGTATCGCTCCCCTGGTTCCCTGCAGGTTCCAAGTGCTTTGGAAGCCAATGTTGAGCAAGCTGGCCCCAGTTAAACTTGTATGCATTCAACAGAGAACAGTTGAGACAGTATCTATAAAAATTTAAACTAGCCATTTGTAAGTGAAACCCTGTTTGATTAAACTAATGGTAATTAGTAAGTGAAAAGAAGATAAAATAATTCATAAGATTATAATCTTGCATTTAGGTCTACTGTGATTTTAAACGTGGGTGATTTACTTTAAAAATGTTTAAATGTATTTCTTGTTCTTAATCAGGCTGTTTACTAATTACTAGACATGAGTTTCCAGTCTCAACTTCCCAGAGGCTATACTAAATTTATTTTGTCCACCTGTGGGGAGAAAGAAAACCACACTTACCTATGAAGTCTTCCCCAGTTTCTGGTATAAGGTAGGAGCCTCAGCCTTATCCTCTCAGGTGGGACTCACATCCCTTGTTACTGAAGAGCTTTCCCAGAGAACCCATTTTATCATTTAACAGGATTAGGATAGCTCGCCTCCAGCTTCAGCAGAGTTAGTTATCCCCGGGCACCAACTTCTTAAAATAATATTACTGATAAAACATAAACGGTACTTAAAAGCAGAAGAAATAGAAAACGGATCTGATATAGTAACAATTTCCTGTTTTCTAGTTACACCCTTGACCTTGTTGAGCTGTAGTGATAAATATGTGCACTATTAGGTGTGCTGTGTGTTTCTGTCCCCACTTAAGCTGCTTATATAACAATTCCAGCGTTTATACATAGTGATAACCATTTGGGTTAAGGTAATTGTATCAGTCTGCTCAAACTGCCGTAACAAAATAACACAGACGATGCGGCTTACCAACAGAAACATGTGTTCTCACGATTTTGGAGGCTGGGGGTTCATCATCAAGGTGCCAGCAAGGTGGGTATTTCTGGTGAGGCCCGTTTCCTGGCTTGTAAAGATTGCCATCTTATGTCTTCACAACTGCCTTCTTGCTGTCTTCTCACAGGGCTTTTCCTCTGGGCACATGAAAAATGTGGAGTCTGATATCTCCTCTCCTTTCCTTATAAGGGCACCAGTTCTGTTGGATTAGGACCCAACTCTTATGATATCTTGTAACCTTAGCTACCACCTTAAAGGTCATTATCTCTAAGTACAGCCACCTTGGGAGCTAGGGCTTCACTATATGGATTTTGTGGAAGACACACTTTAGCCCCTAACACAAATTTAAGAGCTTTTCTCTTATTTTATTATTATTTTTAAAATACTCACCCAAGGAGGATATTTTTCCAATGATTTTTAGAGAGAGTGGAAGAGAAAGGGAAATACAGAGAGAAACACGGATGTGAGAGAAACGTATTGATTGGTTGCCTCCTGAATGGTGCCCTGACCAGGGCAGGACCAGGAAGGGGACAAGCCTGAAACTGAGGTATATGCCCTTAACCAGAATCGAACCCAGGACCCTTCGGTCCACAGGCCAACACTCTATCCACTGAGCCAAATAAATATGTGCTAATGATAGAATATTTTTAAAGTTCTGAAGAAAAACTTAAAAATTCTTAAAAGGCATACAGAAACAAATTAAAATAATCATTGTGGATATAATATTATGTGTTCCACCAGGATTTTTCAGTATATTTACTTTTTTCTAATTGAAATTATTTTGCCTAAATATAGGTAGTCTATCCTATAGTTTTACAGTGATATGCTATTTATCCTTAGTATTACACATTTAGATTTTTAAAGCATTTTCTATTGCACATGATGCTGTAATGAACATCTTTTGTATCACTGATTTTTAGATTATAAGAAGTGAAATGACTTGGTTGAAATTATGAAAACACAACTTTCTTACACTAACAACGTGTACAAATGTACTGTAATCCTGCCTCCTGTAGTAGTTTCTTAAAAACAAACAATGAAACAAATAACAACAACAACAAAACACTATAGTTATTATTGTTACATTAATTTACTGTGATAGAGGTAGTCAGCCATTTTCTGTTTTGTTTGGGTCTTTGTGTTTGTTTTCATTAACACTTCCTGATTTTCTTCCAAAGTTTATACCCTGTTTAGGACATTTTCTAGTAGTCTGAGTGCTTCTTTTTATTGAATCTCTTTTCACTAATTTTAAAATATTGTTCCCTATAAATATCCTATTAACTCTAAAGAACAGTATTTAAAGGGAAAATATTATCCTTCTCATCTTCAACTCCCAGTGTATGTATATGTTGAACACGGGCAAACAAACACTCCTGATAGACTTCTCATCAAGATTTGTTTGGAACGACTATCATGCTTAATTTATATAAACTGAAATTAAATCCTGGATAAATGCTTTGGGAAATTGGATTTAATTCCTGTCGAATTCAACATATTTTGAATTGCATGATGCTGGTTAAATCATTTCATTTGAACTCATTAAAGTCAAGGATCCTTGTATTGGGGAGAGGTGAGTGGTTGGGTTGTTAGGAAAAGGGACCATAATCAAATAACCACAGTTTGATAATTCAGTTAAACTGTTTTCAAATATCCACATAATGATTCAAACACTTGACCTTTATGGAGACATTAATAACTCTGAAGCTTCTGGCAAAAGGGATACAGAAGGTAGAAAGGGGACAATCATCAATTAACAGGGATTTGAGAGGTATATATTTTGTTGACTAACAGCTATAACAGTTATCTATATGGAAAAAAATATCATTATATATTAAATTTTAAGTATCAAACAATTCTACCGTTTAGTATATTTACTTTCTTTTTTCTATGCGTATTTATTTATATGTATATGTAGTCTAATTTAATATAGTTATGTTATATTTATATTGTTACTTAATTTAGCCTGTGTGATTCCCCACATTATTAAATAATTAATGAGCCAATAAATATGTAAATTTGAAATCAACACTGTGTATTCTACTCTGAGGGTACAATAGGAATTAGTTACCTAATTCTAGTCATTTATATTTGTTCAAATTTTCTTCTAATTAGTGCTGCAGTGGATAATCTTGTTCAACAGCTTTTTGCAAATGCCTTTACATTACTTCATTTATTTTTCTTCATGATTCAGGGCTTTTAATTTTTAAAATTTCTTTTTAGTTTAGTATAGTTGGTATACAATATTCTATTAATTTCAGGTGTATAATATAGTAATTCAATATTTATGTACTTTACACTATGAGCACCACACTAAGTCTAGTAATCATCTGTTGTTGTTCAAACTTACAAAAATACTAGAGACCCAGTGCATGAAAATTCATGCACTGGAGTAGGGGGTCCCTCAGCCCGGCCTGCCCCCTCTCACAGTCCGGGAGCCCTCAAGGGCAGAAGGCATTCAGGTGAAGGTGACGCCCCCATCAATGCTCTGCTGCTGCCACTGTCAGCAGCACAAGTCTCGGCTGGCCCTGGTTACCTGATCCTTGGGCGGCCCTGGGTGGATGGGCCACCACCATTCGAGGCTTGCCTGTACCTCGGGCCAGCCCTGGGCAGCTGGGGGGTTGAGAGGACTGGGTGTTGCCATTTTTGAGGGTGGGGCAGTCAATTGGCATATTCCCTTCTTATTGGCTATGGGTGCCACCATCTTTGAGTGCAGTAAAGTCAATTACCATATTCCCTCCTTATTGGCTGTGGGTGCTGCCATATTTGTGACAGTGTGAGGCTCAATTAGCATATTTCCTCTTTATCATATAGGATTATTGGCTATATTCTTCTTTACCTTTTTTACCCATCCCTCACCCACCACCCTTCTGCAATTTTAAAAATTATCATTATTGTTGAAAGAATACAGATGCAACCCTTTTTCTCTCCATTGACCCCTTCTAGCCCACCCCCTAAGCCCTGTCCCAGGACTTGAGTACATTATTGTCTGTGTACATGGATTATGCATATATGCATATAAGTAGCTCCATATCTTTTGAGAAATCCTGGTAAACAACAATGTCAACAGGGAAACTGTTGAATAGTAAGTGAAGGAAGTTATATTCTGAAGACAATTCACTCACACATTTCAATAAATTGATTGCCACTGGTAGTCTAAAAGGAGTTCTAAACCGTCTTATCCTAAATATGATACTGTGTATTGGTAAATGGATATTTTGAGAGATATATTAACATTTCCTAATCATCCAGATATCAATCCATTCCTTGAAATATTAATTTCTTTAATTATACCTTGCTGAATAAAAGAATCCATGCATTTCCAAATCTGTAACATTTATTAAATTGCTTAAAGAAGTAACTTGCTCACCTGGAAAGATAATAGTGCCTTGTTAAATCTCAATTATCCATGCTAGTGGAAAGTAATCTGTCTGGGGATTTTATCCACTGCTGTAGAAATCTTAGAGGTCAAAAATGAAAGAGCCTAGGGAGAGTTTCCAGAAAATGAGATTCTCAGGAAGACTCTAGGGATTTGGGTTATGAATTCACTTTCTTATTTCACACTCATGGATAAGAATGAGAAGTGAAGAAATTCTGTGTAAATTTTCTCTGATGACCAATAGGTAACTATGGTTGTAATAATTCAGAGCACACTAGGAGGGCTACTAATAGATAGCTGTATACTGGCATGGAGAAGTTTAAAATCAAAGTGATTTTTACTTTCATTTGTGAAATTATCAGCAAAGTTCCTACTATGTGCATGCACAGTCCAAGATACTAGGGTTATAAGGTGAATGAGATGGACAAGTTACCTGATTCCATGGTGCTGAAATTCTATGTTGAGGATGAAAAATAATAATTTTGATTTAAAACATTGAGATATCCAAATTCCTTTATTTTTGTGAAGAAAATAAAAGAGGGTGATTTTTACAGAGTGATTGCAGCTAAGAGACAACCTTAGTCAGTGAGTCAGGGTAAGCACCATTTGTGTAAAGTCTATTGAGTTGAGATTTTCACGAGAAGTTGTTTGGAGATTTTTCACTGAGAAAGTGAGTTGATGCTATTTTCATAAAAATGTTACCCTGACTTTTGTGGGGGAATGGTTGAGTAGGACAAGAGTAAAATATAGGAGAGCAAGTTACCAAGCTATTGCAGTAGTTCAAAGAAAAGCTAATGTGAGAAGAAATCAGATGAACTTCTGGGCCTAATAAGCCATTTGATTCACACATGCCCTTGGGATGTGGACAAGATGGCATTCAGATAACAACTTGTAGGCACACCTGGGTGCAGATGGGAGAGTGAGGCAGGTTATGAGGTCTGTGGAGAACACAAATTAAACAGGAGAAAAACAAACAAAACAAAAAAATGAAGAAAACTGTATTGTCTTGGGGCATTATTCGGAACCTTGTCTGAACATTGGAATCCTCTGTCATATTTTAAAAAGCGCTGCCTAACTCCTACCACCATCATCAGACCACTGCACACACAGAGCCTAATAAGGGGTGTAGCCTAAGATTCTGACGTATTTGGTATGGAGTGTTGTCAGACTTTTTAAAAGGCTACCTAGTTCATGCTAATTCACAGTTCCCTCTGAGAAACATTGGTCTGGGCAGAACCCAGAATGGTCAGTGACACAGTGGGAAGGGGAGGAAGGAAAGCAAGCTATAGGTGAACTGGGGAGTGGTACACAAAAAGCCTCATAAATTCTTAAACTCAGGACAGCCTTCAGATGTCCGATACTTAGCAGGAAAGGTGCTTCCTTACCACAGTAGGCCTCCAGACTCAAGCAAATGTTTGGTTTTTACAAAAGATTTCCCTACTTTAGGGGCTTTTATATGTATGCAAATAACATACATATAAAATTCTCTTTAAATTCTCTTCTGCCCTTTTAAGTTTCGCCATGCACTTAAAAATGCATTTGTAACTACAGCACAAAAATTAAACTTCTTACATAAAGACATTTATGGATGCCATTATACATCAAATTAGTATTGATTTGTAAATACTTAGGTCAAGGCTGGTACTAACATAAAAACAAATTATATTCCTCTATTACATATGAAATACCAGCTCATTTTATTTTCACCGAGCTTAATGTATATTGAGGAAAAGTCATAATCTGTAATTTATTTTTTTAAAATTATGAAGCCCATTTTAATCAGTTATAAAGATTACTGTTTATTGTGTAATTTGGAAATGTTGGAAGAAAGATGGCTGTGTCTTAAATATAAAAGTTAATTTAAAACAATTTAAATCACATGCAAGAAATTGCTCTTTAAGCAAAAGTGTCTGTAATGCTTGATATTAAAATATTGCATCCACAATGTTCAAGGCTATTTAATTACTCGGCTTAGATTTTTGCTAGCAAATATTTAGGTTCCTTTTCTCTCCTTAAATTATTTGTTTTGGAGATGAGCTTTGAATAAATAGGTGTTTTTTTCCCCTGAATAATCTGTTCAGGAATAATTGATGAAAAAACTGGAGTAGGGTGGGATCAGACAGGGAACCCTTCATTTGAAATAAATTTCAAGTCATTAGTGTTTGAAGCAACCTTTCAATTAGCACATTAATCACTCATAAGCTCTAGTTCTTAGAAATATTTTATATAACTTTCGCACTTGTTAAACTTTTCATGCATAGTACATTTATTTTGCTATTTACTGTATTAGACTCCATTGATTAAAAAAGATCTAAGAGGTAAATTTGTAGCAAAGAAAATGAGTATATAGCATTTCTTTATTTTTTGTTTTAATCTTCACCTCGGATATGTTTTTTTTTTCATTGATTTTAGAGAGAGAGGAAGGGAAGGTGATGGGGGGGGGGGACATTGATGTGAGAGACATTGATGTGAGAGAAACATTAATTGATTGTTCCTGCATATGTCCCAACCTGGAATCAAACCTGCAATCCATGTATTTGCCCTGACTGAGAATAGAGCCTGTAGTCTTTTGGTGTATGGGATGACACTCCAATGGCATATTTATTTCTTAATGTTATTTTTCATGTTTTTTAGTAGTATTTCCTACAGATAACTTTTTAAAACTGAAATGTTAAAGTGTTAAAAATTGAAAGAATAACTATAAGATAGAGCCACCAATTTCCTCTATTAATATAAATTATAGAGTAAGAAACTCAAAGACAAGTGTATTGAATTGATTTTCTGACATTTTATTTGTTAACTCTTTCCTACAACATATTTTCTATCTCGTTAAAAACAAATGCAAAAGTTAAAGAATCTCTCCCTTATAGCAAGAAAGAATACAAAGTAAAATATCATTGCAATATATCTACTTAAAAGTTTAACTATTTTAGTAACTGGTGAATAATCTTAATATTAATGATTAAAATATAATTATTGAAGCAAAGTAGTATATTGCATAAAATTTATCTCATGGAATTCATCTAAAAATTTTAAGTATCACCTAATTGACATTCTGGTTCAAATAGTGATAAAATTCTCAGGATTTTAGGCATTACCATCATTAATGTCCCCTTCAATTCTCAATACATAAAACCATGCCTCAGTTAAAGTCAATCTTTTCTCTGATGTATATATTAGCTAAAGTGCCCCACTTAACATTTCATCTGCCAGGGATCTGACTCAATTCCATTCTCCATAATATTGTCTCATCCCTGATCTTACCACCTCACTGGTCTAAGTAAAGTTGTCCTATTTATTTATTTAGTTTTAAATATATTTTTATTGATTTCAGAGAGGAAGGGAGAGATAGAAACATCAATAATGAGAAGGAATCATTGATTAGCTGCCTCATGCAACTCTCTGTTCCTCCCCCACAATGGGGATTGAGCACCCAACCTGGGCATGTGCCCTACTTGGGAATGGAACCATGACCTCCTGGTTCAGAGGTCAAAGATCAACCACTGAGCCTTGCTAGTTGGGCAAAGTTGCCCTGTTTAGTCACTGATGGATTATGTGCCTAATAAATAAAGATCCTCATTTTGCTGAATGTTCTCATTTAACTTTAGGTTTGATAGAAGTATTCCTATCCTATCTAATAATAGAGAAACATGGTAGTTAACTGTAACTTTGCTACCCTTCCCATTGGCTAATCAGGGTGATATGCAAATTAACTGCCAACCAAGATGGTGGCCGGCAGCCAGGCAGCTGAAGCAAACAGTAGGATTGCTTGCTCCAATGATGGAGGAAGCCAAGGTTCCCTGCCTTCCGCTGCTGGGCTCTGAGCTTGCACTCTAAGAAACAATGTTGCAAATATAGAAGCTAAACAATCCCCAGAAACCTCCTTTCAGCCGGCCGGCCTCGGAGCTGGAGCTGCAACAGAGTTTCAATTATAGAACCCAAACAAAGCCAAGATATCTGCTTTCAGCCATCAGAGCTGGAGCGAGCAGTACTGCAACAGTGTTATAATTATAGAACCCAAACAAAGCCAGATACCTGCTTTCAGCAGCCGAGGTCTCAGAGCTGGAGCCGAGCCTCAGAGCTAAAGCCGGCTCTCAGCTCCAGTGACAGCCATAGAAGGTAAATAAATCCCAGAATTAAAAAAAAAGAAAAAACGGAGAGGTTGGGAGCTTCAGTCACCAGCCAGCCTGAAAATGGTCCTCAGCCCCTCACCCAGACTGGCCAGGCACCCCAGCGGGGACCCCCACTCTGAAGGGGGTGTGACCAGCTGCAAACAGCCATCATCCCTTCATCCAGGCTGGCCAGGCACCCAAGCAGGACCCCCACCCTGATCCGGGACACCCTTCAGGGCAAACCAGTCGGCCCCCACCCGTGCACCAGGCCTCTATCCTATATAGTAACAGGGTAATATGCAAACTGACCCTAACGGCAAAAGGACTGGGAATGACTGGTCACTATGACACACACTGACCACCAGGGGGCAGACGCTCAATGCAGGAGCTGCCCTCTGGTGGTCAGGGCGCTCTCACATGGGAGGAGCTCTGCTCAGCCACAAGCCAGGCTGATGGCTGCCAGTACAGCAGTGGTGGGTGGGAGCCTCTCCTGCCTCCTCAGCAACACTAAGGATGTCCGACTGCAGTTTAGGCCTGCTCTCTGCTGGCTGCCGGGCTGCCAGAGGGATGTCTGATTGCCATCTTAGGCCCAATCCCCCGGGGAGCAGGCCTAAGCCAGCAGGCGGTCATCCCCTGAGGGGTCCCAGACTGCGAGAAGGCACAGGCCGGGCTGAGGAACCCCCCCTCCACCCCAAGTGCACAAATTTTTGTGCACCGGGCCTCTAGTATATTTATATTCAGATATGATAACTATAAGTAAACATAGCTTTTTACCCACTATATACTCATACACAGTGTCGTTTCTTTCTTGTGTCAATACAGGCCTTCAACATGTTGGGTAACACTCTGGATTTGTGTTGTTTTTATCTCTGGAGTTAATTTTTTAAACTAATTATGTCAATGAAGTGAATCAATCTAAGACAATAGGATTTCCTTTATAAATTATAACATATATTACAAAGGCTGGTTAAAAGTTTGAAAAACTTAGTTTCTCATATCAAGCATGAATTGAAATCAAGGCTTTCATATTCATTTCAATGATTTCCCAACTGTATAGGAGGGAAGAAAAAAATCATTATTTTCTTTGCAACATTTGGAGAGCTTATTATAAAGGGCCAACTTTCATTTATAATAATAAAAGCATAATATGCTAATTAGATTGGACAGCCCAAGGACCTGATGTGATGTCATTCTGGTCGTCCTTTGGACAAAGCCATGGCGGCGGGAGCTGAGGCAGAGGCGGTTAGGGGTCATCAGGCAGGCAGGCAGGCAAGTGGTTAGGGGTAATCAGACAGGCAGGTGAGTGGTTAGGGGCAATCGGGTGGGCAGGCAGGCAGAGTGGTTAGAGTCGATCAGATAGGCAGGCAGCCCAGCTGTTAGGAGCCAGTGTTCCCAGATTGCGAGAGAGATGTCCGAAGGCTGGTTTAGGCCTAATCCTGCAGGGATCCCTGTGGGATCAGGCCTAAACTGGCAGTCAGACATTCCCTGACGGGTCATGGATTGTGAGAGAGTGCAGGTTGGGCTAACGGACCCCTCCCTCCATGCACAAATTTCATGCTCCGGGCCTCTAGTATAAAATTAGTTCTTTTGTAAACTTGTTTTATAAAAATACTAGAGTCCCAGTCCACAGATTTGTGCACTTCTGGGGTGCCTTGGCCTGGCTGGAGGGGATTGGGCCAAAACTGGCTCTCCGACATCTCCTGAGGGGTCCTGGATTGCAAGAGGGCAGTTCTTGGGTGACACACCCCGGAATCGGGCTCCCTCCTCTATGGTTCTAGTATGTCATCTGAGAACCACTGCTGCCAATTGACTGTAGCTTGGCAGCTTCTGCGTTGAGCATCTGCCCTCTCATGGTCAGTGTGTATTATAGCTAATGGCCAGTCGGCTGGTCACTTAGGCTTTTATGTATAGGTTTCCATTCCACTTTCTGGTTGATTACAGATTTAGACAATGAAATTAAGCCTATAGATTTTAGTATAAGGGTGTGATCATTCATCTCTGTGTTAGAATTCTTTCTTTTAAAAAGAATACAGCAGCCCCTTAGCAGTTCTAAATTTTCTGGGAGATAATTAATTGTTGGATCAGGCAGAAGTGATTTCAGCAATGTCTTCCATTCCCAGAAGTCAGGACCTTCAACAGTCCTGGATGTTTTCTTGTATTTGGATGTCTACAGCCCAAGGCCTTCGTCATTGGAAAAGGCCAAATTGCTTCTACCGTGGACACCGACCATATTCTCCCTGCTCATGATCAAAAAATGAAACTGTCACCAGAGCTTGTGCACTTGTTACAATGGGACCACATAAACCGTGTTAGAAAAGCTAAACTACAGAATAATATCCAGAAGGATATCAAAAGGACAATGCCTGTGGTGGTATAGGTAGGACCAGAGAATCTCATATATAGGGTGCTCAGCTATGTTCAAATTTGGCCACATTAAGGTTATAAGTGAGTGTTTGTTCAGAGGATGAATTTCACTTATTGAAATAGATTCCATCTGTGTCCTGTAATACAGGAACAAATAAATTAGAAAAATTTTGTTAAAAAATAATTTTTAAAGAGTTGTGGGGAAAAACAATTTCTCCCAAACAAAAGTAATAATAATAAACTGACAGTTTATAGTCACTGATCTAGGCCTTTTCTGAATATTCTAATTATCATTAAAACTCTACATGGTAAGTGTTGTTATTCTTATTTTTAAATGAAGAGTTGAGATTTATTGATATTATATAATTTGTCTCAGGTTAAATTGCTAAAATTGTATCAATAATTTCAGAATAGGTATTGTCTAGCTATCTCAGCATATAAAATGCAAGACATAAATATTTGAAGCTATGGTTATAAATTAGCTGTGGTGTAATCATTTTGAATTATAGACTGGACTGTGGTGAGTGTTCATTTATATTATAGGTGATTAAGAATTTGCATTTCAAAGTAAATTGCCAGATATTTAATCAAAGGCTTATTATTAGTAGTAATAATAATAGCAATAATGAATGTTCAGTCATTAATTTAGAATTCTAGATGGTTACCTGCATCCCAGTTTCCACATCTAAAAAATGAATAATAGGAATAACTATTTCATGATCTCATGAATTAAATGAGATAATGCAAGTAGAACAATGAAGAAAGTGCATGAAAATAGTAAACAATAAATATAGGTTATTATTTTTATCTAATGATGAGGGAGAATTTAGAAAATACATAAAAGCAAAATGAAGAAAAATATCACTCCTTGACTACCTCCCAGACACGATCTTTTGAAGGGTATAAAATACTTTCTTTCAAAATACTTTTAGCCCTAGCCAGTTTGGCTCAGTGGATAGAGTGACTGCTTGCAGACCAAAGGGTACCTGGGTTTGATTCTGGTCAAGGGCACGGTACTGTGGTTGCAGGCTCCTTAGGCCCTGGCCCTGTCAGAGGCAACCAATCAATGTGTTTCTCTCATATCAGTGTTTCTTCCTGTCTTCCCCTCTCCTCTCTTCCACTCTCCCTAAAAATTAATGGAAAATATCCTTTAGTGAGAATTAACAAAACACACACACACGCACACACACACACACACTATATATATATATATATATATATATATATATATATATATATATATATATATATATATATATATATGTTTTTAGAAAGTTTCTTTGTAAAGTGTGTATTCTAACAGTTATAATCATAATCACACATCCGGTTTACTGCCAATTTTTCAATTGATATTGTTACTTGAACATTTTTAATGTTCTTACATAGTCTACAACAACATCATTTTTATCAATGACAAAGTATTATATCTGATAAAATATTTTTGCTCAATTTGTGGACTTGGGTTTTTAGACTCGTTATTAACATTTCATTTTAACACGTAATATGGCTAAAGAGCTTTGTGTAGCAAATGGTTTCTATATTCAGAATGGAGTTTTTCTTTGAATCCATGTCAACTTGTGGTACTTGATCTCCAGATAGGTTTCTGCTTAGTGCTTAATAAAATCTCTTGTGGATATTCTAGCCTGATTCAGCTGTGGCAGGGACCAATAAGAGGAGGCTTTCTCCTTCTTGACTTATTTCCTCTTCCACAAACTTTTGGCTTCTGGGTTTTTCCACCAGGAAGGATAATCAGAAAATTCTTTTCAATGCTTTTAAATGAACTATAATGGAGTTAGAGTCATTGTTATTTGAGGGGAAAGGATATCATTTTTTTCTTCATGTGTTTTTGCAGCCGTGCCTCAAGGGAATTAAGCTCACATTTGTGTTACCCTTTTTAACTTAACTGTAAAGCCTTACATTTATTTCATTATGTTTAGTCTTATTTTTGGCTTTTATCTAGTTTGGGGGATTAGAAATAAACATAATAATTCTTTTATTCACTAGCTGTTGCCCTGGAGTTATGTTATTTGCAAATTCGATAACATTTTCTGGATTCCCAGCAACCTAAGTAATAAGTGTATTGAGACTGGTTACATTGAAATATAAAGCTGTGATGTGAACATCCTGAGGGACCCCTCCATTGTCCACATTCCAGCTGTTGGCTACTAGTCAACATTTATCAACCTTGTAAAGATAATTTCATGGGAAGCTTTATTGAATATCTTACTAGAATGGAAATATAACATAATATGTCATTCCTATGATCTACCAATGCAGTTATTCCACTGAAAAGGCAATGGCATTATATTGACCTGATATCAATGAATGGCATAATGGTGGTTTTCAGTAGCTAAAATACCCCTTTTCAAGTGTCTGCAAACTGATTTATTATTTTTTTTACTCTTTTGCTTTTTTATTGCTATACCTTATCTCCTTCCAACATTAATTTGTGAGTTTTAAAAGGTATTTCTTCATATACATTCTAGGAATGTTGCCATAATGACTTGATTCATACAGTGTTTAATCTGAACAGACTTCATAAAGGAAATTAGTCTTGAGCTGTACTTGGAGGAGGAAAAGATATGTAGTTTGCTAAACTCAGTCAGAAAATGCATCTTACGAGGAGGAGCAATATGGGCTCAGTGGAGTCCAGGTGTGTGAGCAAACGAGTCATTCTCTAGGGATAAGCCTTTCTGTTTCTGTAGTATATATTTTACGTCTCTTCTGCATATCTCTTATTCTTTAGCACTAATCAAAACTTTTATTAATAGTAAAATAGTTTTTATTTAAAGAACACAATACTATTAAAGTTTCACTCTATTGTATTCGTTAAATAACCTGTCAAGTGAAGAAAGGCTTTTACCTCGTTTTTCAAATGAGGAAATGGAAGTCTTGGTTGGTTAATTTCTTTCCCGGGAGTTGCATTGTGGTGTAGGCTAGAACCAGAGTGGTAATTTACTCCTAATGCTCTGTAGAGTCTGTTCTTTCTATGGCGCTACATTTGCTGCTACAAAACAAAATCCTGGCATTTGCCTCCAGAGTCCAGACAATGAAAAAAACATTTTTCTTCTCATAAGCATGCATGCACCTGTATGTTTTTATTTATTCATTTGTTTATTCTGGATTTAGGTATTGTTTGTTTTCCTGTACTAGAGGTTTTGGTTAATGAAATGTTTAGCAAAGTAGAATATGCCACCCTCTTAGATTATCATCCTGATTAGCACTTAGAGAAAGAAAGGATAGAACAAAAAGATAGTTTAAATCACTTTAATGCTATCTCCAGATGTCTAAAATTTTGAGGGTTATTTTAATCTTCTCCTGAGATTTTCTTCTATTTTTCTTTTCATTTTGAATCAAGGTCACAGTATTTTGTCATTGTTTCTCCTCAGAGCTTTGAATAGGACATGGATGTTTACTCAATTCCTACTTTCTGTGAGTGTGCATATGTCTGTGTGATTGTGTGTGTAATAAAAAATGTATGTTGTAGTGTTTTGCTCCAAATTGAAAAGATATTAAAATGCAGACCCTCTTGCTTTTTAAGCATTTCATTCTTCTTTTCACAAATGTAGGCATTTCCCCATCACACAATTTGAAAAAGACAAAGCATAAAGAGGGGGAGGGGGGTGAATGTTAATATTTTTCTCTAGACATTTTTGCAGCTCTAGCTATTTATGAGAAATTAAATTATATTTAGTAGCTTTAGATGAAAGAGACTGCTTATTGAATAATAAAAAATTGGAAATAGAAGAACTACCACATCTACTGTCCTCTTTACGAATGATTTTCTCTAATAAAACTTAACTTTAACCTTAGAATATGATGTAGCTTATTAACTTAGAGAGTGTGCCATAAAATTATGTCAGTTATGAAAACGGTAAGATTCATCTGAGTTTCATTTTCCTTTTTGTTCAGCTCTGTCTTTCATAGGGCCGTTGTGTCCTGCTTGCTGGTTGTGTGCTTTCTGACAGAAAGTGATACCTGTTGTTTTTGCTGTGGGGACAATAGAGTATCTTGGAGTTGTGCAGTTTATAACCTGTTCAACTGTACACAGAAGCTTTGCAATGCATGCATTTTTCCCTTCACACCAATAACTTACTGCCTCTCTTCAAGTTAAAACTACATTTTATATTTTGAGACCAACTCCCATAGTCCCCTTATGAGGGTTTCTCTGTGACTTGTTTAAGAAGTTTTATATCTTAATAAGCATCAAGTTCTTAGGAAGGCGAAGCTGGACTGTGAGTAACTTCTGCATACAGAAAAGTCTGTTGACCTTGGAGAACATGGTTCCATCCCTACCTGGGAAGAACCTGACCCTTGAGTAAGATTCGTTTCAAGACATCACCACTCTGAGAGCCCAGAGGAAATTGAAGTTCCCTTTCCAAGGGGCTTCTACTATTCTGTGTCTCATAAGTCTTTATTGTAAAGAATGTTGTCTCTCCTCCTTGGAGTCATCTCTTCTGTGATAATTATGAGCATCCCCTGGTATCACTGGAATTCATATGAGTCCCCTTTGGAGAAGGCAGATGCCTTTAACTGCTATCAACCCCTGAAAAGGGGGGGGGGGTACAAATGATTCCTGGAAAGTTCAAAGTCCAAAGAGGCTCCTGAATTGACCTCAACTGCCACCACTCTAATGAGTTGCTGTTGGCCTTGTGGTGATGTTGGCATCTTTATTAGATTCTTAGGGCGGCCATAAAAAGTACCACAGATGAGTGGCTTAAAAACACAGGCATTTATTGTATCATAGTTGGGGAGGATTCTTCCTTTCCTTCTCCAACTTCTGGGAACCCTAGATAATTGCTTGGCAGCATAATAGTCTCTGCCTCCGTATTCATATGGCTATCTTCCCTCTGCGTATGTCTTTGCCTGATGGTCTCATCTCTGTGTCTCTCTGTCCAAATTTTCCTCTTCTTATAAGGACACCAATATATTGAATTAGGACTCACCATAATAAGCTCATCTTAACTTGATTACACTTGCCAAGATTCTCTATCTAAATTCACAGTTCTGGGGGTTAAGTCTGCAAATAACTATTTGAGAGACAAATTCAACTCATAAGAACATGTCTGAACTCCATACATTGCCATTGTCGTTAGTGCATATTACAACGCCATCTAGAGTCATTATGGAAGGAGGGAGACAGTTTTATACTCGGTTTGGGCACTGTACACCAATTAAGACTGGGTTTCAAATTGATGCTCTTTAAATTAACTCATTTAGCCTCTTTTCCTGGAACAGCCTATACTGTGAGGCACAGTGAGGAGAGGCCCCATATCTTCAGCATCACAAACTCAGGAACCCTCTCCCCCCACAATCTTTGACTTGGAGTAGGAGCCCATACATAACTCTCATCTTTTTCTACCATCACATAATTCAATTTAAGAAATTTTCTACATACCATGTTTCTGGTTGCAAGTTAACATTCTATTACAATTAATAACAGCAGTGATTACATTTTACAGTAATGATTGCATCTTCCATTGAGTGATAGAGTGCTCTCACTAAATGTTTTCTCTAAAATGCATTACTCGAGCTTTGAACAATCCATTTATTTAAAAAACAACAGCAGCAAAACTCTTTTGGTTCTGATCCTATTTGAATACTTGCCTTAATTTGCTTAGAGCTTCATCTTCCTACTGTGGAAAATATTGTACAGATCTTATTCACAGGACTCTCCATTTCCTTCCTGAGACTTTCTTTATGAACTTGAAGAATTGGGCAAGTCCTCCTTGAATGCCTTCCGTCACTGGTCTCTCTATTCTGACTTATGAATATTTTACCCATTCCTCTCTTACGTTACCTGTATTTCATTGCTGCATCCTATCCTCTGAACAGTAAATCCCAAAACACCTATCTCCATGCTAGGCTTTGTCTTTCAGATGGATAATTTTTATTTCTTAAGGAAACACAAAAATAATCCCAGAATAGAAAATGATTTTTAATGCTTCTCCAAGGTCAAATTCTTTCTATCTATAAAAGTATATGGTTGGAGTAGGATTAGTTATATGATGAGAATTCAACATTCATATGGTTTTGGGGAAAGCATGTTTCAATTGTGGTAATTTAAGTTAATTTAGTTGTAAAAACAGACAGATTCTGTTTCTCTACAAACATCAATTCTGGCCCAAAATTAGCATCTCCTATTTTTAAATGGCTCCAGTTGAGGGACTGGAGTGCAGGTGTTTAATAACATATTCATAAGGACTCCCCAGTCTCTGTTTGTTATTGTAAAATGCTTTGGTTTGTTATTTGCACAATTGTAAGGCCCATTCACCTGCAGTTTGCCGCACTTGTTATCATCGAAACAGTTCTCAAGAGCATTTAATAAAGCCAAGGAGATAGGCAGAGGGGCCTTTAAATATTTTATAAAACAAAGGAACTGAAACTTGCGCAAATACAAATGTCCAGGAATCAAAAGAAAAGCAAATGTCATCAACACTAATAAAAGGGAAAAATGGTAATTGGCGTACGAGCTACCCTTTTCATTGGCTAATCAGGGCTATATGCAAATTAACTGCCAACTAAGATTGGCAGTTAACTGCCAACAAGATGGCGGTTAATTTGCATATGTAGGCACAATGCAGGGAGGCGAAAGGGAAAGCAGGAAGAAGCCCCCTGCCACTGACAGTGATTGGAAACCCAGGGGGAAGCTAAGAGATGGGGGGCAGGGCAAAGGTGGCCCTGGGGCCGCCTTTGCCCTGCCCCCCAGCCATGATGGGAGAATCAGGTGCCTTTTCTACCCTGGCCAGTGATAGCAGGAAGTAGGGGTGGAGCCAGCGATGGGAGCTGGGCACGGTCGAAGCTGGCAGTCCCAGGAGCTAGGGGTCCCTTGCCTGGGCCTAAAGCGGATCCCACGATCGCGGGGCCGCTGCAGCTGCGGGTCCCCGCTGCCCGGGCCGGACGCCTCAGCCAGAGGCGTCCTGCAGGGGCAGGGGCGGAGCCCGCGCGATCTCGGCACTGCCCGCTGCCACTGCAGGTCCCCGCTGCCCGGGCCGGATGCCTAGGCCAGAGGCGTCAAGCCTGGGGAAGGGGCCGATCCTGCGATTAGAGGGTGATGGGGGTCAATGCCTGAGGGCTCCCAGTATGTGAGAGGGGGCAGGCTGGGCTGAGGGACACTCCCCCCCCCACCACACACACACCCAGTGCACGAATTTCGTGCACCGGCCCCTAGTTTTTAAATAAAATTGAACCATGATCTCATTAAAAATAATTGCCAGTATGAAGCATATAGACAGTAGAAATTACCTTTTGCTGTTTTCATTAAATTTCTTTCTTTCCTCTCAGTTTTTAATAGAATGTTTTAAATATGCTTTGTATAGAGGTTCTGTTAAGATAAATATAACTGCTAAATATAGAATCATGAATCTGTACAATTTATGTAGCTTAAAACTTTTCATTTAACTTAATGTGTTGCTATTCTTAGTGTTATTTTAGTTTACTAGATTTCGTAAGTTGATTTTGCTATTAGAATTTTTATTAACTAAATTTATTTCCTTCTCTCTATTCTCTTCCCAGTTAATCTAGAGATTAACTATCAATTAATTGAAATGGATTCAATGTTGCCTTTGGCTTACAGTAAGCACTTAATAAAGGTTATTTATGTATGTATGTATGTATGTATGTATGTATGTTAAAATCTAATTGTCACCTCCCTGGTTAAGTTATTCAACAAAAACTTAGTGCCTAATGTAGGAAAATATTATTATTATGTTACTTATCTACAAAGATGAGTGATATGTGGTCAGTAAACTCAGTGAGGCCATAATAACATAAGTAAAGGCAGACAAAAATAGTAATAAGTGCAATTAAGCATGAGAGGTTGTATTATGATACACAAACAACAAAGACATGGAGAAAAGAAAGATCTGGTAGTAGAATATTTATAGCCGCCTTGACAATCATGCCAGCATCAAAACACTGACTTGTTTTTAGGCAAGCAGAGAGGAGAGAAAAGTTATTTCTAGCAGTAGGAACTGCATGCTCAAAAACATGGAGTTGTGAAAAAGCATTAACATATTTGAGAATCTCAGAGCAAGATACCGGTGACGATGTGGGAGTAATTTCAGGAGATATAACTGAAAAGGTGAGCGATAGATGGGCCAGGAAGAGCCTTGAGGCCAGCTAAGCAATTTAAACTGCATTCTGTAGGCAGTGGGGGGACATTAAAGGAATGTAAGCAAGTGGGTAAAATGACAAGTTTTGCATTTGAAGAAAGTCATTCTGAAAACATTGTAAATGATGGATTGGAAGAAGTAAGACCATAGACAGAAGCTAGCAGGCCATTTCTGTAGTCCAGGTGAGAGATGCTAAGGCCCTGACCTGAGAACTAAGGCTATCCAGTGGACTGGAGCATTAATTTTTGTTATGTGAAGAAAGTCTCCAAGAGCAGTGCATTCTCTGTGGACAGATGTTTACAGTAAGACAAACACAAGTAAACATTAACTCATAATAAATATATTCCAGGGAACTGAAACCTTTTGTTTCCATATCAAACCATTTTCTCACCATAAAAAAAAAAGTCAAATTAGAATCAGAATGTTGCCCTGGAATCAGAATAAGGGGAACTAAAATTATAGAACATTTAATAGCTTTGGATAAGCATAGCCTAGTACAGTCATCTTGCCAAAGGTATCAAAATACTTTGAGTCCTTGGCCACAACTCCCACCACCCATTTTCCCAGTAGGTATGACCTTGCCAGTGGGACCAGCATATAAAATAGTGAAAGGCCAACAGCTGAGGGTTAGTAATGCTGATATTTGTCACTTTAACTTTCTCTGCGTTTGTTGCTCCCTATTCCACTTTATGAGTGACATAGTTTTATTTTCTTCTTTAGCTACTTTAACAGTCAGATTATAACGGTCTTCTAAACTCTAATCTAGATGATGTATGAAGGTGACTTTATATATCCCTATTGCAAGGGCTATCATATTGACTTTCCCCAAAATAACAGTCACTATATTTTAAAATTTCTGAGGAAAACTGTATTGTGGCTATCCTTCCCACCCTCCTTTAAAATTCTACCAACTTACTATCTTGTGAAATCATTGTATGTGGTTTTCTCAATGAAATTTCTATGGATTAACTCCATAAGCAGAAATCAGTTTTAGGGTAAGCTACTTGAACTAAATATAAAACATCAGTTGACAATGCTTAAACAGCATTTATCCAAAAATACAATAGCCTACAGAAAGATAAAGAGTTTGTACAACCAGGCTTTTGATGACTCAAATGAAAATTTGTCCACCTTAATTTTAGCATCATATAATGGACTTGTCATTTTGTTAAAAACTAAAGACCATGTCTCTCCCATATAGAAAAGAAGTGGGAAGAACGATTTTTGTAAATGCAGTTATATTTTAAAATATTGGGTGATTTCCACGTTCTGAAAGAGTTACAGGTTATTAAAAAATCATAATTTTGGCAGGAATTCCTCACAACTATAGCTGACAACTTCTATTAACATATGAAATAGGAGCAGAGTTAAGAGAAAAGAAAATGTTCTGTAATAAGATGAATAGTTGCGTCTGAAACTTGCATGACATGAGAAAGTCATTAACATTTAGGTAGTTGATGAGATTACCTTGAGGAATACCACATTGAATGGGTGAACAGAGGCAGACAACCTTTCTCCCTCAAAACCATTGTGTAGAAATAGTGAGAAAGATTGGAGACAAACCAGGATAGAATACTGTCATAGAAACTAGAATAGAGAAGTTCAAAAGGGGAGTAGAGAACATTGTCAGATGCTTTAGAAGTCAAAATCTAGATTGATGAGTGCCATGAGAAAAATATGTTCAGACACCAATCTAAATGCTTTACATGTAATAACTATTCCCTGTAGCAGCCTAATGAGACTTGTGTCTCCAATTCCTAGATGAGGGAACTAAGGTACAGAATAGAGCAGCATTTTTTTTTCTAAGATTATACAGTTGGTAAGTGGTGGAGTCTAACTGTGAATTACATAGTCTGTCTTTGGAGGCTGGAAATCAGAATGCTATACTAAAACTCAATCAGATCAAAGTAGTGATGAGCTTGGATACTAAGAAAGCACAGGTGCCTAGCCAATGTGTCTCAGTGGTTGAGCAACGACCTATGAACCGGGAGATCACGTTTTGATTCCTGATCAGGGCACATGCCCAGGTTGCCTGCTTGATCCCCAGATGTTTCTATTTCTTCCTCTCCCTCTCTGAAATCAATAAAAATATATTTAAAAAAGAAAGAAAGCATAGGTGAAAACTTACACATGCATCTTTCCTCTGGGATTTAGGAAAAATAGGTGACTTTATAGTCTGATGTGGAAAAATATGGGAGAACAGGACAGAGCAGTAAATGAATGCAGTTTTCACCTGACATCCTAAATTTTCATGTCTAAATGGGAGATAAGTTGAATAGGAATAATGGAGGAGAGTTGAAGGAGCATGTAGTGGCCCCCCTGTAGGGCCTAAAGAAAAGTGAGTAGCTATACCATTATTCTTAGTGATGAATGTGCCGCAGAGCCACCTAGAAACATTTAAAATGCACAAGCATGCCTAAATAGCATCCCTACAAATTCTGAGTCAGCATGAGCTAGGGCCTGGAAAATTTGAATTTGGGAGATCTCTGGTAAAGTATTCTCTTGTTTAAAAACCTTGCATACAGAAATCAATAGGTAAAGTCAACCGTGTCCAGCCCGGTCAGTGGTGAACCTGAGGGGTGGTGGTTTAGGATTAAAGAAGACAGACAAGAGGATACAGTTGGGGCCAGGTGGGACACCGTTCTCGGATGAAGAGACAGTGCCACAGTCTGTAAGCTGAGTTTTTTTTTTATAGTCAGATCTCAGGAGGCAAAGCAAGGGCATAGTCAAGAGATGTTTACAATGTTCTCAAGAGTTTTGAATCTACTTAATTACATGCACCTGAGAACTTTATCAAGCTTTGTTTTGCAGCACTTGCTGCACCTCCCGCAGCCTACATCACTCAGCCACCTGGGACCACAGGTTCGGACCATAAGGTCAAGCTTACAACCATAGCCTTTGGCTATAATTGTGCTGGGAGGGCTTTGCCCTCTAAGCTTGGACCTGAACGTGGCTTTGCCACAAGAGGACCGTGCCCTCTCATTAGTCTGAGGCTTGAACCTGTCCAAACGCTGTAGCCGCTCTCCACAGTAAGGTGTTCATTATTATTAAAATAGACAAAGGAGGGACCTTAAGCAAATAAGCTGTGCTTAGAGAAACTGCCTATATTTTTCATCTTACTATACTCTCTTGTTCCTTCTGCATGGGGGTGTCTAATTGGAGGTGTCTATACTTTATCTGGTTCTGTGTTCAAGTTACTGTTGCTTACTCCTGACTGCTCAGGAGGTCATAGTTTAAGGCTGAGCCCCCTTTAGAGGAATTTACATGTCAGAAAGAAGTCCTTACATGTAGAAAATTTTGCAAGTTTACCCAAATAAAACCATTTCTGTAAAGTGAAGGCTGATGCTCAGGGAAGGTGTCTTAGTAGACTTTAGCACAGATTAAGTGTAGGCAGCCATCTATGCATAAGACGATTTCCGAATCTAAAACCACATAACTCATTTATAAATCAGTAAGCTTTCCTTTCCCCCTTAATAATGAAACAGAAGTTTCTTCTGCTTCATAAATACTGTATTTAGTAATATTGTTTAAGGCTGGCTTTACATCTTCAGGCACAAATTGAACCTATAAAACCTGATTTGTAACTGGCATAATGGGCAGTTGGGGATAGAGGGACAATATAATACTGGAAATATCTGATTTGGAAAAGAAATGCAAAAAAAAAAAAAAAAGAATACCCTTAACACATGGGCAAGAAAGTACCTATTAGAACATTACATGAGTTAAAGCAGCATTTTCCAGCACTTTAGCAAGCAAAGCACATTATTCTTTTGCTCCCTAGTGTTCTGATCTGATTCAAGTCTGCGGACGGCTCAGCTTCTTCCCTCGGCAGCTCCTAGTACTCCTCATGCACTTTGAATCAGTAATGATGATGCCGGCAAGGATGTGTCTGACAGGCTGTGCCCAGACCCTCGTTCACATTCAGCCAATTAGCAGGCTCTCCCATCTGCACCCCAGTCTCCCTGTTCCACATCTTGTCACAGTGTGGTGGCTGAAATCAAGCCTGGGTTCTGCGGGCTTCAGATGCTACTAGGAAAGCCAAAACTGACCAAGCCACATGATGTTTGACAAAAATGGGCTCAGCTGGAAATTGCTCTTCACGTGTTCTTCAAATGCCCGCCCACGGTTCTCTGAGACAGTTTTGCCTTTGTGTCTGCTGGGGGGCTCCTCATAGACTTCCAGCCTCAATTAAATACAAAAGCTGTTATGTAATACACATTGTCACCCAGCCTTTCTGCTTGTTCTGTGAAGGGATATGACTTGCACCCACTCAGCTGTTTGCTAGTTATCAGGCTCTTGCTCAATGGGATCCCATGTAAACAATTTTGAATGATTCTTTTAAAATAGAAATGGGTTCCTTCTCCCCCTACCCTTATTTTGACTCCACCTACTATATCACCCAAGCATGAACAGAATAGTAGAAAACGAAGAGAATAAAATGTGCTTAAGGAATATTTTGAAAATGTACATCCATTTTAGAAAATGTCTGTACCCAAGATAAAATGTTAAAGCAATTTAGATAATTATTTTATTTGTTGGCACAGGTTAGTATGTGGCAGGTCCTGTGTAGAAAGTGGATTACCCTCCCATGAGCTGCCCTGTCCATCAGATTCCCTTTGAATTATTATCGCTAGCCAATGGGAACACGTTCTGAGGCTGCACTGCCACTAATGGACCATTTAACCCGTGATGTATCATTGCTGATTCCATATCTCTTCATATAATAGTACAAGATGTCATTATCCTTAACAGTCTCTACGAAGACTCCACTTCAAAACCAATAACGCTTAAGCCAAGATGTTCATAATCATTAAAACACTGTTAAACTCAAAAGAAGAAGTAACGCCTAAAAATACATAGCATGGCATAAGCATTTTTATTTGAAGTATCAAGTACCATCCCCATGTCTGATTGATGTCCCAGTGAGGTCCTGTGGTAAAGCGATCAGGGAAAGCTGTAGGCAAACATGGGAAAAATAGAAGGAAAACAGATTCCAGCTGAGGCCATCTTAGCACAGCTCCTAATGGCCAGACTCCCTTTGGCTCACCTTGTTAAGCATCTGCCTGAAGCCCTGAAAGAACTCAGTTTGAGGCACAGCTGCTGTAATAAGCAGATCAGACCCACAGAGATTCCAGCTAACAGATGGGGACTGGCTGATTGAGAGAGACTGAGCTAGTGTCTGGCCACCTATTGGTAGACACAGCATTCCTGGACCCCCCTCCCTGCCCCCCCCCCCCCCCAGCAAACTCACACAGAAGGGAAACAGATAGGAAGAGAACTGATTCTTTAAAGGAATAAATATAAGGAAAACGTTAAGCCAAGCATTGCATGTGAGGACAGATAGAGTCAATCAAGGATGTTGCTTTGCAACAGCCTATAGACCAGGAATCTTCCCAGAATAAAGTGAAATAAAAATGAATGGTATGCCTGCAATATTTCAAATGTGAATTTAAAATGGTTACCACGAATGGCCTTTTAATGGTGATGCTAGTAGGAGGCCAAAAGTGTTATTTGCTTCTCACTGATGTTGCATTGCTACTGCCAAATTAACTTCTGAGTAGCAAGTGGATGCAAAAGGCACATTTCAGGAGGAGGTTTGGCCCTCTCTGGTTTGCTCCTGTGCGATTAAGTCTATGGTTCCCCTTAACATTAGGGTAATAGGAACGATGAACTTTACTTGGACTTTATCATCCTTTCTCAGAGGCCTGGACTTCTACTTGCTTAAAAAAAAAAAAAAAGTAAAATAGCAGAAAGGAGCCATTCCGTAGGCACTCTCATCCTTTCATAGACGCTTGTAGAGGTTTCCAATTCAAGTCAGCTGCACAGTCGGAGATTAACATCATGCCCCGGAGACTGGAACTCCTCAGAACAGAAAAGGAGGTCCTGGCAGTTGCCCCAGCTACCGCCTTATGTCCCAGCCCTTCTGAAGAGCGACTGAGGATCTTCAGCTAGAGAGGTGCTGGGCCACTGAGATGACCTTTATTTTACAAGAGCCTCCCTCCTTCCCCTCTACACTCTTCTTTGCAAGTTTCTCCTCCTTAGATTTTTTTCTCCCAGCTATTTCACCTTTATCGGCTGTGTTGCATCTCTTGAAAAAGAGATACTGCTATTCTCTAGAATGTGGGCCTTTCTCCCGCTGATTACAGTGCTAAAAGTAGTGGTGCCAGAGGGAGGGGATCACTGTGAAGCGTGGGGTGTGGGGAGTGGTCTCCCCCAGGCAGGTTCTTGTCTCATGAAGTTTGAAGAATAAAGTTCACGGACTAAAAGAACTTGGTAGTAAAAGGGTGGAAATGTATTGGAAGCAATACAGACTCCCGCACAGGGAGGGGGTCCCAGGGGGTCACTCACTAATTCCCTTTTTTCTGAGGCTTATAAAGGCTGTAGTTCTTTGTCCATTCACGCTCTCTTCTAATTGGACCCCTTCCCCATTTTATGACCCTGTGCTTTTTTGATTGGTCACTCTTTTGCAAAATATCAGCTTCAAAGTCCAAAACCCACCTGGTGCCCCCCTCATCCTCTCCCCCTTATCTTGCAACATTCCTCTATCTTCTGTGAAAATCTGTTTCCCTCTTTCTGCCCTCTGTGGACATGTCTCTATCCTCCATGAAAGTTTGATTCCTTCTTCCCCATACTTTGTGACTTTTCTTGATCCTCTGGGAATGCATGCCTTCCTCTCCCCTTATCCTGGGACACCTTTCTATTCTCTGTGAATGTATGTCTTTTGGCAGATCCAAGCCCTCACCTATGCCTTCCTCCCCCATGGACCCTCTTTATTCCTAAGACTCCCTAAACCTGCCTATTTTATCCCTAAATTCCTTTCAATTGAATAGTAGCTTCAAAATACAAAAAGGCTTACAAAAAATAAAGCAAAAGCTGATGCGTATCCCCTACAGGCTCCTCTGACCATGACAACTTGGCCGTTTGTGCACACGGTGATGCATCTCTACGGACAGCAATTCCCTTGTCCAGCCCAATTATAGTGTCTTGTCAAATTCCATTCAGATTTTTAAAAACAGCCCTTCCCTAGGACTCATATAACACATTTTCAAAGTTGCTTTAAACTGGATTCACAGTAATGGTTTTGAGATGATAATCTTCTATCGGACCTGGAAAGAACACTGGAGACTATATCATTCCCTTTATTTTAGGGGCATGGGAACTGAGACCGGATTTTTATTAAGTGGCTTGATCAAGAGCTCACATTTTTTTTTAGGTGGAATTGTGAGCACTGGAATCCAAATTTAATGTTAATCTCTTTAAATCGTGTTGTACCCATCAATCTAGCTCCTTAGTTGTACTGGAGAGGCAGCAGGCAGGTTAGCTCTCGTAAGACACACTGCAAATCTGTATGCAGTTACTGCAGCGCAGTGCAAAGGGTTTTTGGAATTAGATGAAAGCATTTTAGGTAGACCACATTTTAGCTCTGTCTTTTACTGTGTTACTTAGGCCAATCATTTAACCTCTCTGTTCCTCTGAATCTGCAAAGTGGAAAGAATAAAATTCACGTCTTAAGGCTGAACTGAGGATTGATGGGCCCGTGCAGAGGTGGTTCTTACAGTACTAACCTATTGCCAACTATTACCTTTAGTTGGGGGCGGGTGGGGGGGATGGGTGGGGAACACACAGCCTGGGGGCCCTGATGGCCTGCAAAACCATTTGGTCTGGACCTGCCAGGGCAACTGCAGGCAAGACTTGAAATTAAATAAATCTAGAGCTTTTTTCATAGTGATGTAAATTTATATTAAGTGAATTATATTAAGCAAATGATGTAATAAATATCCTAATGGCCCTTGGCAGAAAAAAGGTTCCCCACCCCTGCTCGAAACAATCTGCTTTCTCTTAAAACACACACACATTTTATCCCATATAGTTTTCTATATTAGTAGTTTTGCAGGTATAACTATTTTCCTTTGTGTAAGTTGTAAGGTTTTTCAATGAGCATAAAGAGTGCTTTTTATAAATGTGCTACTTATTACCCAATTCTAGGTCACAAATACAGATATAATATAAAATCAGACAGTTTACAATAGATGCTAGTTCTACCAAATAACTCCTCATTCTTTAAATTATTCTCATTTATTATCACTTTCTATATTCAATTTTTGAGGAAGAGAATTGCTTCTATTTCAACTTTTAATCAATTCTATGAGCAAACTTTATAAGTTATTCCATGTCATGCTTTGTTTAAATGTGTTCTTGTAATCCACTAATTCTGTTATTACATTGGAGGAAAAATTTATTGAATTTGACTGGCTGGATTTATTTTTCATAAGCCACACTACTTTATTGCTTTTGATTCCAATATCCTCTGGATAGTTACAGATTTTTCTTTCATAACATGTATTCCTTAATATACTCAGAATTGATATTATTGAGAGTAATTTCCGAGCTTGTTCTTCTAATGATGTTTGAAATGGATTACAATGTTTGGCCTCACATATTACCCCAAGTCACTGTAACTTCAAGAATAAATGAATGGTATTTCCAAATTAACCAACTACCACGCTCCCTGGAATATATAGGACAGGAAACTTGATATTTTAGATTCCTGATTTTTTTCTAAATATAGTATTTACTAGAGGCCCGGTGCACAAAAATTTGTGCACTTGGGGGGGATGGGGGCGTCCCTCAGCCCAGCCTGTGCCCTCTCGCAGTCTGGGACCCCTTGGTAGATAACGACCTGCTGGCTTAGGCCTGCTCCAGGGTGGCAGAGAACAGGCCCAATCCCTAGGTGCAGCCTCTGGTTGGGCTCAGAGCAGGGCCGATTGCGGGGTTGGGGCACCGCCCCCTGTCACACTCAAGGCAGGGTCGATGGGGAGGTTGTGGCACCACCCCCTGTCATGCACAGAGCAGGGCCAATCAGGGAGTTGGGGCGCTGCCCCCTGTCACTCACAGAGCAGGGCCCATCAGGGGGGTTGGGGCTCCGTACCCTGTCACGCACAGAGCAGGGGCTGATCAGGGGCTTGAGGAGCTCCCCCCTGTAACTCACAGAGTAGGGCCCATAGGGGAGTTGGGGCACCGCCCCCTGTCACCCACAGAGCAGGGTGGATCAGGGGGTTGGGGCGCCACCACTCTCACACTCAGGGCAGGGCTGATGGGGAGGTTATGGCTCTACCCTGTCACACACAGAGCAGGGCCCGTGGAGGGGAGTTGGGGCACCGCACCCTGTCACACACAGAGCCGCAGGGCAATCAGGGGGTTGGGGAGCTCCCCCATATCAGGCACAGAGCAGGGCTGGTCAGAGGGTTGGGGAGCCTTCCCCTGTCATGAACAGAGCAGGGCCGATAGGGAGGTTGTGGCCCCGCCCCCTGTCACACACAGAGCTGCAGGGTGATCAGGGCGTTTGGGCGCTGCCCCCTGTCATGCTGATCCCGGTGCTGGGAGGCATATTACCCTTTTACTATGTAGGATAGAGGCCTGGTGCACGGGTGGGGGCCGGCTGGTTTGCCCTGAAGGGTGTCCTGGATCAGGGTGGGGTCCCCACTGGTGTGCCTGGCCAGCCTGTGTGAGGGTATGATGGCTGTTTGCAGCTGGTCACACACCCTTCATGGTGGGGGTCCCTACTGGGGTGCCTGGCCAGTCTGGTTGAGGGGCTGAGGGCTGTTTTCAGGCTGGTGGGTGACTGAAGCTCCCAACTGCTCCTTTTTTTCTTTTTCTTTGTTTATTTTGGGCCAGCTTTAGCTCTGGCTCCAGCTCTGAGACCTCTGCTGCTGAAAGCAGGTATCTGGTTTCTATAATCGAAACACTGTATCAACTCCAGCTCTGAGATCCCGGCTGGCTGAAAGCAGGTTTCTGGGGTTTTGTTTAGCTTCTATATTTGTAACAATGTTTCAAACTGCAAGCTCAGGGGCCGGCAAAGCAGGCGCGGAACGTTGGTTTCCTCTGTCACTGAAGCAAGCAAGCCTCATGTTAGCTTCAAGCTGCCTGGCTGCCGGCCGCCATCTTGGCTGGCAGTTAATTTGCATATCGCCCTGATTAGCCAATGGGAAGGGTAGCAGACGTACGCCAATTACCATGTTTCTCTTTTATTAGATAGGATTACTTATTTTTTAATGTAAAGATTTGTTTTATTTCTGTTGGGAGAAGGATAAATAGAATTGTTTTCCTATTTGCTCTCTACTGTATACACACATACCCACAAACATACTATACACACCAAAAATACCCCAAATGAACAAAAAAACAAAAACCAACAATCAAAAAATCTTCAACTTGCGTCAATGCTTCGTATTTTGACCAACAGAAGGGATCTTCAGAGAAACTGCAAAATGTAAAATCAAATGACTGAGAATGCTGAACAAAGGCCATTATTAACATACACCATATTTATATTACCGAAGTAGCCACAGTTGATGTTCTCCATTTCTGTAATACTTTGGAACCACATAGCTACTTTCTTAAATCTAGTCCATGCCAGCTTCCAAAAACCAGACAAGATTTCAGTTAGCTTCACTTTTTATCTGGAACATGTCCCTCTTCCTCAGTGTCTTCTGGTTTTGATGCTTTGCTATCCAACACTTACCAAAGGTACTGTTCATCTAACTTCCTAAGACTTGTGAAGCTGTTAGCACCAAGGTGACTCCCAGGGGGCAGTGTTCCAGGAAGCATTCTGTGTTTGGTTTGGCTTTTCTGTGACTGGTCATTGCAAATGTGTTAGCAGAAAGGAAAGTTTGAACTTTTGGATTGTTGAAATGAATAACTGTCCCGTCATCTTTAATCGTTTACCTCTTCAATACCAGCTATAGTATTCACAGCAAGTTTTATACAGAACCCTGAAGTTTTTTGTCATCAGCTGTACCACCTTCTTCTTTCTTCGATCTATACCCTTGCCTCCTGTCTGGACCTGAGCCTGAGGTTTGGTAACTTTTCTTGATTCGTGCTGTTGGTAAATCTGTGGCAAAAGCAAGATGGCTGCCTTAGTCGAGACAGATATAGATGACAGAGGGCTATGTATTCTTGATACAAAATGAATATGTATTTAAATTATAATGTGGAAAATAGAGATAAGGAAAAAAAAACAAATTCACATTTTACCCAGAGATAATCACAGTGTATTTAGTTCCTATCATTTCAATTATATGTATTGTTTGTGTATATTTTTTAAAAGTGATAATAGGATTAAACAATGCATGTACTATAGCACATTTTTAAATAACAAATCATAGATATGTTTCCATGAAATTTAATATTTTTCTATGACATAACTTTAATGAATACAGACTGTCTTATTTTACAGACTACTTCTTTTGGATAATTTCTATATCTTATTTTTCTATAAATATATATATATATATATATATATATATATATATATGTATATATATATATATATATATATATATATATATATATATATATATATACTTTAAAAAATAAATGATAAATTTAGCCCCTATACAGAAGAATAATCATAACTTGCTTTTACTTGGTATCTGTTATGTGCTAGACGTTTCATATACATATTTTTAAGTTACATACATTCTTTAATTTGCAAAGTAGGAATCTTATCTTCTTATTGTAGACTAGAAATTCATGCATGGGAAGGGTCCCTAGGCTTGGCTGGCGATCAGGGCCAATCTGTGGGGTGACTGAAAGGGAAATTTGGGGGGCCCCCACTGGCACCCACCGTGGCTGGCCTGGGGCCACCCGCTCGCCAGCCCCTCCCCCCACTGCCACAGCTGTTCGCTTCCCTCTACAGGGCAACTGGCAGTGTGATCAGGGCCCCCCACTGTCACCTGCCTTGACTGGCCTGGGGCCTGCGGGCTGGGGGCAGCTCCTGCATTGAGTGCCTGCCCCCTGGTGGTCAGTGTGTGTCATAGCAACTGGTTGTTCCACTGGTCATTCCACCATTCGGTTGATTTGCATATTAGGCTTTTATTATATAGGATGAGGAAATGTATTACAGATTAAAAAATAACTAGATTTTTTTTTAAAACCAGTCAATACAAAGAAAGTACAGTAGTTAGAATTCAAAACCAGGTAGGCTGATGCCAAAGCCTAAGTTCTTTCTGCTTCACCACCTTTGCCAGTAAGCTAAATCTCTACAAGGGAAATAACTATTTCAGAGGAAAACCCATTCTTAATTATTTGCTGTATCATCCCAATGCAAAAGACTATTTGGATTCTTATCTTATTGAAAAGACTTATTTTCTTTTAAATCCTCTTTACCAAATTGCAAAAACTGTTATTATGGCTCATAAAATTAATAACGTTTCTTCATTATTACCTGTTTCAAGTTAATTAATCAGCACATTTTAATAATTTTAATGAACATTATCTCTTTATTAAGGAAATTTCCGAAATATCTACCATTCTAATCTCTGGTAGCTTTTTAATCAGTCAACATTTCACAATGAATCAGTTACTACTTGGCTAATCATTGACATGAAAATTCACAATATTTATTCCCAAATTTGCAGAACTGTAGATTTTTTTTCTTCATTTTTGAATCAATTATTTATAAAACATGGCAGAGTGAATAAGAGTATTTGGAAAAAATAAAAATAGGCAAAGGCAAAAAACAAATCAAAATTCACTTAGATCCATAGTGCAGAGATAAGCAAAACAGGTGCTTGGTGTAGGTTTTATAAAATTGTTTATGTACTGTACATATACATTTGCACATACATGTGCAGTACCATTATTTAAAATTATTATAAAAGTAATCTAAATATATGAGAAAAAAATCAACAGCATTGAAGAATATGAACTGAAAAGTCTTCTAGACATCTTTCCCATCCCTCTCTCAATATGCAGAAACTTTTGACCATTTCTATGTTTAGTCTTTAGGTAGCTACCTTCATAACTTCAAATAATAATCTTGTAACTCCATTATGAATTCATCAGTGGATCGATCCCCAAAGTATAAAAGAACTTAAGCTTATACTTAAAAGTCTGATTCATAGTTTACAATATATGTTAAATTCAATCCCATGGGGAGGGGGAGATATGTTGCAAAATGAAATGTAATGGAATTTGAGCTATTTTTACCATTATTGTCAACTCTCTTATGTGCATTAATGCAGTAAGAGGGTAACTCAGAAAGTTGAATAATTCCCAATAACATATATTTATCTTAGGAATGAATTTGTGATACATGTGAAAAGTTTCCTTCATAATTATATTGTTCTTAAACTAAATTTAATTTTATATAACTGATAATCAGGGTCCATATTAAAATATTGGAAATGGAGATGGGGAATAGTTTCAATAGCTGTGTATTATCTACCTATATTACCTGGAAATATAATTTGTTTAAATTAGTATTTTTTTAGGCATGGCTGGTGTGACTCAGTTGGTTGGGCTCCGGAGGTTGCTGATTGAATTCCTGGTCAAGGGCACATGCCCAGTTTGCTAGCTAGATTCTCAGTAAGGGGTGTGTAGAAGGCAGCCTATTGATGTTGCATTCTCACATCAATGTTTCTCTCTCTCTCTTTAAAAATCAATAAACTATTTTTAAAAAAATAATTAGTATTTTTATTTAAATATAACTTAATTTTAATTTAAAATAAGCACAATTCTGAATATGAAAGGTACAAATATATGATTTTCAAAAACAAATTTTTAAATAAATTCAGGATATAGCTGTTCTGATTAACAAAAGATAAACTATCCAATCTAATTTAGAGTCATTTCCTTCTCTTTGAAACGTGGAGTTCATGGTGCAGATTTTCTCCTGGGTCCTTGTCCAATGAAGTTGAAGAATAAAATTTGTGGACTAACATATTTCTTTAATAAAATGTAGAATTTTATTGGAAGCATATACAAACTCCATCTGGGCAGGGGTGTCTCCAAAGGGGACCCCCTGGGGAGGGGCCCCCAAATGGCAAAGGCCTATTCTCTCTCTCTCAAAAAAAAACAACCCCCAAAACCCCCAAAAAACTAAATAATCTGAATCTCCTTAGCCTATCTCTGCTTTATAAAGGCTGTAGCTTTTTGTCTGATCATGAACTTTTCTAATTGGTCCATTTCCTTAATTTGGAACCCCCATGCTTTCCCCATTGGTCATTCTGCTACACAGTATTAGTTTCAAAACTCAAAGCCCACATGGTGACCCCTTCCCCCCTCCCCCCCTTATCCTGTGGCATTTCTCTATCCTCTTTACAAGTAACATAAGCATTTTGGCATATCCAAGACCCCATCTATGCATTCCTCTCCCATGGGCCCTCTCTCAGTAGTCCTGCCTGGAGGTGTTTTATTACCCCTTATGGCTCTCCCAGATGGTCAGGTCAGGGCTGCTTTAATTGCTCAGGCCAGAAATGCCTCCATCCTTACTGGATCCCCCTTCCTGTCTGCCTAATTGAGCTAGCTAGCTAATCTTTATCATTTTTATCATTTTTACTCCAATTCTTCCCATCCTGCTGTCATCTAATAAATTGAAGGAAAACAATAAAACAATCCAGAAAGAATATTCTGTTTGGACCAAGTGACCTTGGTTATAAATATATACATTTGTTTTCAATGTTATGATTCCTTGAATGACCTAAAAATGTTTGGTCCTTTGTCTGAAATCTAATTACTTTCCCACCAAGTGTTGGATTCCTGTTAAGAACCCATTAGTGATACTTTAGTATAATTTCTTATTCAAGTGAATATGTTATTAAAATACATCTTTTTATTTTATTAAAAACCTGTTATGTTAATTATTAGTATTACTAAATGTCACTAGCAGAAAGGTATTTAAAAAGTTCAAATATGATGACCTTACACAAAATAGACATCTACTTTAAATTTCTCCTTAGTTTGTAGGCTTATCTGCTATTTTTTATCTAAACATTCCTTTACCTCCAATTCTAACTGACACCAACCACTTAAACTAAGTAGAGAGGCACTCTCTCCCACTTTGTCCCAGATCCTGTAACTTAAGCACTGTATCAGAAGTCAAAATCTCCTCGCTTTTTCTTCTACATCAGCTTTCAACTCCTTAGGAAGGGGAGTGTTCAGCTTTAATGCTCGTTTTCACTGAGCCCATGCTAGATCATTAACCTCTTTCTATTTCCCCTGCCATTATTTGCATTCCCCTAACTTTCTGGGTATTTATGGAGAAATAGTCTCTCTTAACTAAAGAATGGTTGTAAGAAAAGGTCAGCTATACCAGCAACATTTAATACCCTGAACAATGACAATTTCCTAACCAGAAATTGTCTTCTTTCCACCTTGCTGAGCCTCATCCTTTCTAGTCTGTTATTTTCATTTCTTTATTTTTTATATTTTCTATATGTTTAAGAATTAAATATCCCCTAGTGTTTTCATTTGATCCAGATTAATGTATTAATGAGGTATTGTGGGGAAAAAAATCCTGCATACCTGATCTTTTCCACAGCCACTACAGCAAAGAGTATCAGCCTTAGATTTTCTGTTAGGAGGTTAGGATATGAATTTAGCTTAAACTCACATGGCTTAGAGCAGTGGTTCTCAACCTTCCTAATGCTGCGACCCTTTAATACAGTTCCTCATGTTGTGGTGACCCCCAATTTCATTGTTACAAATTGAACATAATTAAAGCATAGTGATTAATAACAAAAACAATATGTAATTATAGATGTGTTTTCCGATGGTCTTAGGTGACCCCTGTGAAAGGGTCGTTCGACCCCCAGGTTGATAACCGCTGGCTTAGAGTGTCTCTCTATTAGTTATAGACATTATAATTATTGGTTTTGGTGGTTGTCTGGCACAGAGCAATCACTAGATAAACAGAAATATTGCATTATGAAAAAATAATTATTTTATTTATTTTGACCATTGGTTTTCTAAATTCCATACTTCTTTCATTCTTAAAAATTGATTTCCTGTTTTTTGTTTTGTTTTGTTTTTTATTTTTGTTTGTTTGTTTGTTTTTGCTTACCCCAAACCAGCGGTTCTCAACCTGTGGGTCGCGACCCCTTTGGCAGTCGAAGGTCCCTTTCACAGGGGTCGCCTAAGACCATCCTGCATATCAGACATTTACATATTAGTAGCAACATTACAGTTATGAAGTAGCAACGAAAATAATTTTATGGTTGGGTCACAACATGAGGAACTGTATTTAAAGGGCCAGAAGGTTGAGAACCACTGCAGCCTAAACTATATGGTGCTAGGAATTAGGGATTATACCAAATCAAAATTTCTGAAAACTAATATAAGCAGAACATTTTATGATTCCAAATAAGCTGAGGTGTCTTAATGGCACAGATTTATTTATATTTTCTTTCTTATCTGGTAAAGTTCTTATCAACGTTGGATCTTTCCAGTAATCATTTGACTTTTTCTTTCTTTTTTCCTTTCTGGGAAACAAGAGGAGTAGCCATAACTGGAAGCATTATAAAGTAAGATCAACTTACTGTGTCACTTGGCCTGATCGCTGTTGACATTTTTGGTGAATTTTAAGTGGATGGTGTGAGAATGTGTAACTTCTTTTTTGCTTTTAGTGCTCATTTATATTTTAGTACATTTTCTGGAATGGCCTCGGGGTGATAATTTGAGGAGAGACACTAGGTCATGAAATACAATTATAGGTAAAAAATGGTTTCCTCTACAGAAGAATTAAAGACTCATCTCATTTATCAATACATCTTCTGTAAGCCATTTAAATAATCTATGAAACGAAGAGATTTAAAATAAATAGTTAAGTTACTCTTTGTATAAAGGCAAAAACATATACAGTAATTCCAAACTCTATGTAATCTACCTTTTCTCTTTGGTCTCTGATGCTTAGACTCGTACATACATACTTCATTTCGATTAGGACACTTTTTATATCTATCTGATCCTGAATAGTATTACCTATTGAGCTATATAGATATACCCTAATGAACCCAAAGAGTTAAGTAAATTTGCATATGTGCAACCTCTGAGTAAAATATAATTTTTAAACTATTGATTTTATAAGATACAAATAACCTAATAGAAAGAGGAGAAAATAATATAAATAGTTCACATTAAAAACAGCCAATAAACCTTTAGAAAAGATGCTCTCATCTCTTTAGTGTTCAGGGGTCTATGAACTAAAACAATACTGAAAGGTGTTTTGTTTTTCCCTTTTCCCCGCCTATTACCAGATTAGGAAAAGTGCTACACCTGGTGAAAGCTGAAGCCCATAAACCATTTTGCATAGCATTGTAGCAATACCTATAAATTATAAATATACTAGAGGCCTGGTGCACAAAAATTTGGGCACTCGGGGGGGGGGGCCTGTGCCTTCTTGCAGTCTGGGGCCCCTCAGAGGATGTCCATCTGCTGGCTTAGGCCTGCTCCCTGGGGGATTGGGCCCAAGCTGGAAGGCAGACATCCCTCTGGCAGCCTGGTAGCCCTCGTGGGATGTCCACTTGCCAGCAGGGAGCAGGCCTAAGCTGTAGTCGGACATCCTTAGCACTGCTGAGGAGGTGAGAAAGGCTCCTGCCACCACCGCTGTGCTGGCAGCCATCAGCCTGACTTGTGGCTGAGCAGAGCTCCCCGTGTGGGAGCACACTGACCACCAGAGGGCAGCTCCTGCATTGAGCGTCTGCCCCCTGGTGGTCAGTGTGTGTCATAGTGACCAGTCATTCCCAGTCGTTCTGCTGTTAGGGACAATTTGCATATTACCCTTTTATTATAAAGGATAAAATTGCTGACCAACTTTGTAAACCTTCTTACATAAGTGAAAATACAAGTATCCCTGTGGGTGGCTCACATAGTTAGAGAGTGTCATCCTGGTGGACCAGGGTTGTGGGTTTGCTCTCTGGTTGCGGCCAAAACAAGAAGCAACCAATGAATGCCTGATTATATGGAACAGTAGATGTTTCCCTCTCTCCCCCCACCTTTATTTATCTCTCTAAAATAAAATAAATACAAGTAAGCAAGAATACAGATATCAAGTTTATATATTCTAATACTATTTGTCCTGGCAAGCAAATACAAACCACAAAAATATCCATCAATCGAATATCCATCAAGTGAAAGTATGGTAACCAACTTGATGGCTATCACACTGCTATTAAAATTATTAGTTCCACATCTACTGACCTGGAGGACTATGTCTATAATATTTTTAAATTGATTTGAGAGAGAGAGAAACCAAAAGAGAGAGAGAGATGTGTTGTTCCTCTTATTCATACCTACATTGGTTGCTTCATCTATGGGCTCCAACCAGAGTTGGAACCCACAATCCTGGCATATCAGGATGGACTCTAACCAACTGGGCTACCCAGCCAGGGCTGTCCATAATATTTTTTAAAAAGTCAATAATACCAAAAACAATTAAAGACAATACTCCCATACCAGTGTATATATCTACATATTTTTACATGAGCGTGGAGAAATAGTGGCAGCGTTAACTCAAGAGATATGGGCAAAGGAAGAGAGAAGAGTGAAGGCAATTAAGTTTTGCTGAATACATTTTTCCATTGTTTTACCAGTCAAAATAAGCATGCTATACCCAAATAGAAAATGGCAAAGATCATTTATAAAATTATTATTATAACAACACACACAAAGAAACAAAATGCTCTAAATAAGCAGGCACCAAAAATGTCTAATTGCATGAAGGGTCTGAGATTTGCCACCCATCTCCTTTTCCATGGAAGCATGTGGTGGTTGTTCAAAACTACAGGAGATATCTGAACCTCCTCTGAAAACTTGTATTTCCTACGGATTAGAGGAAGACATTCTTAAAAATTTATTTGTATTTTTGACAGTATTATAGATGTCTCCCATTTCCCCTGGTTTTCCCCGCTCCCCCAGGCCCTCACCCTACCCCAGGCCTTCATAATGCTACCATCTGTGTTCATGAGCTATGAATATATGAACATAAGGGGTTTTTTTTTTAATATATTTTATTGATTTTTTTACAAGAGGAAGGGAGAGAGATAGAGAGATAGAAACATCGATGAGAGAGAAACATCGATCAGCTGCCTCCTGCACACCCCCTCCTGGGGAGTAATATATATATTACTTTTTATAAAAGTAAGCCTGGGGCTCTGGCCCACTAGGGCATGTGGCATGTCTGCTGGAACAGAGGAATGGAAATTCTTGCTTGGTTGTAGTTTTGATGTTCTGAAGGGAACGTGAAGTTGATTTAGCAGATGGCCATACACATTTTGGGAGAGCAGGGTATTTTACATCAGTCATTTCTTATAGTTTGTTTGCATTACGACAACTTGATAGTCTCAAATCAGTTTAGACTTTTTGGCATAGTTTTGCCAGGTAATTTGTTTTAACAAGCATATGGTTTTTCCTTAGTTACTTTTTTTGAAGAATAAAGTTCTTTGGCCTTACAAAAATACCAACGAATCTGTATTTTAAATAATTCTCTAACTTTTATATTACTTAAAATGAAAAAAATGTATTTTTATTTAAAGTGGCCACATTAATGTAAATTAAAAACAAGAATTTTTATAAATGAGCTGGAAATCAATGAAACTATGCAACATATTGAAAATTGCAGAAAATTTAATACCTTAAAAATAAATATCTGATTAAATTTGGTCTTGTGCCAGGGGCTTTTTACAACTACTTTAAGGTTAAGTACCAATAGCACTAATTCAACCACTACTAGTAAATTAATCCTAAGTGACAACTGTGTATCTAAAGTTAAGAGAACTTATTTAAGAAGAAAAGAAAGCAATGGTGACATTAAATGACTATTTGAGCATGTTTTAAAGACCAATCATGAAAATTTTGGAAGAAAAGCAGAAAGAAATAAAATATTGCTATATAAACAAGATGAAGAACACATTAACAAAAACATAACCCGTGTGGATTTATTTACAGTTAGTTTCAGCATTCTCTTTGCTTCTGAAATATGTCATGGTTAAATATTGGGTGCAGCTAAATATATACATGATTAAATAAGTTTGGAATAAAAAAGAAGGGCAGTGAAGCTAAAAAGGAAAAAAAAAAAGATGATGTTCTATTCAAACAACACAATCAAACAATAAACATTAATGTGCTTCAAATCCCCACCCGAAAGATTGAAGTCAGAGGTTAATATCATTCTTTACCTTATAATGAGGCCAGGGTAGAAGTTTCATTTAACACATTTATTTGTCCTTATTATAATAACTTAAGACATGTTCAATAAAACACGCAAGTGTTTTTGTTGTTTTCGTTTCATGTCTTTAACCAAATGAAAAGTAGTGTAACCTTGTGTGTAGATAGGTATCCTGAATGGCTAAACAATCAATATATCCTCAGTCCAGAGAATGTGTCAAAAGAGCATCCACTTGATTATCTTTCACTGAGCTTAATGTGATCATTAAAATTGTAAATTCATCGTTATGCATTATCAAGCAAAAGAAATGTACTGGAAATAGTCTCCCAACTCTACATTGATTTATTACTTTCTGTATGAGAGAAGGGAGGAATTTATGTACTTATAACCCTGAATCAACAAATACATTTATAGTTCATGATGGCAACTGGCTCATTCAGTATTTTGTCAAGCCAATCGCAACTAAAACAGCAATTTGAAACCAAAATTGTAACAAAGAAAAGATGACAGTGGAAATGAAGCTTGAGAGCTATGTGAAGAGATCATGGTTATTACAAGTTATATGACACTCCCATTTACATGTGATTGAATTGGTAATCATGTTAAAATAAGGAAGAGGGTAATTAGCCATTTTTCTATACTGGGGAAAAAAAAGTCTTTGGCTGAAATGCTCAGGAAAAGAAGCAGTGAAAGGTACAAGACGGTTGGGAAGAGCCATCTGTGACCACTGCATAATAAAAGCAACTTAGTGCTCAGTAAGAAACCCTTCAAAATTGCCATTAGCAGGAGTTCTGAAAATATTATACCATTTTCTCCCTATTTTCATATATTCTCTCTTCAGTGACATAGTTGACAAAGCAGGATTTAAAAAATGTGCCATTGGCACTTGTATCCAGGCAATAAGGTAAACCAAGGTTCTAGGAAAATTGTAATGCAAAGCAGAACAGAGAATTTTTCAAAACATTGCTCAGAATCTGTGGTAACAGTTCTCTGTCATGTGGCACACTTTCCTAAAGTTTCCCTGTTCAGCATTGGGGAAAAAAAATGTTATTTTCACAGATAGACTGCAGTTCTTTGTTTATACAGGCAATATGAAATATTATTTTTATTCACCAATATATTGTTAAGATGAATGTAAATTTTATGTAAAGACATCAAATACTTTGTTTTCTATTTATTCCTTTACTTTAGTCCTTTCCCTTCTTTTACTCTCCAAAATCACAGAGCCTCTTATACCTTCAGGAGCATATTGGTAAATGCTTGCAAACATTGACACAGTCATTATCTAACCTTTTATAATTAAGGAAAGTGAAGCCCACTGAGGCAAGGAGACTGATCCAGGTCTGAATAATTTAGCTAGTTGCTAAGTTGGAACCCTATTACATGTTTATTGACACACCCCAGCATTGTGTTACATTTCAGTTCTGTTTTGTTCTTGACATAAGGGGTAACTGGTTAGGCAACATGAATTTTCAAAAATAATACAATTAAGGAGTAATTAAATAATATGCCAAGTAGCAGAGCAAGAAAAAAATTATATAGCTTTGAGGTTATTCCACTGTTAAAAGTTTTGCTCTTGAACCTACTTTAGCCCTGGCCAGGTAGCTCAGTTGGTTAGAACATTGTCCTGATACACCAAAGTTGTGGGTTTGATCCTGGTCAGGGCACATACAAGAAGCAACCGATGAATGCATAAATAGAACAACAAATCTCTCTCTCAAGTCAATAAATAAAAATTAAAATAATGAAGGCCTGGGGTGAGGGGTGGGAGCAGGCTAGAAGAGGGCAATGGGGAAAAAAAGAGGGGACATATATAATATTTTCAACAATAAATATTTTTTAAAAAATATACCCACTTTAAAACTACTCATGGCTTCCAATTACACTTGTACACCCGAGACTTAATATTAGAGGTAATATTGATATCTGTCTTAGGTAATATTCAGCAAGCATCCTTTCTGACATGTTTACTCATAAAAACTCAAGAAAATCTTGTAAAAAGGATAGAAAGTTTATATTTTTTATTAAACTCCCTTTTGAACTTCCATTATGTTTGTTTTCATTTTTTTATTACCCTAGGAAAAATACCCAGTACTTATTTTTAGAATTTTCAATATTATAGAAATGTTTACTCTTTAGTTAGATTAACTCTTAGTTGTTGTTATACTAGAGGCCTGGCGCATGAAATTTGTGCATGGGTACAGTCCCTAGTCCTGGCCTGTGATCAGGGCCATCTTCCCTGGCTGCCAGCAGCCGGCCCTGCCCCAAGCCACCACCCACCCCCAGTTCCCCATTCATCATTGGGTGATCAGAGCCTGCCGGCTAGGGGGAGGGACCAAGTGGTGGTCAGCGGTGGTTCTGGTGATTTCGCCATCTGATTTGCATATTATTCTTTTATATATATACTCGAAGCCCATTGCACGAAGATTCACGCAATAGGCCTTCCTTCCCCTGGCTGCCGGAACTGGTTTTCCTCCGGCACCCGGGACCCAGGCCTTTGGTCCGGCCGCAGCGGAGAAGCCAAGCCTCGACAGTCTTCAGTCTTCACTCTGGCCGGAGCCTTCAATCTTTGCTCTGCTCTGTGTATGCAAACTAACTGCCATCTTTGTAGGGTTAATTTGCATAGTTGCTCTGATTGGCTGGTGGGCCTAGTGAAGTGACACCAATTTGCATGTTTCTCTTTTATTAGTGTAGATATAGGTAGATGTGCTTCAATCCTTCCACTTCCAGGGAAAGGGGCCAAGGAGGGTTGCTGAAAGTGATAAGGGAGGCAGCAGGGTGAACTCTTCTTTTTTGGGGGGTGGGGGAGAGTTTCCTCCTGATGAGGGGCTTCAAAGGGCAGCAGCCTACTTCTGCTACCCTCTGTCTCCAGAGACACAATTTCTGATTGGCATCTGGAAGGACAGAGCAGTTGCAGGTACAGGACTGTGAGCGCCTTTCTGCATGCAACTCCCTGGAGTGTCTCCTCCTGCCAAGGAAAGCTTTGTTCTAACCATTTCTCCTGGAGCCAGGGCTGCTGGGTGGTGGGGGGCAGGAGGGCAGGATGGAGGTGGGTCAGGGCAGGGCAAGGCAGAGCAGGGCAGGAAGAAGGATGGGGTAGAAGATGGGGGTTTCGGGGGAGGGAGAGGGTGAAATCTGTGTGTGTGTGGGGGGGGGAGGGCTGGTTCAGAAGGAGAATTAGGGTCAGCATAGGAAGGTTTGGAGATACTGGGGGAGTAAGAGGGACCAGCAGATGCCAGAACAGGGGAAAGGGTCTACGGAATCAGGTGGGGGTCCGCGAGGGTGAGTGTAGACAAAATCCCTTCCCCAGACCCTGCCATACCAGGTGGCTAGTGGGAAGGGTCCATAGAGAGGTGCTGAGCCCCCACCACTTTGTGTCTGAGGCTCCAGAACCTGCGGCCAACATGCCCCGCCCCTGCCACCCCCGCCGAAGTGCTGCCATTTGGAACGCATGTGCAGACACATGGATTGTTTTTAAGTTAATGCTTCTCAATCCACTCTGTTTCCCACTTGTTTTTTATTGAGCAGGCAGATTCTGCTGGTGTGTGTCCCTTTGCGGGGTGGCAGGGGAGTTCTCCATGGGCAGAGATCTGATAAGAGACAGAGAATAAGGCCCAGTGAGACATGGGGAAGGAGTAAACAGGGTCGGAGAGCAAGGAACAGGGAGAGAGGTGCACAGGCACAGAGAATCCAGGACGGCTAAGGGAGGCACTCAGCCCTAAGGGCAGAGCCAGTGTGCTGAGACATCCTGCTTCGGGCAGGCGATCCCTCCACCTCCAGCTAAGGCCCTGGGGCTGAGCTTGCTCGCCACTGCTCTCTGGTTCTGTTCAGCGTAGACATGGCTGAACTGGCCTCAGGGAAAGGGCTGGGAGGATGTGGCGGGCAATGGACTGAGTACGCAGGACCAGGGGCGCCCAGGGCTAGGGTTCAAGGCCAGACTGAGAGAGGAGGACCTGGAGGCGTTCCCTCCCTGGTCCCCGCACACCTTCTGTTTTTGAGTGAAGCCCGGATCCTGAATCCTGAATCCTGAATCCTGAATCCTGTATCCTGAATCCTGTATCCTGTATCCTGAATCCTGTGCTGCGCCTCTGGAGAGTGACAGTCCTGGCCTGCTGTGCCGCCTAGGGTGAGTGCCCTAACCTCTCTGAGCCCTGGCGTTGCCACCTGCAGGAGAGGGGCACTGATGGCTGAGGTTGGAAATGGCTCAGGAGGCCGAGGAGACAGAGCATGGTCTAGGAGCCTCCGTTTGGCAGTTACATCAGAAATCCCAGGGATTTTTGGCCTTGGCCGCTGCTCGGGGCTCACGTTTATGTAGGATTTGCATAGTCAGGAGAGCCCAGCGCTAGCTCTTCCTTCATTTGCAGCTGAGAACCAGTTCATCCTTCCCCGCCCCCTGCCCCACCACCCTTCTTCTCCTCATTGGTGCCTAGTACTGGAGAATCTTCCCAGCGGCCAGTGTAGACACACGACTGAGGACACGTGAAGATATCCCCAAGACAGCACGCGGTGGCTGTGTAGACAGATGGGCAGACACCGACACAGGACACAGGGTGCTGTGGACGGGGATGGGGATAGAGCTTCCTGGCCGGTGAGAGGGCTCATTCGGTGGAGCTGCGGCTCCGGGGGTGCGTTCACGCGGGTGCAGCTCCCAGGCCCGGAGATGGTGAACGGAAAGCCCAGGATAATTAGGGCGAATTACATGTGTGCAAACTGCCGCAAGGGAGGCCGTGGGCTGGCCACCTCTCCCCCGGCCTGACCCCTGACGTCCTGCCCCAACAAAGGGGTTTTGCTGGCACAGTTGGGGCTGAGTGCCTGGGGGAAGGGGTGCAGGCAGAGAGCCCCAGGGCCCAGGGGTTCGGGTGAGCCCTCCGCCTTCAGAGCGCTCTCCGTGATTACACACCCCAGCGCACTGGGGCCCTGGATGCCCCGGGAGGCAGGTCGCCACCGGGTTAGGAATTAGACCAGAACTGGGTCCGAGCTCAGCGTGGCCTTGTGCTGAGCGGCCCAGGCGGCATGGGCCCCATCATTTAGGTCCTTAGGTTCCTATTTTAAATATATATATTTGACTTCAGAGAGGAAGAGAGAGAGAGAGAAACATCAATGATGAGAATCATTGATTGGCTGCCTCCTGCATTCACCACAGTAGGGATTAAGTCCGCAACCGGGCATATGCCCTTGACTGGAGTCGAACCGTGCCCTCCTGGTTCATAGATCAATGCTCAACCACTGAGCCATTCCAGCTGGGCAAGTCCTTAGGTTTCTGTTATCTTGGCCTCCTGAGCATTCCCATCTCTGTGAAGACTGGAGACAGTGCTCTCCTTGTTTCTTGCCACGGGGGTGCCTGTCTGGAGCTGAGGCTGCGGATGAGGAAGGGACAGAGTCTGGTGCTTGGCTTTTGGAGATCAGTTTGTTTCTGCCTGGACGTGCCACAGGGACCCCAACAGAGTGGCTTTTCTGAGCTTTTATTTGCGCATCCACACCGTGCAGGCCTCCTCTGAGAGCGGAGTCCAAGGGGAAGGAGAAAGGTGCGGATTCCTCATGTGTGAGTGAGGCTTTACTCTTTGAATCTAGGCTGAATCAGTGATGTTATTTTGTGGTTTCAGGAGCCTTTGGCAGGTTGGGTTGGTGGTGGCGGGGTAGAGTTTTATATTTCTACAGAGGCCCAGTGCACGGGTGGGAGCCCCTATCTGGGTGGGGGTCCCCGCTAGGGGGCGGGGCCAGTTGGGGTCAGGGGCCGTGGTCATTCTGGTCATTCTGGTCATTCTGGTCGTCTCGTCGTTGTGCCATTTCAGTCGCTGGGCTCTTATTATATAGGATTGATGTTTTCTTTTTTATTCTCCCCCCACCCCAACCTTTTTCTGAAGATGGTAGGCGAACTGTTGAATTTCCTTTTCCTAGAACTCATTGATAGGATGTCATTCTTTTGATTCTCTGCTCTGCTGGACTAATGTTTTAAGTATCTTAGGTAGAGCCCTATCTCTGATTTTCACGCTCTCACATCACTACTCCAACAGATAGAACACAGCTGCTTCATTTTGGCCATCCCTTATCCAGGACTCTGTGCTTTTCATCCAAGTTTCAGCCCACACCAAACTGTAATACAAAGCAGAATAGAGAATCTGTTGAAACATTGCTTGGAATCTTTGATGGTTGGAAAAAAAAAAGTTTGCATAAATGTCATTGAGAACCCGAAGGAAAAAATAAAATCTTCACAAATGTTTGCTGGAAGGAATCTGAGACTCTGGCCAAGGGGCAGAAAGCATTCTCGGGAATGGTACTTAGTGTCATGCACTGAGCTGAGCCCATTCGATAACCTTTCTGTACTTGAGGAACATGAGTTAAGCTATCACCAAAGGCAGTCAAGCGATGAGAAGGATCAGCCAGGTAGGGCATGGAAAAACTGCCATCAACCTGAGGTGGAGGGAGGAAAAGGAATAAAAAAAAACTGCCCTGGGCGGTTAGTGTGTTTGCTCTCAGCGGTGCATTGTGTCTCCCTTCCCCCTCCCCCGGAAAAGCTCCAGTGATGTGCTGTGTTACTCCTTCCTGGGACCATCTGCGCCCTCCTCCCAAAATGCATAGCTGCACATGTGACTCTCAACCTTTGTCAGCTTCTCAAACTAACTTCCTTCCAACACTTAGCCTTTGCCACAGTGTCCATTTGCTAAGCCTCGCCCTGGCAAGGTTTATAATTTCAGCATATACTCCTCTACCTTCTTATCTTTTTCTTTCCTCTTCTTCACTCTCAGCTACACTTAAATGGCTATCTAAGAGGCTAAAACATTAATGGTTTCCTATGTCTCATAGAAGGAACAGACATTTACACACTTGTTTCAACATTTGTCACAATTGTATCCTTCCCTTAACGCCTTTACTATTTTGAAATTTAAATGAATTAACATACTTTTCAATATTAGCAATAGATGATATTATTTTGCTTATGCTAATAGTGTACAGATATGCCAAAAGTGAATAAAATGTGATATATCCGTCCGTCCCCTGACTTGGGGCATATCTGGTGATCTGCATATCCTTTCGAGAGAGCAGCTGTCCTCAGTCCTAAACCAAGGTGACATTTAGCACCTACCGACTACTTTATCGACAGTCACAGAAGAGTGCTCTAGATTGAATCGACTATAACCGCTGTTTCCATTTAAGATACATTGTGTTAGGTGGCGTGAGCTGATGCTGCCACTTAGAGCAACACCTTGGTATTTGAAAAACGCAGGCACTCTGCCACCGCTTTAGTCAATGCAGCACTCCGGGTCAACCTGAAATGCTCCAGCGAGAAAACATATTTTCAACTGGAAGGAGCAGCATTTTCCATAACAGCAATTATTCAAGTACACTGACATTATCCATCCCATAACATTTGACTTTCAGCAACTCAAATTTAAAAAAAGAACCATTTTAGTCCAGAATAATATTACTGTGTAGTTGATAAATAGTTGCAAATTAGTTGGTGGAAGAAAATTGCTTTCTGGGTTATTAAGATAGAGAAGGTCCTTTTGGGTTAGTCCTGGCCAGAGATTACTTTTTATTGACATTTATATCATACCTCTGAGCTTTAAGAAAATAGAAATGAAATAAAATCAGGTCAAGCAAGTACAAATGGGAAGGTATTGCTGAGAACTGCATGGACATCTAAACACCTCAGCCCAAATTAAACACAAGCAGCTCGGAATTGCACCCCCACCTGTGAATCATGCTGAGGCAGAAAATACAGAGGGTTTATTTAGAAAGCCCTGGCAGTGGGGAAGTAGTGGGGAAAAGCTTCAAAATTGCTAATTTATTTTGCTAAGGAGCTCATCAAGACTAGCAGACACAGGAAGGATTTCAGACGGGCTCGTAAAGTGGCTCACAATCAATTGCAAAGCTAGACATATTAGTCTAGAATCAAAACGTTATTGCTTTTAGTCACTGAGCATTACTGAGCACAGCGTGCTATAGAAAGATTGCAGGCCGCCAAAACTGCTTGGCTTTAGCAGATTTTTTAGCTTTTGCAAAAATGACAAAAACATATGCAGAGCAGTAGCCTTCCTTTCAAGCAAGTTTTCGTTAGCTGATCACCTTAAATTGCAACTTAAAACTTGGTTGCTGAAATATTTTATTTTCCCCCGATTCTTCCTGAAACTCTCCTTCATTACTTTTAATGATGCATTTCTCACCAAGCATCATATTCATACTGGAGTTCTAGCACTAAAACAAGAGTCATTTCCCTGGTGGTGGTGGTGTGTGTGACATACATATTGTCGCTTTTGAAAAAAAAAAAGTGATTAAAACACTAGCATCTGTGACTCTCAAAAGTCAAACGAAATAGAAAGCTTGCTAAGGCATAAAATACCTGTTCTCCAAATTGCAGGACTGAGCACAGCAGTTCTGCTGCTGAGGCTGTGAACATTTTAAGGAAAGCTTACAATCCCCTTTATGGCTCTGTGCTGAACGCAGAAACACTGGTCTCTGGTGAGAGAGTTTTCTTAGAAGTGCTAAAAAGTGCTGGGCTTTTGGAAGATTATGGGGAACCTTGTTAACTTTTATTATTCTGCGTTCTACCCCAAAGTGATGCATGTTGTGTCAGTGTCTATTGAGGGATCTCGTGTAATTCTCACCCAGATCCCCATCACCAGAGGTGAGCTGCTGAGTTCTACCTGCATTCCAGTTCCCTGACTTTGACTGCCAACCAGAGTCCCTGGCCAGCTCAGTAGCCTTACACATAACGTAAACTGCTCCTATTTTTGGTAAGCTATTTCAGCAACCACAGTGCTAGAAGCCAAAACTAGTTCTTTGTTTCAGTACTGCTCTGAAATAGGATGCTTTCTTATAAGTAAAGAAATCATGTTAACTTTGTTAACTTTGATGTTCATGGTGAGTCAGGCAAGACTACCTCTGAAGTAATCTGTTTGTCCATGTTAGTCACCACTGCAGGAGAGTAGGGTTACAGAAACAAATGGGTCATGCAAGCCCAGTGTCTCCCTGAAAAGAGGTCAGAATAAAACAAATACCATAATCAATTGCTTTTAGCTCTTTTGGAATTTTAATTTCTCTTGTTCAAGCTTCTGGAAGCTTCTTGCTTCTTTTTCTAAGTAAAACAAACAAACAAACAAAACAAAACAAACCTCTTCCATATACATCCGAAGCCACCATATTATTCTGCAGATCTCCAATCTTATTCTGATGTAGAAAAGGAAACCTGCATTTCATCCTCTGCTAATATTCTGGGTGGTTTGGGCCCTGTGCTAGTCTGCCTTGCTGAAAGTAATTCTCGCTTTCCTCTGCTCAAAATGCAGCTTCCTGTCAGGTCACGACTTTCCAAGTCTCTGCCTAAAGCAACTTGTCTGAAACCTGACTTAAACTTGGAAGTCTCTAAGGAAGGAAAACTATGAACAAATAGGTACATGCAGATAACAAACAGGAGAAACTGGAAAGTTAAAAGCCATTTTTACCTTTTAATATCACCTTTCAAAATCTAAATACAGACAGTCCTCGGGTTACGTCGGACTCCATGTATGTCCTTTCATGGTTACGTCACCATCTCCCATTTACAGTATTTAGAGAAAAAAAAAGTTCCATCATTTTGACGTATGTACATATGTGCTTTATGTTTTTTATTTATTTGCCACAAGTAAAAGTCAGGAATTGTTATCTTTCTTTGAAATGTTTTTGACTGTTTCACTTCATTACTGCTGTGTCTGTGCTCCATGTGAGTGACGTAGGTGCTTATGTAGGTGGGTTCTGACTTACGGGCAAAATCATGTTATGTCGCCGTAGGAACGAATCTCAGGCGTAACCGGGGACCTACTGTATACACACACACACAGAAATAAACCCCTCAGAGAGACAGTCTACTTCAAGATTAACAATCATTTTTAAAAAGATTAAAACAAACAAACAATAATTTATCATTGAGGCAAAGTGAGCAGCCATCACTCATTAAAAGGGAACCACAGCATGCTTTGTGTAGTAGTCATCAGCAATAACATTCATTGATTTATCCATTCATCAATTCCTGTTAAGAAAAATTTCCTTATTTTGTTTTATTTTTGCAAGTTATTTCATATATATCCAAATATAATGAGTTAAACTTAGATCCAGAAAACAAAGATCCCATACCTTCTATAGTTATTTAAATTAAGGGTTGGGCTGCTTTTAGTCTAAGTTTTATCTCCTTTCTCCTACCTTTCTTTATTCTAATCATTGGGGATCCTATATATTCACAGTTGCGGTTTCAGTCCAAAAAATGAAGGAAGGATACAAGAATAAGCTTAAGGGAATGATATTGGAAATAGATAGGCTGTAGCACTCCAGCGACAAATATCACTGCTATGTTAAAGGAAGCAAATAAAATAAAAAAAAAAACACTATTTACTGAATAATGTCTAGGCACCAAGTCTGTATAGCTTATGATGCTAAGATGGGAAAAGACATGGCATATGGGTGAGAAGGATCAATTAATTAATAACTTGACTGATCTTCAAGCATTGAGTAGCAAAGAACTATTATTTGTAATTATATCACTAAAATATTTTCACCCAATGATTCAAAGCATATGAATAATATAAGTTTATTTGAAAAAAAAATTCTATTTTTAGATTGTGGTATCTCATTCTATTCCATTTAAATTTAAGTGTTATTTGGGTGGCTTTATTCTAGCCATTTGACAATTTTCTAGGATAATACAAGAATTTATTTTAATAATTACTCACAAATTCTAATCCTTTATTAGAATTAAATTTTAAGAATTTAAACATGGACTGACATCAACATGTTTGTTTAACAGATACAGCATTTATTATGTTATATTATACTCATTGCCTGTGCATTAGCCCTACCATTTCCTCAAAAGTACTTTAAAAAAGTATTTAAAGAAGTAGTCACTTGGGTAAAGTATATGTTTATTTCATTGACAGCTTTGCCATGGAATTAAATCATATTTTAAAATATACACAAAATTAAGAATACAAACTGGTCTTTGGATTCAAGAAGATTCAGAATCAATTAAAAGCTGGATGAGAGTCAGCCTTCTTCTTTTAGGACTCAGGATTTCTCTGTCCTATTTGATGCTTAGAAAAAAAACCATAAACATTAGTAGAATAAAACATCTTTTAAAAATGCTAATAATTAGGTTTATTTTTATATATCCAAATAGAATTAGGATAATATCTGTCTGACGTATTTGTATACCACAATAACTTGAGGATGTGTAATAATAACAATAGTTAACACTTACTGACCACTATGATGGGCAAGCAACTCTGTTATGTGATTTACATACATTACTTATTTAATCTTTAATACATCACAATGAGGTGCTATTTACAATGAGAGCAATGAGCTATAAAAGGAGGCCAGTGGTGGCTTGCTTGGGGTAATATAGCAAGTTCTTTGTGCTCAAGAGAACATGATCCGTTATTTGGTACAATCACACATTTTGTAAGTACTAACTGTGTCTGTAGAATTCTAAAATATCCTATATAATAAAAGCTTAACATGCAAATTGTCCCCTTGGGCCATCATTCGACTGGGAGTTTGACCAGGAGACCAGGAGTTCGACCACTCGCTGTGATGTGTGCTGACCACCAGGAGGTGGCGTGGAGCATGGCGGGTGTGGACGACGCGCTGCGACCTCTCACTGGCTACCTGGGAGCAGGGGTGACAGACGTGCAGTGAGAATGTGGGGTGTCCGCCAAGCTCACTGTCACTCCCCCTGCTACTCCCCCCTGGTACGCCCGGGATTGTGCACCGGGGAAGCCCCTGTGCTCAGGGGCCAGGCACCCACAAGGAGCCTGCCCTGCACCCGTGTGGCCTCTTTCAGGTGAGCCAGGCCATAGCTGCTGGGACTGCAGGAGCTGGTTGGGCTCCCTGTGGGTTCATGCAGGAGCCGGTCTGCGAGGCCAGCTGGGAGAGAGCGCACTGCCTGCCCAGCTTCTATGTGGCGCCGCTGGACAGCCCAGAGGCCTATGCTGCATCCCAGCCTGGAGTCCAGTCACACTCACTGCATCTCTGTGTGTGGACTCGGGTGCTATGACTCAGGCGGAGGGGGGTCTGCAGGGGTCTGCGGGCCCAGATGCTGCCCAGGGCCCAGAGGTCAGCTGGGACCTGCCCTTCCACACCAGACACTTGTGCTTTGATCGCCAGCCAGGCCTAGGAACCGCACCCATGCACGAATTTCTTGCACTGTGCCTCTAGTTCTAGTAAATAAAAGCAGTGGTATTTTAGGGTAATAACCAACCTATAAAATTCTTAAGAATCTTAAATTTTCTGAGTTCCAGTTGACAACACATTCAAAATTAATGTTTCCAAATATGGGAAGTTACTTTCACATTAATTATAGTAAATTTAAAATAAACACCATTCATATACACTTTATTTTAAAGTGATTTTGATAGTTCTAACTTTTTGAGTGGGTGGGATAAGCAACTTATTTTTGTATGAATTTAATAAAGCTAATTAGAGTTCATTTTTCCCATATCTCCAAAAGAGTGTATATGTGTATGTCTGTGTGTGTGAACTACATTTAAAATGTAAATGTTCTTGAGGCAGGTGAAGTGGGCTTACAGTCACATTAAGCTATATGTGATTGTGGCTGGAGTATATTTAATTCAGAAGAAAACTGAATGAACAATATGTTCCTTAGTGTCTGGATGGAACCATCCATGGGGAAATCAGAAAACTGTGGTTATGAACTGATTGCCTAAAGAAATGGGAACCTGTAAATATCACTAAAAACTTTTTTGGATTTTATATCATCATCTAAGGTTAACATTGATATTAAGGGGAAGTTTGTATTAAAGCTTCCCAGTTATTTCAGGAAACTCAAGGAAGAACAGATGGGGTTCTGGATAGCCCCAACCAGGAGCAAGGGCATTGTTGTTAGGTAAGGAAGCTACTTTTTCTGGGTCTTATTCTCTCTCACTTGTTCTTGCTCTTTCCCACTCTTTCTTTCTACCTCCTATCTGCTCTATGCTTCTCTTTTTAATTTCACTTCACCCATCTTACGTTGCAGATTGGTTTTCTCGGCTTCTGCACATTTGATAACCAAACTAATCTAACTAGCAATATTCTAGTTAAGCTACTTAATCTTTCTTGTTGCAATTTCAATATTCCTTGTTGAGAATGTGGTTGGTTAACTAAGGTCTGATGTATTCTACTTGTCAAACCAGCTATGGCTGGGTTGGGATCATCCATGGGGGTTGGGGTAACAAAATGTTTCAAGTGTAATTTGTCCTCGGGATTAATATCCAGATCAAATCACAGGAATAAATAAGAAATGGAAAAATTTTGGTAATTAATAGGTTAATTTTCCTGAAGACCAGGATAGAAGTTATGAACAATTCCCAGATCATCCTAGCCATAAATAAAATGTAAAATATATTTTCTCAGGTTACTTCTGAAATTCTATATGGCAGGAAATTTAATGACAAAAAAATCCATAGGATGGAGAAAAAATATCTTTCTTAATTTGGCTGATAGTTTATTGATATAGAATAGATGAAAGTGATTATTACATTGAGTTTGTCTTACCTTGGTAAACTCTCAGATTAATGAATTTCCAGATGACCTGTTTGCAGCCATATTAAAGGGTAATTTTCAGGTTAATTTCACACCCTCTGTTATCTATATTTGTGATTCTAAGCCTGAGCTGGAAATCTTTTGATTGTGTTTTTAGATTTTTCTCTTATATCTGAATCTATGACTTTAAATAATCCCCAGTTAAGCTTTATTCTAGAAAACATTGTACTTACTCTATAATATAGATCTCTTTGCGATGTTCATAATGGCTCTTGCTTTGACAAAAGAGATGAATTATTTTAACCCTTATAGCTGAAACAAGAAATGTTGCAATTGAGTGGGGAAAAAATGATCCTAAATTGTTTCCCATTTCCACACCCATAAGCCCAGTGGAATTCTATGATTTACTGTACAATCACAAGGTAGCTGTTCTTTGCTTTTTAATAATTGAAGCTGTTCTGTAAGAGAAATAAAGATATTTGGCGTTTTCTAGCAGAATTGTTCCTTCTAGATGTTCTCAAAAAATAATTAGCATCCATCCCCCTAATTATATTTAACAGACAATGCAGTGAGTAATTTAGAGGAAAACAAGCAAACAAACAATAACAACAACAAAACTGAATTTCTTTGAGAGGAGTAAAGAGTAGGAAAATACCCAATAGATTAAAGAGAATTATAATAATAGTATAAGCACAGTATTCAATTTCAATTTTAGAAATATTAAAATCTGTCAAGTTGCCAAAATTTGCCTTCTAGCCTTCAACCAACTCTTTTTCTTGTCTTTTGGGCTTCTTACTCCTTCCTACCACGTACTGTGATGGCTGCATGGCTTTCCATATTTTTCTTCAAGCGTTATTCCATCAGTCAACCTTCAGAAAAGGGTTCAATAACCTGATGTGCACACTCATAACTTAATAGTAAGTCTTAATACTTTTTCCATCTCTGTACCTTTCAACAAGCTTGGAAGCCTAACACCAAACAAAGTAACTCCAGTTTTGGGATCTAATTAGATACTTTAAGAAGTCATTAGTGCTTTCTTGCTGAAACCGGTTTGGCTCAGTGGATAGAGCATCAGCCTGCGGACTGAAGGGTCCCAGGTTTGATTCCGGTCGGGGGCATGTACCTGGGTTGCTGGCATATCCCCAGTAGGAGATGTGCAGGAGGCAGCTGATCGATGTTTCTCTCTCTTCGATGTTTCTAACTCTCTATCTCTCTCCCTTCCTCTCTGTAAAAAAATCAATAAAATATATTTTTTTTTAAAAAAAGAAGTCATTAGTGCTTTCTTAGTATCTCCACAAAATGTAATCCTGCCAATTTGTAACCAGTCTGCAGCTGGGATGAGAACAATCTGTCCCAGAGAACATTCTCCAATAGGGATCACTTTTCTTTTTATTGATTTCAGAGAGGAAGGGAGAGGAAGAGAGAGATTGAAGCATCAGTGATGAGAGAGAATCATTGATTGTCTGCCTTCTGCACGCCCCCAACTGGATATTGAGCCCACAACCTGGGCATGTGCCCTTGACCTGAATGGAACCTGACACCCTTCAGTCCTCAGGCCGACACCCTATTCGCTGAGGCAAACCGGCTAGGGCAGGGATCACTTTGTAAGTTTTTGAAGGTTATGCGTTGATAGGCCGACATATCAGTTTGTTAAATCTGCCTTGACAATGTACCACAGCCTGGGTGGCTTAAGCAACAGAAAGTTATTTTCTCACAATTCTGGAAGTCCAATGTTAAAGTGTCAGCAGGTTTGGTTTCTTCTGAGGACTCATTCTTGGGCCTGTAGACAGCTGTTCCTTACTGTGTCCTCACATGGTCTTTACATTGTGCATATGGTCTCCTGAGGTCTCTGTGTGTGTCCAAGTTTTCTATTCTTGTAAGGACACCAGTCAATTTGGATTGGGACCACTTTGAGGACTCCATTTTTACATAATCATCTCTTTAAAGGACCTATCTTCAATTATAGTCTCACTAGAGGTCTGGTGCACAGATTTGTGCACCAGTGGGGACCCTCGGCCTGGCCTGCAGGGATTGGGCTGAAACAGGCTCTCCAAAATCTCCCAAGAGGTCCTGGATTGTGAGAGGGCGGTTCTCGTGTGATGCACCCTGGAGAACCGCAGCTGCCAAGTCACCGCAGCTCGGCAGCTTCTGCATTGAGTGTCTGCCCCCTGGTGGTCAGTGCACGTCATAGTTACTGGTCAGACGGTTGAGCTCTTGGCTGGTCGCTTAGGCTTTTATATATATAGATTGTTGAAAGTTAGAACATATGAACTTTGAAGGGACACAAGCCCATAAGAAAAGATCATTAAGACTATAATGAAAGATTAGAAGAAACAGTGTGGAAAATTTAAAATATCAGTTGGAGGAAGGGCTATTTGAAAATGTAGAGAAGTAGTCCAGAAGTTGCATATGTTTTATTTTTATTATTTTTAAATAGCTTTTAATTTTTGTATGCATGTCTATGCTTATATCAGCCATGGGTCCATCAACTTCAAACTTGCCATCAGACCCTGCTATTCCTAAAGATCAAACCTAACTCCTACTACTGGTTATTTGACCCCTATTAAAAGTAGGCTGTGAGGAGGGTTCTAACTGGCATCATGAAGAGATCTGTATTATACTGTTGCTCCTATGATATCATCTATTTAAAAAGGCATTACAGAAATGAGAAGCTAATATATTTTATATTTTACATAAATGTTATTTTGAGTGTGCTTGGTTGTTTATTTTGAGAAATATTGCAGAAAGCTGTTAAAAATAATCAGATAAATCTTTTCCCTCATTTACCTCCTCATTTTCTTAACATTGGCATTTTGAAAGTTTCCCTAACATGCCAATTAGATAGCTCTTTTCTTCACTATTCAAAATTACCGATAAAAGAAACACAAAGTTTGCTCTAAATGTAAAAAAAAAATATCTCTGGCAAATGTTGGAAGATTTTCAAATTAAAAATATTAGTGTTCAAATTATAACACCTACAATAATGTTTATCACTTTGTTGGCTTTGAATACCTGTCTATTGTGGAGTGAATTAGTCAGGCTGTACCCTATACCCCCAGGGCACTTTGCACCTGCCTTTATTAAAGCATCCCTTGCATTGAGTAATAATCACGCCTCCCCATGTTTGTAACCCTAAACAGAGTGCATATTAGGTTCATACCTGTATTCATAGTATATAATGCATTGCTTGACACATGGCAGAGACTGAATACTTATTTTTTGACCAGAAGACATAACATGTATTTTCAATAGCAGTGCTGACACAACTAGCTTTCCATGGCCATGCGCAAGCAGTAATTGCGAGTAGAAAAGAAAGATCTTTGGTAACTTTGACCTTTGCCTTTCTTGCTATGTCACCATAGGGTTTAGCCTGGACATAGTTGAGTGAAAAATATTAGCGAGCAGTAAGAAAAAATGCCACCAATTTGTCACCAATTTTAGAAGTCTATATGTCTATCCTCATCAATACAAATGAAATTAAATTGCACTTATGTTCCTACTGTTGGGGGTTCTTGGGACAGTGCTAAAACTGGGAAAGTCTTGAGTACCTGGGAAGGGTTAATAAACCTACAAAAAAGGCTTTCCTCACATAAAGCCTGTGAGTAAAAATGATTATCCAATCCAAAGGTGAAAAAACTGACATTTATGGAGATAAAGCCAGATAAGGCCACTATAAAATGAGGTTATTAATGTATTTTCTCATAAGTTGTAAGGATAAAATGAGGTCATATATGTAAGGAGTGTAGATCATTACTTGGGACATAGTACACTCCCCAAAGACCAGGTGTTATTGTTAAAAGTGTATTACTCTTCCACAACATAACCAGTGCTCACCAAGATTCAGCTTTAAGATGAGAGGATATAAGGGCCTAATTTTATGTCCTTTTAGTTTGTGTCATCATGTAGGTAATGATCATTTCCAATAAGCCACGGAAAATATGAATTTAGAGCACATCTGAGAAGCCTGAAGTAAATATATCCCATTATGACAGATAATGGCTGAGGACATGGCAAGATATGAGTGGATCCTTGAGTGGATGTAGGAGAAGGGATTGTAGTGAGAAGAGACTACTGCCAGGACATCAATGAAATCAAGAAAACTGTGTCTCTTAGATGCTTTCAAGCATCTAGGCTGGGATGACTGCTAAGCATATTTTTATCAGGGGAGAAGTGCAAGCTCAATATGCATTATGTATGTTATGTACTATCGAGGGGATGAAGAGGTGGGCTGCAACTGGGTAGTAATGGGGAGCAAGACTGAAAGACCAAATTGAACTTATATGGCTCTTTAATGGCATTAAGAAAGAAAAGTAAGTTTAAAGCTTAAATCTCAAATTCAAAAATCTGGAGGTTTTAAATGTTTCACTGAAAAAAAAAAGGAATTAGATAGTAAAAGTATACATATTTCTTTGATGATTCACAAGGGACTTCAAAATATTGTGTTGTGTTTCGAGTTGATTTTTTTAAATACATTTACATGATGAGTTTAAAAATTCTGGTTAATAAGACATCTTAACTGATACCACTTCGAACAAGAGGAAGGTCAGTAATTCAAACAGAACAGAAACACAATGGAGCAAAGTCCCAACACATCATGGCACAGCACATACTTTAAAAAATATTCCTCATCTAAGCGTTAATGCAAATAAGTCACTCTCCAAGAACATTATATTACTTAACAATTCTTTGAGTTCACCATTTTTCATTTTTCTCCTGAAAATGGATTACTTGTCTTATTTTTAATTAAGTTTGAGTTTCTATCATTAAGTTATTTATAAAATCTTTCATCAGAATTATTGGGGTGGAAGGTGTGGAGAAATCAGCAAAATATGGAGGTAACTGGGGGTGGCAATTTCAAACATTCTTTGTAATAAGAGATTTCTTTTTTACACCAGGATATGTCAGGATAGTTTAGAAAGAAAATGTTGGGAAAATTGAGTTACTACCTGAAACCAACGTAACCAGCTCATTTGCAAATGAGAAAGGAGAGATAGTTCCCTGCACCCCCCTCCCTCCACACCAGGGTTTCTGTTATATGTGTACTGTACTCGGCAATACCATTGTTTGAGGTGTTAAACTTGGGTTCATGATCAGGCATTAAATGACTCTATTAGATTTTGCTGACTGCAGGATTCATTTCAGAAAGCTCAAGACAGGGATTGGTGTGTGGGCATTGAATGAAAAGACTTCAAAATTAAAAATAATATCCCTCTAACGCTCAGAGAATGAGCCGGCAATCCCAAGATCCTTGGCACACATCCATAATGGTTTTCTCTGTATTGGGAGTAATGCGAATCATTGCTGAGTCAAATGATGTCCCTGTGAAAGCTTTTAATTTCATAGTAAGAAAATTAACCCAGATCATTGTTATTAATACATAAAAACAAACTAATGTGAGCCATAGATTAACCATTGCTTTTTTAATTTAACACCCTGGAGAGGAAAAGCCAGGTAATTATACTTTATCACTGAACGGTAAGCACAAATTTGTCTTTCCTGGATGTCTTTGCAACCGCATGCAAAATTTCCAGCTAAGAGGTCCTTTATAGCACCTTGTTCATTTTACAGCACAATATTCTGTCCTTAAGTTGGAAATGATAGCTGCTTATTTATATTCTTCTAATTTTCAAAAGCCTGAGTGCAAAGATGACTTTTACTGAAAGTCATTTGTAATTGTATTTATTTGTTTGAGGACACGTAGGAAACGTTCAGGATTACTTATCACAGATGTTGAAAATGTTCTCTTTATCCTATTATGTATAATCAGATTAACCTTTCCTTTTGTGCTATAATTATTACACAAAATGGCAAGGTTCATTTGGCGAGACATGATTTTCTTTAAATGAGCTCACTTATGTTAATCTTTTGATTAAAGGGGAATAAGAGAAATGGGAGAAATTAGCGCAACTGGGGCAGATAAAAACCTAATTTGAATCAGAGAAAATTTGAAAGAGGTTCAAGTGGTTTGTTTGAACCTTAGATCACTCCTTTAATGCCCCACAGCTAACGCCTTAGGGAGGGCCTTCATACTTCAACCTGGATTAGAACAATCATGTCTAAATTAGACATTTTGCTTCTTTTTTGCTTTTTTCAATAATCTCTTTTACAAACATTTTCCTGGAATGGCCTACTTTAAATATTTCTGAGCATGTAACATTTCTGTTCATAAACCTTCAATGGTTCTATATTAACACATGAATTATCAGTATCTCACCTGGCAATTAACATCTACACATAGCCACTTCAAACTTTTTCAGAAGTTACAAATTCCCAGCTGGGACAGCAGTCTTTGACGAGCATAATTTGTCTGATCTACACAGTGTTCCTTAAAATGTTGAAAAGACTGATTTTAAAAATCAGAAAAGATATTATCTCCAAAAAGCATATGCTCCAGCAATATTGTTATCCATTCCCATGAGACAACAGTTATATTGCAGCTGGGGGGTGGCTGCCTGCTTTACTCAAGAGTAGGCTCCCCATTTGCTAGACACACCCCCCCCACATTATCATTGCCTTATTTCACTTGTCTGTGTCACTGATTGTAACTCCTAATTCTTACTATTATCCTGCAAAAAATCTTCTGCATAAGCCAAATTCATCTTGTCATAATCATCCCTATCTCCATGCCATTCTATCCAGGGCTGTCCACCCCAAATGACTCCTGTAATATTTACCATCATTTTAACAATTTCTCCTCTTTCAGCATATTCTACAATTCCTTCTGTCCTCACGGATTGTGCCTGCTTTGGGCTCTCACATTCTTTTGTATGTAGAACTTCGGTTTGAAAACAATGAGCAAAATTCCTAATGTTCTGGGTATGGTTTATTTCCCAAAATATATTATAAACTACTTGAGGACTGAGACAATTACATTTATCTCTTTATAAATCCAGATGTAGCACCAAATTATGTGAATAATAGGCATTCAGTATAGATATAAAAGTTTTTAGCAAAGGAACTGTAGCATAGTAAGTGGTTTCTCTCTCTCTCTCTCTCTCTCTCTCTCTTTTTGCCTGTCATTCTCCCCACTCCCTCACAACGACCCCTCTCCTATGGGTATTAGAATCACCTGAGAAACTTAAAATGCTGCCAGGGATTCACCAGCCCAGTCAGAGTCTAGAGCAGTGGTTCTCAATCTGTGGGTCCCGTCCCCTTTGGCGGTCGAACGACCCTTTCGCAGGGGTCGCCTAAGACCATCCTGCATATCAGATATTTACATTATGATTCATAACAGTAGCAACATTACAGTTATGAAGTAGCAACAAAAATAATTTTATGGTTGGGTCACAACATGAGGAACTGTATTTAAAGGGCCAGAAGGTTGAGAACCACTGGTCTAGAGGGATTGGATCTGAGTACTGTACATTTTTAAAGCTCCCCAGGTGATTGTAACACGCAGCCAGGTTTGGGAAATACTGTTCTCTCTTCTTGCTCATGAATAGGGTATAAGGTATGTACAGAGACACCCCTACCCAATTCCTATGGCTTGAATAGGATTTGATGAATGAGAGGAAAAAATGAGGCAAGAGAGTAAATGATCTCTGTGATACCCAAGAGCTTCTACCTCTGTATTTATCACATCCTCCGATTTAGGTGTGGATTTGGAACACCTACATCAGAATAATTGGGTCCTGGTTAAAAGTGCAGAGTATTGCCCTGTCCATCCATCGGTCCAGTGTGGCTCAGTGGTTGAGCTTCCAGGGGTGGGCAAACTTTTTGACTTGAGGGCCACAATGGGTTCTTAAACTGGACCGGAGGGCCGGAACAAAAGCATGGATGGAGTGTTTGTATGAACTAATATAAATTCAAAGTAAACATCATTACATAAAAGGGTACGGTCTTTTTTTTCAATAGTTTTATTCATTTCAAACGGGCCGGATCCGGCCCGCTGGCCATAGTTTGCCCACGGCTGGCTTAGACCCATGAACCAAGAGGTCAGGGTTCGATTCCCGGTCAGGGGACATCCCGGGGTTGTGGGCTCCATCCCCAGTGGGGAGCATGCAGGAGGCAGAGGATTAATGATTCTCTCTCATTATTGATGTTTCTCTATCTCTCTCCCTCTTCTTTCCTCTCTAAAATCAGTAAAAACATTTTTTAAAGTGCAAAGTATTGAGCCCAGCCCCAGATATTCTGAATCAGAATTTCAGCAGCAGTGCTACAGTGGCAGAAATCCACATTTTTAGTAAGCACGCACATTAGAGAATCTTATATACCCAAAATTTGAGAGTTACTGTTTCCAGTTAATGTACGAAGCACCGTAGCATATATTTTTTAAGGTTTTCCTAATCTGGAAAAGAAGTGCTGTGTGAACACAAACATATTGCAGTTGAATTGATTGTAATTAGACTATACTGCAGCTCAGTCAAATAACTAGAGAAATTACAGAAGGGGTTATAGAGATATGGAAATCTTCCAGCTACACCTCAGAGCTCATAGATAGGCCAGAGATAGGTGTATTTTATGAACCGTTTACCATTTGTTTGATTAAGTGATTAAGTATGTGAAAAGCAAAAAAATGGTCAAACACCTCTTTATTTTTAGGTACTCTAACCGATTTTATTCCTGGGTCTCACTTGGAGGGTCAATGAGCCCTTTTGGTTTCTACTTCATTTTCTCAGAATGGTCTTCCCTAATTTTGGATCACTAGGCCAACTTGCTCTAGATTTCCCAGCATCCTGACTCATATTCAGCACTGTTTTTAATCACTTTTTATATAAGGACAGAATGTTTGCAAGGAAGCAAGAGTTTATTAATAACTTTTATATGACTAAAATAAAATGAATTTGGAGGTATCTGTAATCATATTAAGTTGAGGAAGAAAGAAAAATCACTGAAAGAATTTTTGTAATACAGCAGGTCCTCAACATCATTTCATTCTGCGTAGTTTTGTTATAACATTGATGAGATGCCATAGGAACTTAACTCTTGTTTATATCACCTATTCTAATATTAGATTCTTGTTATAGTAATGACTCTAAAATGAATGATATGCTGTGTTAATTGCCTTGGGTTGATAGCTAGAGGAATTGTTTTGCATGCACATCCTCATTTGATTTGCTCACCACTGTTTATCCAACATTACCAATGTAGCTTCTTAAGGGTTCTAGGAAATAACCAGTTTGCATGTACATCCTCATTTGATTTGCTCACCACTGTTTATGCAAGCACTGTGGGGGTTCCACACTCTTTGGAGGCACTCCCGAGTGCATAAGAAGTGATGCCATGCCCCTAACAAAAGTCTGAATGTGCTTGGGAATGTAGGCACAAAATAAGAATGTTTGCATGAAGTTACTGACCTTAACATATTTCTGCAGAGAAGCAATACCTACTCTTCTAGTTATTGTATGTAATACTGTGCTACCCCCTCACCGTATTCCCATTTTGTTCAGCTTCATAACATAAAATGGTGGATAAACTGGACAAGGGTAGGAGCACCATAAGCAAAAACTTGGCACGAGCACATCACCATAGTAATCATCATATCACAGAATGTAAGTTATGGGGGAACACACTTTCCTGCTGCTGATGAATGATGATTTTGACATTTTATCTTCTACTAGTTTTGACTGCCATTTGTAGCCAGTTTTATGTAAATGGTGCCAATGATTTTTTTGTAGAGGAAAATCCTGTAGTTCTGTAGACTTATTGATTCTTGATCTTTTTCAAGCATGTTTGATGTTCAGGTGGCCAGAGCAAACTGGCAGTCTGAGTAGTGTATACATCAACATTACCAATGTAGCTTCCTAAGGGATCTAGGAAATAACCAGTTTTCAAGTCCCCTGTTACCTTACTAGTTTTGACACCATCTTTATAGAAAAAAATCAATTTATTATTTTCACATTTAGATCTTTAGCATTGCTTCCCAATACTTCTTCAGGTGACCTAATTTTTTTCTTGAATAAATCTTAATCCCTACATGCATTTTAAATGTAAATGAAAGTGACAAATGTTGCATATGCCACCTCTTCCCAGAACATTAAATAAGAGAGAGCAAATGAGATGGAACCTAACAGCAACCCTAAACCTGTGAGTTAGAAATGCTGCACTGATTCAGTGACTTACTGTGTTTTATGATCCTTAGTTTACAAACCATTAGCTAACAGTCCAGCCAGTACACATTCATTTATTAAGCTAAAATGTGAGGGGTGACACATTTTATGCTAATTACCATATTTACTTTTGGATCGTTAAAATAATGTAGAAAAAATAGCTGAGTTTTTATCAACTATAAATTTCTAACCTTTAAAGAATGACATGTTAAAAATATTTTTACTTGACAGACAAAAATGAAAAAAATAATGTATAGTTTTTAAACAATGTCTGATTATCAAAAAGAGAAAAGCATGATGTGATTGTTGATAAAAATGTCTGTCTTTAAAATTAAGAAAACTTGATCTAGTCCAGAGTGCTACATTAATCTATTTTTTTCCTAAGTATAGTTCTATAACATACAAAAATATTATCATAAAATTACTTTATTATTACTATTGAGTATTTTGTTTGTGTTTTCATTAATTATTATTGCCTATTATCACATGGAAGATGATTAATTTCTGTTTTTGAACATATCATGCAAATATGACAACAGTCACCCTTATCCTCTCTTAGTGGTTTTCACTAAGCCAAGTAAGACATATTCAGTTCCTTGATCCCTCATAATTGAAACTCCAGCTGCCTATTTTTGTAGTGGTCCCTCCAATTTTTTTCTGCTGAGAAACTGTAGGGGATAATTGATGTAATATATCTTAATTGTCCTCCTAAAATTTCAAAATGGAAGATTGGAATGTTACTATGGTATGGAGATACACACACACACACACACACACACATACACACACACACACACAGTGAAGCTCCTGGAGTTCAGAGTTCTTTTGAGTCTGCAGTCTTCAGTTGCCTCCCACCCTCATGAATAATTTAAAGTACCCAGAATGCTAAACCAAATGAATAATGTGGAGATAAAAATCATAATTAAAAAAAATCATAATTAAAAGACAATATAAAATAAGTTTAAAGCAAAAACACAAGAAATTTTATTTATGGTTGCATAATTATCACTTCTTTTATCCAATAATTTCGATAGTTAAAAGTCACTTATCTAATTTATATTTTATATCATGGCTACTTAATGCTTTGTGTAATTATTTGACATGATTACTTAATACACATTTATATTTATATTTTAAATATCAAAATACACTCTATATTTGATTCTTAGATTTATTTTCATTATATTGTACTTTCTACTCTAAACCTACTTAATTTGACAATATTGTATTTCTGACCTTAAACATACATTTTTTTTAATATCATCACTTGAGAATATGCTTAATTTGAGGGGAGGGAGGGTGGGAGGGATGAAGGGAGAGAGAGAGAGATAAAGAGAGAGAGAGAGAGAGAGAGAGAGAGAGAGAGAGAGAGAACAATGTGAGAGATATATCAATTGGTTGCCTTCCATATGCTCTCTGACTAAGGATCAACTTGCAACCCAGGTATGTGCCCTGACTGGAAATCAAACTGGCAACCTTTCCATGCACAGGCTGATGCTCAACCAATTGAACCACTCCAACTAGGCGAAAGCTACGTTTTAATAGCAATTTGTCTTATTTCAGGGTTTTACTGAGACTGTTAAATTAAAAAAAAAACAAAAAAAATAATAAATCAATAAATTAATAGACAAAATTTTCATTTATAAACTGGGAGTCTATATCTAGTAAAAAAATGAGAACATACAGGTCACATCTTTTTCCCCCTAGAATTTGACAATAACTGAAAAATTGTAATATTGGATCCACAATTTTTATAATGCTTTCAACAGACTTTGGCCCTAGGCCTTTGTTTATGATGTTTTTTAGGATCTCTCTCTCTCTCTCTCTCTCTCTCTCTCTCTCTCTCTCTCTATATATATATATATATATATATATATACATATATATATATATATATATATATATATATATATATATATATTAACATTTCAGTGGCATTACAATTAATAAGTGAATATATATGTATTTTGGTAGTGAGGATGATTGAGGAGGTAGTCATTGTTTAAGCCAGCTGCCTTTATTTATAATATGTGGATAAATTCAGACAGACCTGCTTTAATTCACAGCTCCAAGAACATGATAATGCCAAGCTCATATCCAAAGCATGATGCTGCACAGTTATAACATCAAAACCTTAGTTTCTGTCTTTTTAAATGGGGAGAACAAGGCCACTTCATGAATTTGTTGTGGAGATTAATCTGTACAAAGGATTTATTACAGCAACTGAACAACATTATCATTATAATACTAATTATTGTTTTTATTATTAATCATTACTAGACAGTAGTGCAGTGACCCTTTCAAAGTAGATCAGGTATATTTTCATGTTATTTCCAGAAGGCAGATGAAGTTTGTCTTTTGCATGTCTCTTTTGAAGTACACTAAATTTAATCCAGAAGGCATCAGAAAAATTCCTGTTCATTATGCACCTTTTCAAATGACAAGAGCAGATCTTAACCTATGTTAAGTTAAATGGTAAATGGAACAGTTGTAGATAATCATAAGGTTGGTGTAGCTTAATATTCTTGTGTGGGGACCAAGAAACTACACAAGAAAGAGACAATTTGCATGGTGCAAACCCAACTGTGATGCATCCATAGGTCACTGTGGACTACCATTCCAAATGGTGGCAATACTGGCTTTAAATAATCAAACATCGTTTCTTAATGTGCTATAGAATGGAGAATTTAGAGTAATGTATGTTAGTTATTCATTCTGCTGAAAAGAGACATAAGGGTTTTTTAAGAGCTATCCAAAAGAACATTAAAGATGATGAGTGTGCGGAACAAGGTCTGTGAAAGCTTATTCAGCAAGACAGATAACAGGCAGAGACGGGATGTAATCATCTGCAGGGATATGATGATGCCCAGAAAAGAAGTAACAGAATGCCTCTTATCCATTGTCATTTAATATCTCCTTTCCTGTTTCTGACTTTGTGAGAATTATATCTTTATGTTCATTGTGATTTCCAAAGGCAACACTTGATCCTTAAAGGAAGAGATTATGTTGTTCTCCTTTGTTTTTTATGTTTGTTTTTTTGTTTTGTTTTGTTTTTTTGGGGAACAATCCAATGATAATGAGCCCACATTCTTCAGTACACACTTTCAGGGATTTCCTAATCGTGTAGACCCAGGACAAGCCTGAAGTCAATGAAATTATTTCAAATCCTGAATCTATCACTAACCATGCAATTTGATTTCCCTTATCTGTAAAATGAGGATGACAGTAGGACTCTTGAGATGATAAATGACTTAAACGCAAGAAGCTCTTAGAACAGAGCTTGGTATGTCAAGCACTTCAGACAGGTTTGCACCTTTGCTGCAATTCTCTTGGGTCAGTAGGGCAGGCGCACTTCCAGGCGCACAGGGTACTTATTTTGACCAAACCTTGTTCAGTGTCCTCCCTCCTTCCCTTCCATTTACCTGGGTTCTGCTTGTGCCTCAAGTTCCAGCCTTTTCTAATCTGAGAAGTGATCGAGTAGTAAAGCTGTCAAGAAAAATGGAAGTTTTAAAATATGAGTATGTCTTCTACAGACAATGAAACTAAGACTCAAAGAAGTAGAGACAAAGAGAGGAGAGAGTGTGGTACATGGGCTAACTAAGAATTTAGCTTTCGAGGTGGTCTTTTGCTTCACTCAACATTCTCACAATTCCCTTCTTTTGGTTAAATTGCAGAGCTTAGGCAAGTAATTGTGTGCAGCACAAGAGAATGCTGTTAAGAAATCAAGTCAGTACCTCAATATGCCCTGGTGTATGGACAGTCAGTGTCTTACAGTACAGAAAGTAATTGACTCCTGCATATGCCTTGCCTTCCTAAAAGTGTAGGATCCTCAGGACTGGTGTTACACCATATTATTCTGTGGAGGAGGTTAAAGTACCCAGCAAGAGAGCTGGAGAACATAAATGCAAGGGAGTCACATTCTTTTTTTGTAACCTTCTATCACAAAGAGACATCTCATCACTTCTGTCATATTTTATTAATTACTAACACATCACTAGGTCCAGCCTGCCTTCAAAAGAAGGGGATAATATAAGAGCATGAACAGGAGGCATATTGAAGGCCATCTTCAAGGTTGCCTTCCACTGTATTTCACTATAGTGTTGTTATATTTTTCTGATTATTCCTTGGACATCTTTTCCTATGTTTTGGGCCATTAAGGTTTCTGTTTTATGAACTACCTATTTATATTTTTTCTTGATTTTCTATCTACTTTTATGTTTGCTTGATTTACTCTTAATTTATGCATACACTAGAGGCCCAATGCATGAAATTCATGCAAGGGGCTCGGCCCCTGCCACCATGGTGGCAGCTGGGAGCCTCGCTGCCTCTGCCTAGGCCCACGCCACTGTGGCTTCATCTGGAAGGTCATCCTGAAGGATGTCTGGTCTAATTAGCATATTACGCTTTTATTATTATAGATATTCTGAATACTAATCTTGGTTGGTCTTATGAACTACAACCCATTCACTCTTTAACCAACTTTAACTTGATATTCTTTCTCATTGTTTTTCTTTTCCCCTTTACAATCACCACTCTTGTAAAGTCATCATTGATTTTTATAATGTTAAATTCAATGGATGATTTTCAGCTCCCATCTTAATTGACTTGGCAGCATTTAATACAGATGAGTAGTTTCATTCATTTATCTTAAAAACATTCTTTTGTGTCATAACTTTGTCAGGTATACTATTTGTTCTTGACGTTCACAACATTACCATATATTGTGTTTTGTTTTTTTTAAATTTTCTACTGTAGCTGCTATTTGTCAGACTTTGCTGATTTTTATACTTCTATGTGACCTCAAAATATTTGAATTCATCAGTATTATCCCTGACAATCTCTCTCTGGTTATTGTAGTTAGTCCTATGAATTTATATCTATCATTTATAATTATAAAAGTATAATATGCTAATTAGACCAGATGTCCTTCCGGACGACCTTCTGGACGAAGCTGGGGCTGGGAGGGAAGCCTGGGTCCTGGATGCCTATCAGTGGCTGAAGGGAAACCCAGGTCCCAAGTGCCTGCCAGGGGCCAGAGGGAAGCCTGGGTCCTGGGTCCTGGGTGCCAGAGATAAGCCGGTGCCAGCAGCCAGGGGAAAGAAGGCCTACTCATGCATGAATTTTGTACATCAGGCCTCTAGTTTATATACATATAAAAGGCTAAGTGACTGGCCAGCTGGCCTATAAGTATGAGGCACACTGACCACCAGGGAGCAGACACTCAAGGCAGGAGCTGTCAAGCAACAGCAACTTTGCAGAGTGCCCTCACCCACTCCAGGACCCCTCAGGGGAGGTTGGACTGTCTATTTTGGCCCAATCCCTGCAGGCCAGGCCGAGGGACCTCCACCTTCTGGAGGGACCCCATTCACTCTGCAACACCCTTCTAGCCCCATCACCAGCCCAGGTTTGGCTGGCCAGGGAGGAACTGTGGGAGGTTGGTGCCAGAGCGTGCCTGGCCCATTTCACCCTGTCCCACCCTGCCAGCCACCTTCTAATTAATTTCCTTTTAATGTGCATGAATTCAGGTACCGGGCCTCTAGTTATGATAATAATTCTAAAATATCTCCAGAACAGTATCACTAATCTTTTATATAATGTGTTCACTTAGATTTATCACAAGCTTCTAAAATATAATTATGTCTGAAATTTTGGTCATTCTTGTTCCTGGGTATACCAGTTGGTGATACCAGAACAATAGAAATTATCTATGACAACTTGTCTCTAAAACATCAAATTCTATGTATATTAATAACTCAAAACTCTTCTATTTACCCATACCTCTTCACCCCTCAGCTATCACATTAACTAATTTCTTCTTTTTCTAAGTTTATGGCATGCTCTCCCATTTCCATTTTGCTTATATTTTCCTGCTTTTAAACAAACAAACAGAAAATCCATTGCATTTTTAATATAAAACCAATTGTTATTTTTAATATAAAGTAATTTGAATGTTAAAATAATGTAAAAACTTTCTTAAGATTTTCATTTGAGTTAAGATTTTAAATCGTCAATGAGAGACCTCATTGATAGACATTGCACATAGTGCTTAACCAAACTAGCCTTCCTGCAGTGTTCCTCCTCAGTTTCCCCTCTCTGTCGCTCTAGTCACAGTGGATTTCTGTCTTTTCCTATAAAATTTTAAGCTATTTTCAGGCTAAATATTTTTGAACTCATAATTTTGTCTAAATGAAAACAACCTCCCCCTTTTTTAAAAAACTGTATTACTTGCCCTTCTGGCCTATATTAAATATTCTACTGTCTGTTTCATGACATTATTTAGTTTTCCTTCATATCACATCACAAATTTAATTATATAGTTGTTTATAGTTATTTTCGGAATTGTTTAACATCTGCTTAGTCCACAGACTATGGTCATATAAAAGCTAGTCTCACATCATAGTTGTTTCACATCTCTAGATCCTTAAACATTACTTGGCCCATAGTTGGCACTGAATTAATATTTGTTCAATGAATTGCTGAATCTACTACTGGTTCTAGTTCCAGAGATGTTTTTAATCCCACTGGTACAAAATTAAAGGAAACACAAAATTGAAAACTAAAACGTGAGCCATGGTCATTAAGAATACTCTGAGGGAAAGTTTCATAACCTTCCCAGCCATCCGTTTCCTCATTATTAAAAGAAGAGCTTAACCTAGATCAAGTCTAATATCGTTTTTACCACTAAAATTAAACATTCTAACTGCTGGCTCAGGAAGAAAGAGAAATCAATGTGCTCCCAAGTAGTCAAGGAAAACTTCATGAAGAAGTTTTTGATAATAAAAGCTATAATAGATGGTTAGGATGTGGAAATCATCATAGTTATTCTGAGATAGTGAGATGAACCAGCTGCCTGGATTTTGGGATTCTTGTGGCAGAGATGATTCTCATTTTCTAAGGCACCTAAACATGAGGACATAGGTTTTGAATTGGTTTGAGTGGTCATAAAACATTGTGAGATTTTCAACAGTGGTGTATCGTTGATTGTAGATTATTTTTTAAATAAAAAACTATTCAATTTAAAAAACATGTATTGATTTTTTGGCTATGTGCTGGGCACTGCTAGGCACAGGGACAAAAACATGAATAAGATATGCCCCTGGTCTAAATGTACCTCAAAATAGTGAGTGGCAATTTTTAAAAATGGGTAGTTATAATATTATATTACAAAGTGAATGTATAAAAAAGAAAATATATGTATAATTAAAATCCAGTGGTTCATAAGTATTTCCTAACAAAAGGCAGTGCTCTATGGTGGCAAGATCATGTTTCTTGGGCATACTCTTTGAAGAAGTGAGACTACTGCTAGGAATCTAGATATTTTGGAGAGATGCAGATGTAAATTGCAGATAATTTACAACTGGATACCTTTATCTCTTTACATCACCTCTCAGTTTCTTTTTATGAAATAAAAAATAAAAGATTGATGAAAGGATTGAAAGCATAAATGTTGAAAAAACATCGATATTCAAATGAAACTGAGTATACAGTTAAAATGAATTAGTGAGAAAAGGATGCATAATTTAATCAAAGATATAAGGCCATTTGCTTCCCCATTTTTGAAAAATTAAATTTATAACTTCTGCTAAAACAACCAGATGAATTTACGATAGTAAAAATCTCACTTCTCCGAGTCAAGCATTTTTAAGTATACGACATGTGTTATCTCATGTAATACTGGAACAGCCCTTTTAAGATGGGTACTATCATTAGTCCCATTTCAAACACAAGGAACTGTGACATTAAGAGGTTAAGTAGGTTACTCAAGGTAACCTAACTCATTATGATTTGAACTCAAGGACTCTAGATCATGAACTTGAAAATTGGTTTTAGCCCTGGCCAGTGTTTCTTGGAGGTTAGAGCCTCAGCCCACACACAAAAGGATTGTGGGTTCGATTCCAGGTCAAGGGCAAATACCTTGGTTATAGGTTCAATCCCCTGGTCAGGGAGCATGGGGGAGGCAACCACTCAGTGTGTCTCTCTCTCTCTCTCTTTCTAACCCCCTCCCTCCCTTGTACTCTCTCTAAAAATCAATGGAAAAAAATATCCTTGGATGAGAATGAACAAAAATTTGTTTTTATAACTTGGAGTGGATAAAATCTTCCCTAAAGCAAGAACCCAAGCCATAGAGTACAAGTGCATAAATATAATTTCAGAAAATTTTTTAACGTACTGTACTGTGAATGATGCTTGAACAATAAAATAAATGTGAGAACAGAAAGAAATACTTGCATATAGTATAAATTATATTAAAATCATTAATATGTAAAGTTTCCAAAAATCTCAATAAAAATAGTAAAAAGATAAAATGTAAGAACACCAATTTACAGAAAAATAAAAAGTCCCAAAATGTATTTCAAATGCGTGGTCATTCATGAGAGTGAAAATACAAATCAAAACCAAAAGAGAAAGTTAGCAGTACACAGACAGTGTGGTTAAGGGCACCAGTGTACTGTATTGGTATGTATATTACTTGCTCCATGTTTTCAGGAGGGCAAATTCTAGTATCTATCAAAATGCTTACTGTGCATTTTCTTTGATACAGCAACTTCTTTTCTAGCATCCAGCCCAGCACAGTATAGTTTGTAGTGATTAGGGATTTTGCTTTCAGAAAAACCTGGATTTCGTTTCCTGCTATTCCATTATTATATGTGTGCCTTTGAAAAAATTCCTTACTTTTATAAGAAAACTAGAGGCCCAATGCATGAAATTCATGCAAGAGTAGGCCTTCCTTCCCCTGGTGGCTGCTGGCACCGGCTTCCCTCGCAGCCCTGGCTTCATCTGGAAGGTCATCTGGAAGGACGTCCGGTCTAATTATACTATGTTTTTATTATTATAGATTCTTCACTTTCATTTGAAAACAAAATGGCAATAGTAAAATTGCCTCACAGGATTATTCTGTCAATTAAATTAAATCATGCATGTGAAGCAATTTAACCCATCTTAGGAATTGATAAATGTTGAATATTATGATTATTATTAATTATACTATAGATATATTTTAAGTGTGAAGGATAGGTTTATAAGACTGTTTATTGTACCATAAAAGTAATAATTTTATTAATAGTACTTAATGTACTTTTGGAATCACTGAAGTTATTTCTGTAAAATTGTGAAGAATAAGTAAGTTCTCAGAAGAGAGGAGATAGGCAAATATTACTCTGTGGGTAAAGTAGCATATACAATGGATGTAGATTCAGAAAATGTGTAATTGTAATAGGTAAGCCTTAAAATAGCTACTGAGAAGGCACTTTCATTTAAAAGGATACAGTAAACACTAGAGATTCACACAAATTCATTTTTAAAAAGTCAACTTCTCTCTCTACACGAAAGTGTTGAGTTGGCATTTTAAAACATCATATATTTTTCTTTCATAAAAACATACATTTTTCCTATTTATGAGTGCGAGTGTGAAATATGACTGGGCCCTAGTGAGCTGTGATGACGCCAGTGCACTACTAACAATGGACGGGAAGGAATTTAAACCCGTGGCGGTTAGTTTGGATGACAATCGCACATTCTGCTTAACATTTTTATCAGAGTTAGGAGAGTTTTCAGAGGTATGAATCTTACATTTGCAATCTCACAAAATTGCATAGGGTGAATTATATAGATGATGCAATCAAGATTTGAAATGAAGGGATTTAAGGCAGTACATTAAAATCATCAAGATACTATTTAAAGAAGATATCTGTAAATTGCTTAAAATTCAAAATATTAATTGCACAATTACAGAAGTTCATATGACAAACTATTATTATACGCAAAACTATGGTCCCAAATTGTGATGGAACTATTTTTTTGGTATGTTTTTTTAACGTCCATATTGTTTTACCCGCTTGTTGTTCATTGCAGTGTTGAAATTATTGTTTTCCGTTTTGGACACCACATTTTAAAAGAAACGTTAGCATACTGAAAAAGTCCAGAGAGCACGTGAACATGTGCTACAGATTTAAGAGTGGAAGGCACTCGGAATGCTTCCTCTGGTGAAAGGAAATTGAGGGGATACATGGTAGGTCTGTTCAAACATCTGAAGGTTTTCCATGCAGATAGGAAACAGAATTGTGGGCACAGCTGAAAGCTTCAGGTAGATGACATTCATTTTAGAGCAGACTTTCCCACAATGAGATGTTCAACATTGCAGTAAACTTTTTAGTATGAAAATTCTCATAGCTGGAAATACTTAACTAGACAGTAGGAAAACTGCCTTCAGGGATGTAGAAGACACTTTGTTTACAGGAGAAAGTTGGATTCAATTACTTCTAAGATTTCTTATAAACATAGAGGTATGGTAAAGTGAAAAGAATAAAGGCAGAAGACTTCCACATCAAACTTACTCTCCAACTCATCTGTGTTTTAAGGCAATTTAACGTACAGTGATGTACAAGAATGTTTGGGGGGAAGTAAGAGAATATCAGTTAATGATACCCAAAAAGGAGAGTTTCACAGTAATTTTGCAAACTTGGGTCTTTGTAATAGAGTGGTGCACTGGGACTCTTCAAATCAGGTGACCAAATTCCAGAGATAGGAATCCTTCATGATGAACATTAATCTCCACTATTAATCTCCAGTTACATTTTTAAGTCCCATTCACCTGCCATCAGCCATGTCCTGTTTATTTTGTAGTTCTTTAATAGTAGCATCATAGTCAAAGGGATAACATCTCTGTGATTCAATGTATTCTCATTTTAGTCATCGTATATCTTATTTTTATGCATTTTCCCTGGTTGAGCCACTTAGGTTTTCTCTATAGAACACTGCTGCCCTCTGAGATTCAGGAAAAAAAAAAGATATAATAGATATACTTAACTGTAGATGTTTTTCAAACCAGATTACATGAATCTAGTTATAGAAAACATTTTATGAGAACCAAGTATTATTATTTCAGTCCTTTGATCACAAAGGATTTTTCTAGTTTGATTCTTAACCTCTGTTTCAGAAATCAAAGCTCTCAAGAGCTTGTAAGCCTGTAAAAAAAACATTGTAGGATAGATTAAACTGGAAATCTAAGCACCTCCATCCATCTCATGATGACTTAACTTCTTGGACACTCTGTTCCACCCCCACAAACCCTTGGTATCCTCAAGCTCTCACATTATATTAGAAATGATATTGAGTTTTCAATTATAGTTTACATTCAGTATCATTTTGTACTAGTTTCAGGCAAACTATAATTTTAAAAAATTAAAAATATAAACTTCAAAAATATTATAGAGGAATTCATCTACTCAGAGAACAAATTGATGGTAGCCAGAGGGGAAGAATGGAGAGGGGAAGGGGATTAAAATAAGTAATGGGGATGTAATGTGTAGCATAGGGAATAGAGCCAATAACATCATAACAGGTATACATGGTAACAGATAGTTACTAGACTTATTGTAATGATCACTATGTTATACACCTGAAACTAATAAAATGCTGCATATAAATTATAATAAAATATGAATTAATAAAGATTATAAAAGAAAGGATGAGAAATGTTATTGAATGTTTACTGATAAGGAGTGAAACTCTTTTTCTACTGGAGATGACCTCTTTGCTTTCCTCTTGGAAAGCAACTACTATTGCTAACTAGTTGTTTAAGTAAAAGCTGCCTCAGATCCTGAAACACCCAAAGTTTTCAAGTTTGAGAGTTGATTATATATTTTTAATATTTTCTGAAAGCTTTTTTGGCACCTTTCAGACAGCGTTAGGTCCTCCTTCATTACATGGTCTCACCTTATACTTCTATTCACCACAGAATTTAATTGCAGCTGAATTTAATTATCTGTTTATATCAAGAAAATTTAACTATCCACCTTCCTGCACAGAGTGATTATTCCTTGGGGTTAGACACTGTGTCTGCCGTGTTCAATGCTATTATTCCATGGTATATCCTGATATAAGAGATGTTCAATTATTACTGAACGAATACCATTTTATTTGTGAAAAAAAAAATAGGAGATGATCTAATGAAGAACTTATATATATCAGAAAGACCCCTAGAAGGACACAATGGTTTTTGATACAAACTAGTTTTTAATTATATAACACTCAGAAGTGCCTTATTGCTTTTTCCCACTGACTACACTTCCAACCGCTGACAGATCTTGCCCTGGATATGGATCACTTCAGTGTTCCTCTGTGGAATCAAGCTGACACCACCCTCTCTGCAGGACTTTGCCCGAGAGCCATCATTGCTTGCCTTTTCCAGTTCCTTTCTCTGCCCCCTCCATTCCTTGTCAAACACTTGAACATGACTCCTCATTTTCTGACTTGCTTCTAGTGAATCTAACTTTTTCTCCTTCCTATTTGCAATATTTTGATGATTATCTTAAACTCAGTTGTTTTCAGTAGCAATTATGAATAAAATCATTACCTCTCAAAGATTATTTCAATTCAAAAACTAGATATTCCTCCATGCATTTCTATATAACATAAGCTTATGCAAAAATTAGGAGAAAATGATCTTATCAAAATTCATCTTATCTAATGAAAATGTCTCAAAACAAGGGAACAAGGGCTAAACTTACCATAGCTCATAATAATATTACATATTAGTTTTAGTCTAATCAAAATACCTGTAAGAGTCCAATTTTGAATAGATTTAGACAGTAATAATGTTGAAGACGTATGAGATTGTAACACTCCAGATATTTCCAGCCACAATTTTAAGCAGAGTATGATAAATTTATGAATTTGTGACAATAAGAACTGACCCATCGGTACTCAACTGAGGAACTTCACACCTGATTTCATTTGAGAACTAAGTACCAAAGGTTCTAAGGTAAGAGATTAATTTTCATTCCACTGCACAGGCAAGCTATACTTTTCACTAGAAAATATTTATTGTTGCCCTGGCCTGGTAGCTCAGTTGGTTAGAGCCTCATCCCGATAAACCAAGGTTGTAGGTTCAACCTACAGTCAGAGCACATACAAGGAGTAACCAATGCATGCATAAGTAAGTGGAACAGCAAATCTCTCTCTGTCTGTGTCTCTGTCTTTTCTCTCTATCTTTTTCCCTTTCTCCCACTAAAAAAAATCAATTAAAATATTATTTTTATGTGTCCACAAAAGACTGCTTTTACCAGAGGAGTCTTGCTCTTCATCTAAAATGTAAAAGGCATAGTAGCATATCGCATTAGAAGGGATATTAAAATATTTGAAGGGCTACTTCCAACCCATCATTCTTCCCCTACCCCCAACCTAGATCAAGTGAAAATGATCTAAAGCCTTTGACCTGAAGTTTTAGAACATTATTCCTATAATCCACCTATCTAGTTTTCTGCATTATAAAGGATTTGCATGCATTTTTAAAATCAAGTGTCCTGTTTTCTCATACACAATTTAGTGTGTGAAATTAAATAATCATTTGCTCATTTATTAGTTCAATAATAAATATTCTTTGAGCAGTTCCTAGGATTTGGGACGGTGCTAGGTGGTGGGCTAAAGTGATGATCAAATACAATTTCTGCTCCAAAGGAGCTGAAGAATTAATGAAGAGGCTTAGACTCCAGAGCAAAAAACTGATATCAAATAAGTAATTCATTAAAATGTAATGAGTGTGATGAAGTAGAGATTTCTATGAATAGAAGGATTCAATAAGATGTAAAACAGATGAAATACAAGTTTAGTAGGCCTAAATCCTGTTAATTTTTATAACACTGTGTTACCTTAGTTCCTACTAGTGAAGTTTTTTTTTCAAAAGGGGAAGGCTTTTCTCTAGAAGCCCAGGAAAATATACCCATCTTGAGTTGGTACTAAAAAGTGCTTGTTTTTTGTTTTGTTTTATTTGCAAAACAAAAGTATATATTCAATTTACCTTTTGTTTTTGACAAGTGATATTATTTTCCATTTATGGGAATGATATAATGTTTTCTTTAAAAATACATATATATATGTGTGTGTGTGTGTATATATATATATATATATATACATATATTAAGCAAACATAGAGATCGATTTAGAAAAACATACTATATATTTAATACAAGAATAAACATGTAAATAAAGGAAATCCTACTTGCAATTTGAAATTTTTTGGGGTTATGCCAGTCCTGCAGATGCTCTGGCTTGTCCTCATTCTGATTATTGCTTGTTTCTGATTCCTATAAAGGGATCTCTAGAACTGACCCACTAAGCATTTGATAAGTACAGTATGGTAGCTCATTAAAATGTAAATTAGGTTAAGTGCTTAGGAAACATACAAGCAATATGTAAATAATGAAGAACAATGAATAGTGTTTCTTTCCCTCAGGAATTTGGCTTCTCCAATAGTTTGAACCTTATCCATAGTCATGAATAAGACAGGAAACATTGTCAGTAAAAAAAAAAAAAAAAAAAGAAAAGAAATAAAGCAAATGAGCAGAGGGCAGCAATGTAAGACTTCAAATGACATTGAGGGATAAGAAAGCCATCAGGGAATGCTATTGTATTTAATGAAGGAACTGTGCCAGGTTAAATAGTTTCGTATTTACCCCTCATTGGATCATGTGGCACATTAATGTATGTGCCCTAGAGGCTGTCTTTTTCAGGATGTGTTAAGTAGGGCTCGTTTGTTTTAAGAGACAGAAACCTGTCTATGACTAGTTTAAGCAAAAGGGGCAAAAGTTTTCCCCACTGGTTTCAGAGTAACATCTCCTGGAAGGATTCTTATTGGGTCGCTCACCCATATCTGGACTATTCCCTAAGACCAGGGGTTGATTTTTCTCATCCTGTATCATTCATGGCATTGACAGGTTGAAAGGCATAGTAGAAGGTAATAGAGGTGTACTGGCAGATTAGAACAAAAAGTCACTCAGAGAAGGCAATATGTAAAGTCACTAACAAGGATGGTGCAGCTGGGAAACCATATTATTTGCTACAATGAGAGAAAGCTTTTTAAAAAATGTATTTTATTGATTTTTTTTTACAGAGAGGAAGGGAGAGTTATAGAGAGTTAGAAACATCAATGTGAGAGAAACATTGATCAGCTGCCTCCTGCACACCCCTTATTGGGGATGTGCTCGCAACCAAGGTACATGCCCTTGACCGGAATCGAACCTGGGACTTTTCAGTCTGCAGGCCGACGCTCTATCCACTGAGCCAAATCAGTTAGGGCAAGAGAGAGAGAAATTTTTTTATTTTTTTTTTTAATAATCAAGCATCCATCCTTTTCCTCACTCTGATCTTGTTGATAGATATGTATTTACTGCCATTTTATTGTTCATATTTTTAATCTTTTTTTCTTCTTCTTAAAGAAGACCCTTAAACATTTTGAGTAATATTGGTTTGGTAGTGATGAACTCCTGTAGCTTTTCCTTGTCTGGGAAACTCTTTGATTCTAAATGATAGTTTTGTGGGTTGTAGGTCCTTGCTTTTCTTCTTTCTTATTTCTTGAATTTCTCTCCTTCTCTTACCTAGCTCCCACAAGTCATGCCTGCCAATCCTAAGAACTCTTCAAGATATACTTAAAATCTCCTCTCCTCTCTGAGAACTTTCTGTCTCTCCATGCAGACTGGATCTTGCCTCTTTAGCAGCATGTAACATTCATAGCTAGCTGAAGCAGGGGGTCCCTCGGGGGTGAGGAGGATGGAGCCCCAACGCGCTAGGGCATCTGCATGCACGACTCCGGAAACCAGGTTCAGTGACACAGATCCGTTTTATTGTGGAACTACAGGGATATATATAGCATGAGGGGACCAATCAGAGGGAGACATGTTGCTACAGGTGACCAATGGCTGAAAGGCTGGGGTACTGTGCACGCGGCTCTAGGAGTTTGTTCAGGCAGGTGTTGCTACTTCCTGGTGTGCTGAGGAAGCATGTCATGGTGGAGTGTGCTCACACCATTGCATCAGCCGCAGCACTGAGATATACTTCCCGAGCTCTATGTACATCTCCCCCTTCCTTTCTAATTAGCGCCAAAGCAAAGGAGTTGTCACTACTCAGAAGGAGATGGAAGGGTGGCCTTATAGACGGGTAAAAGGAGTAGCAGAGGCACGTGCCACTGGAAACTGGGTACTGTCTACACCAGGGGTGGGAAAACTTTTTGACTCGAGGGCCACAATGGGTTCTTAAACTGGACAGGAGGGCCGGAACAAAAGCATGGATAGAGTGTTTGTGTGAACTAATATAAATTCAAAGTAAACATCATTACATAAAAGGGTACAGTCTTTTTTTTTTTTTTTTTTAGTTTTATTCATTTCAAACGGGCCGGATCCAGTCCGCGGGCCGTAGTTTGCCCACGGCTGGTCTACACCAACTGGCATGAGAACGCCAGGGTGAGGTATCACAGTCCACAGTTCTTATCTGTGCGCACCCGTGCTATTACCTGTGATGATAGCACATATTAATAAGAATAACGTTCCTGCCAATGGGTTCCCCTCTCGCGCCATGCACGCGGCTTGGTCTTGTAGAGCCTTGATGTCACCCCAGGTGATGGGGTGGGCTCGTCAGTGTCTAGGGCGTCTCCACCATCGGGGCTGGTTCTCTTCTATGGTAAGGTCGTCCATTTCCTCCAGGGGGGGCGATGGTGGCGATCTACGGCTCATCGCTGGTGGTGTAGGGTTTGACGTCAAGAGCAGGTATCACGCGAGACTTTTGTCACATTCTGGAAAAACACAAGCAAACCCTCTCCCCTGGGTTAAGAGCGGGTTGGGGCCTTTCCAGGCTCCGGTGAGTGGGTCTCTCCACCGGACGAAAGGAAGAGGTGTTGGTATGTCCCAGAGTCCTCCCCAATGTTTATACATAGGGGTTAATCCATGCTCATCAAAATGAAAATAATTGAGGGTAGTTAAGGCTTGGGTTAGCAATGCGTGAGGATTTCTCCCTATCACTCCCCCTTTTTCTTTAATCAGTTGGGCCTTGAGTTCCCTGTGTAGTCTTTCAATAATTGCCTGTCCCTGGGGGTTATAGGGGATGCCTATGGTATGCTTGATGTCGTGTGATTTTAAGAAGTCTTGAAATAGAGTGCTGGTGTAGCATGGTCCATTGTCAGTTTTTACCTCCCACAGGAATCCAAGGATGAGAAAGGCAGCCTTGAAGGTGGCAATGCTATGTTTGGCTTTTCCCCCGTTTGGGCCTGGGCGAACCTGGCTCCTGAGCAAGTATCAATGACTGTGTGGACATATTTCAATTTGCCAAATGCTGGGACATGCGTGACATCCGCTTGCCATATGGCATTGGGCTGTAGTCCTCGGGGATTGGCCCCTCTGGGTGGTAAAGGCCCTAGGGGTAGTAAAGGGCCACAGGATCGGCAAGCACGTATGAGGTGCTTGCACTGAGCTAGGGGCAGATGGGGGAAGAGCTTATGGAGAGAGGAGGCTGACATATGAAATTGGGTGTGTAGGAATCTGGCCTCTTCTATGGGTGGTAGGGTAAGAACTAGCTTGTCCGCTTCTGCGTTGCCTAGGGAAAGTGGGCCTGGTAGGCCAGTATGAGACCGTAAGTGTTGGATATACCAGGGCTGTTTATGGTTCTCTAGGATGTCCTTTAGGAGTTGGAGGCTCTTATCTAGCGGGGTATCTTTAACTCTTAAGGTGGAATACCCTATATTTTTTGCCTTATGCACTGCGTAAGCACTATCTGAGAATAAATTGACCTGACTATTTTGACAGTAGAGAAGAGCGTATATTATAGCTCTGAGTTCTCCTACTTGTGCTGAGCCTTGATAAGTATATCTAAGATAAGTGGGGTTGGTGGAAGTTTTAGGGGACTTTATTATTGCTGCACAGTAATGCTTCCCCCGTCAGTGAAGGCGCAGGGTGCCCCAGGGATAGGTTTACTAGAGGGGCGTACCAGACCTAGTGTCTCTAACGGTACCTTTTGGGGGGTTTGGAGGAGCCTATGACTGGGTAGGTGATTATCTACCTGCCCTGGGTAGTTTAGGAGAAGTAACTGTGTTTCTAGATCTGTGGTTAATAGATGAGAGCTTTGTTCCTGCGTATAAGGAAGTATGAGAGTGTCAGGTTCTTTTCCATATAGGGTACGCGAAGCCTGCCTGAGCTTCCATCCTATGAGGGCATAGGCCGCTGTTGAGGGCGTTACTTTAGCAAACTGGCTGTAGGCCAAGTGTACCCAATAAAGAGGACCCTCCTGAAATAGTACTCCTGTAGGAGTCCCAATGGTGGCCAGTACTATCGCTTGGATTGGCTGGGTCAAGTCTATTCTGTGTAGCTCTAGCTCCTTTAGAGCCTGGTTGACAGCTTTTAAGACCTCTTTGGCCTTGAGGGTTAGAGAGCGGGTAGTAAGGGGGTCTGTGTCTCCTTCAAGCAATTGGAAGAGGGGGGCCTAGAGCCCCAGTGGAGATTGATAAGCTATTCCTAACCCAATTAATCTGGCCACATAGTTCCTGTAGTGCATGTAGGGAGATGGTATCAGGAATTGCAAGCTGAGGAGCTATGGGTACTATTTGTTCATGTATTTTATATCCTAAAAAGGAGTATGGAGGAATGGTCTGGACCTTTTCGGGAGCTATATGGAGGTTAAGAGCTCGTAGGTTGCTAATAAGTGTTTGGTAGCATGCCTCTAGCCATATAGGGTCCCTGTGGGCAATAAGGATATCATCCATGTAATGAGTGATAAAGCTTTGTTTGGCTAGAGGTTTGGTTGTCACTCCAACGTAAGCCTGGCACATGGTAGGGCTCTCCTTCATGCCCTGGGGGAGTACCTTCCATTGGTATCTATCTGCCAGTAGTTGATGGTTGGTAGAGGGCACTGAAAAGGCAAAGTAGGGCCTGTCCTCCAGGTGCAACGGGATAGAGAAAAAGCAGTCTTCAATATCTATGATTTTTATATGTGCTCCCCTTGCGATAGCCGAGGGCTGAGGCAGTCTCGGTTGTAGAGGGCCTAGTTTTTTCATGTGTCTATTTACAGCTCTGAGGTCCTGTAGAAATCTCCATTTTACTTTATCCTTCTTTTGTATGTCAAAGACTGGTGTATTGTGAGGGCTGAGAGAGGGTTCAACATGTCCAGCATCTAGTTGTTCCTGTACTAATTGCTTAAGGGCAAGTAATTTCTCTTGCGGTAAAGGCCACTGTTCTACCCGTATGGGGTCGGTGGTGTCCCATGATAACTTTATCGGCTGTGGCGCCGGTAGGTGAACAGAGGCCTCTAGGATTGGGGGCGCGGTGCGGTGTATATGATTGCATTGACCGCCTCAAGGATGTCTCGGCCCCACAAAGTGTGGGGGATGTCAGTCATGAAGAGTGGGCAGAAAGTCCTGGTATTCCCATCTGAGTCCGCCGAGGAGAGTCCCCTGGCAGCTTGGGAAGCCCTCTTGTAGCCGCTGACTCCCTGAACTAGCGGACCGGAAGTGGTCGGCCATTTGGAACTCCGCTTCTCCTCTTGAATAACCGACACGTCTGCCCCAGTATCTGCTAGCCCTTCTATTCTCTCTCCCTCGACCGTTAAGGTAAGGAACGCCTTGCTCTGTGTAAGAGGTTATCGTCCAATACACCCCTTGGGTTGGCCGCTCTCTTACTGGTGGGGGACCTGCGCTTGGCTCCTGCCCTGCACTGTTTTGTCCGAGGTAGCGGCTTCCCCCGTTTTAGTTTTGTTTTGTTCCGCTTCCTTCTGAGCTCTGTTGGTGGTAGATACTTCCCAAGGGTCGGCCTCTGGGGGACCCTCAGGTGCTGAGGGAGTAGTGGTAGTGACCGGGGGATTTTAAGGTGGCAAGGGAAGCTTAGGGGGAGGCTCATCCTTCACTGTGGCTGAAAACGCTGTGGGTACTGGGAATGGTGGTTCAGGCAGAGTGCCGGACAGGCAAGCCAGGAAAGCTAAGATGGCTGGCATCAGAGAAGAGGGTAACGAATTTTCCTCGTGGACCTCAGCGGATCGAATCCTTTTCAAGACCTTCTCCAAAGTGGAGGGGTCCCAAATGGGGGCCTCGATTAACCACGGATTGGACTGTAATAGATATTCCCAATGAGTTTGGAGTTCCTTTTCAGAGACCTTAACTCGCCTGCTCTGCAGTAAGGCGTGGAGTGCGAGTGCTCTCGCCGAAGGGGGTAGGTTTCCCATTTTACTGTAGAGGGTCGCTCACCCATCCAGCCATTCCGGGGGACCCCACGTTGGGAGCCAGATGAAGCAGGGGGTCCCTCGGGGGTGAGGAGGATGGAGCCCCAACGCGCTAGGGCATCTGCATGCACGACTCCGGAGACCAGGTTCAGTGACGCAGATCTGTTTTATTGTGGAACTACAGGGATATATATAGCATGAGGGGACCAATCAGAGGGAGACTTGTTGCTACAGGCGACCAATGGCTGAAAGGCTGGGGTACTGTGCACATGGCTCTAGGAGTTTGTTCAGGCAGGTGTTGCTACTTCCTGGTGTGCTGAGGAAGCATGTCATGGTGGAGTGTGCTCACACCATTGCATCAGGCGCAGCACTGAGACATACTTCCTGAGCTCTATGTACAGCTAGCAAGGCAGTTATCACCTTATTACACCTTTCTGTGCATGTCTCCCCCTACTTTGTAAGAAAACTTCAGGATAGTAACTTTGTCCCAACAATATTGTGTATATTCAAAACTTTAAAATGACGTTACCTATTTTAAGATATTTCAAACTCTGTCATTGACTAGGGCCAGAAAGTACAGTGTATACCTGACAGTGTGAATCACTTAATGTCCTGATACAATACAGAATTCCGCTTTCTCTTATGGAGTAATTTCTAATTATGTGGGATTTGGTAAAATTCTGAACTTCATTTCAAATCATAATAAACCATATGAGATGAAGCCAAAGGCATTTGCACATAAAATTGAATGGGATTATGAGCTTATTCAAGCTGGGAGGAGGTTTTATCTATTGTAATGCCTTAGTGCTACGAAAAATAAGGTGATTTCTTATTAAGTAACATGGATATTGAGAAAGTGTGTATTTTATAAGCCCAAAGTGGTTTGATAATTTTTTTATGTTAACTATGAGCAGATAGTTTCATCTCATCAGGTAGCATTGAGTACTTTTTGTTGAATGTGTGGCAATTATACAAAGCTTTGAGAAAAATAAAAGTTCTTATATATGCTCACACAAACACACTCGTGCAAATCTGAAGGTATCTCTCTATCATTAAAATGTGAAATATAGCCCTATACAGTTTGGCTTAGTGGATAGAGCACCAGCCTGAGGACTGAAGGGTCCTGGGTTCAATTCTGATCAAGGGCATATGCCCAGGTTGTGGCTCGTTCCCCATTAAGGGGTGTGCGGGAGGCAGCCGATCAATGATTCTCTCCATCATTGATGTTTCTATCTCTCTCTTCCTCTCCCTCTCTGAAATCAATAAAAATATATTTTTTTAAAAAGTGAAATACGTCAGGGAGAGAAAAATATAGATTATATTGATGGGACACAATACAGAAGACCAATTATTATTGCAAAAGATTAGAAGTTCCAAAAAGATAAACAGAGAAATTCTGGATTAGAATTAGCTAATGACTGTAATTCTAAATATCCTCCTTTAAGAGATGAAATCTTTATAAAAATTACACAAAACATGCAAAAGTTTAGTAAATAGTAACTTTAAATCAAGCATCATGCATAATCAGTCCTCACGTGGTATATAGACTTAAAGATATATCTGGGCCTGGATAAAATGTGTATTGAATCAATTGTTACCATTTAAAAACTAGGAGATTTCTAGTAAATTTCTGAGTTATTGTAAATTACTAGAAATTTGGCAACACAGGGTCTGCATTCCTTTATGCCAGTGATTGACTTGAGCTGAGTATCAGCTGCCCTTATAGGCAGGGCACGTCCTTTCCTGCTCTCACCTCTGTACTTACTAGGTGTACCTGCCTCACTGCAGATGATCAACTTAGCTCTTATAAGCATTAGAGTTAGCAAGCCCTGCAATGTTTAAATTTTATTCTGTTTTGAAAACATACTAAACTCATGTGGAGATATTGACATTAATATATTTTCTCATGTGAAATATTCTTAGATACAGTTCCTTTACCAGTTACCCATTGTTGTCTCCAATATTATGTGTGCAGGTTATCAGAACTAGCTGAGAAGGTGTTTAATGTCCTTGAGATTTTTTTTTCTTTTAAATGACACCTATTAAGTTTTCCTCCTCATGAGAAGAAATGCTTTTTTTGACCAGCTGCATGGGCCCGATGTAAAAATAGAATCACACCAGAGGAAGTAAATTAGCATTTTGGCAAGAATCTATTTTTGTGTGTTATACTATACTTAAGGCAGTTGCTAGGCAGATTTGTGGATGATGGAACATTCTAGAATATAATTTCAACTTTCTTCTGTTAATAGCAGGAGTTGGGGCAGAAGGTAACATGCAGAATACTGATTTGACGAAACTAGGATGTTTTGGTTAACAAAATATTATTTCAGGAAAATAGTACATTATGACCTGAAAAGTTATAGTGCTTTTAAAACTACAGCTTTACCAGTTGCCAGCAGTAACATAAACATACAATACACATATAATTCCTAAATTCACCAAAAATAACACTACTTTTGTACAGCCATGAGCCATAGCCAATTGAACCCATATATGTCTTTAAATTTTGGTGCTTCTTTCAGCTCAAATTAATTACTTGTAATTTACTGAAAAGAGAGATATAAGTGAAAGCAATGATGAAAAGTTTTTACTAACAATAGTGTGAATAACTTAACAGAAGCCCTTTAAATTTGGTTAATTTGAATTCTAATGGATTATTATACCTATAGGATATAATTCATTTGATGGCAATTTCTATTCATAATATAAATCCTTTATGGAAATTGTATATTTGAGTTAAACTGCATTTAAAGCCAAGAATAAAATTTATTTAATCCATAAGACATACTTCATCAAGAATTAGTCTTAAGAAATCTATAATAGAAAATGAATTATGATCTTTCAAGATTGGATTTATTATTTTTATGTGCAACTTTACATTTCTTTTGATCATTTATTATACTCTGTAATTTCTAGAATCTTAGATACAAACATTTTGTATTGTTAATTAAATACACTATATACTTCTTTTTAATTAAGTAGATATATCATAATTATTTAGGACCTCAAAAAATTTCCTCCTAAAATCAGCAGAACTATTAAAAAATTTGTTTTGTAAAGTCTTTTTAAAACTATAACTTTATGTAAAGGATACTTGGTTTTAATATCATTGTCCCCAAATGGCTTAGAAATCCCGACTAATTTAGCATTAAGGTTTGTAACATTTATATACATTGTTTTTTCTCTTATATTTCAGTACTTTTTACAGGATTATATATGCTTCTAAGTTCTACTTCTATTACAACACCCCTCTATGTATTTAAATTATCTATCTAATATTGGATATAATGAGTATGGAGCATGGAGCCAAACACATAGGAGATTCTCAAAAGAAAATTGTCAAACTGCAACATTCATGTAATATGTACTTTGTATGCTTACATATGAATCGGATAAAGTTCTCAGCTCAAGTAAACTTTAATCTCTTAGGCCAGTGGTCAGCAACCGGCAGCTCATGAGCCACATGCGGCTCTTTGGCCCCTTTAGTGTGGCTTGTCCACAAAATACCACATGCGGGCGTGCACGTACAGTGCAATTGAAATTTCGTGGCCCATGCACAGAAGTTGGCATTTTGTGGAAGAGCCACACTCAGGGGGCCAAAGAGCCGCATGTGGCTCACGAGCCACAGTTTGCTGACCACTGTCTTAAGCAGTCAATACAATATGAACAATTTTGAAATGTAATTAAAAGCAAAAAATATTTAAATCTGGGGCATTAATTAATTATACTGCTTTGTACAAAATGCAATTTGGTAATTACAGAGAGGATAAAATTATCCTTTAATTGTCAATATTTAAGTTGATACTATATGTAGAATGAAAAATTTTGAAATGCATTATGTGTAATATCATAACAACCTGATGTTCACGTTTCATTATTGAGATACATTGTTTTAAACACTGCCCAAGAATAATGTTAGTGATGATTACAATACTTTTAGACAGTGAATTAGAGTATAAAGCATTTATCTTTAATGTTCAATAAGGATCCCTTCTATGACAGGAAAATAAACTAGCAGTACTTCAATTTCTTTCAATTTGAAGAACCTGTGGTAGGAAGGATGTTAACATCCAATTGGCATTATTTGTATGACATCCAAATATTATAGCTAAAAACTGTGACTTTTAAGAGAGGCAACATCAGGATGTGTTTAAAAGTATGGCTTCTGAAGCTAGAATCACTAACTTTAATTCTTGGTTCAGCTTCGTACTGGCTGTGAAACTTCAACTGTCACATAACTTCTTTGTGCCTGGGTTTCTTTATTTACAAAACCAGAGGCCCAGTGCATGACATTCGTGCACTTGGTGGGGGGTCCCCTCAGCCTGGCCTGCACCCTTTTGCAGTCCGGGAGCCCTCGGGGGATGTCTGACTGACAAGCCATCAGTTGAACATTTTTAGCACTGCCACCACCACCGCTGCACTTGCCAGCCATCAGCCTGGCTTCTGGCTGAGCAGCACTCCCCCTGTGGGAGTGTACTGACCACCAGAGAGAAGTTCCTGCATTGAGCCTCTGCCCCCTGTTGGTCAGTGCATGTCATAGCAACCAGTCATTCTGCCATTTGGTCGATTTGCATATTACCCTTTTATTATAGAGGATAGGTATACAATAATTAATATATAATAGTACAAGGATAAAGTGATCCTTGTAATCACAACTGTAAACTTACTTTTGCCCCACCCCCTATATTTAGATAAAAATTTCCTGCTAGGCAAAGTAATAATTGAAACCTAAGTGCCAGTGACTGTGTGACCTTGGGTCCTGAACTTCATTTTCTCTAACTATGAAATGGCAAAGTTGCTCTATGAGATTTCTGAAGGACCTTCCATCTTCAAAAAATCCTGTTTCCATATATTTATTCAGCTACATCCAAGCAGAACATTTTATATTAACAATGGACCAATAAAAATTAAATAGTTTGCCCTAGCCAGTTTGACTCAGTGAGAGAACATTAGTCCATGGACTGAAGGGTCCCAGGTTCATTTCTGGTCAAAGTCACATGCCTGAGTTGCGGGCTCCATCTCTAGTAGGAGGTATGCAGGAGGAAGCTGATCAATGATTCTCTCTCATCATTGATGTTTCTATCTCTCTCTTCTCTCCTTTCCTCTCAGAAATCAATAAAAAAAATATTTTTTAAAAGTAATTTATGCCCTAACTGTTTTGGCTCAGTGGATAGAGTGTCGGCCTGCGGACTCAAGGGTCCCAGGTTCGATTCCGGTCAAAGGCATGTACCTTGGTTGTGGGCACATCCCCAGTGGGGAGTGTGCAGGAGGTAGCTGATCGGTGTTTCTCTCTCATCGATGTTTCTAACTCTCCATCCCTCTCCCTTCCTCTCTGTAAAAAATCAATAAAATATATTAAAAATTAATTTATTATAGTTCTTAAAAAATAACAGATGATCAAAACTATTGAAAGAAATGCATGCTCACATGTATCTTCCTTATATTGCAATTTTCTTGCACAGGAAGGCCAAATCATGCGAATTAGTTAGGTACACAACTGTGTCCCAAAATATATTGATTTGAATAGTCATTAAAGTTTATGCAAATTGGTAGCTTTTAACTTAGTCTGTTGGCATCAGGAAGGAGTCTATAAAATTCAGTTTAGTTGTCTTAGCTATAAATACAACTCTTCTTCCTAATTATTCCACCAACATGTATACTTAATGGGAAGAAAAGACATTAGGTATTGTGCAAATCTGATTTTATTTTTTATTTCATATGAAAAGTGTGGACATCAAGGCATCAAAAAATAGTGACCAAGATCAAATTTAGGTAGTGTATTAAAGCTTATAAATCTCTCTGTATAAAAGCCAAGCAATCAGAATGATGGAACGACTGAAACAACCGGAACAACTGGTCACTATGACACGCACTGCGGTGGCCAACCAGCCCGATCAGGGCCCCGATCGCACCCCCCCAACCCCCACCTGGGGCAGGGATGGCTGGCCAACCTCCAGCGTTCCCTCCCCCCAACCAGCCTGGCACAATTTTCCCCCAATGGGGCGGGCCAGCCATACCCCATCCATGCACAAATTCATGCACTTGGCCTCTGGTTTTATTATAAATAAAGATTCAATAAATAAAGCCCAATTCCTTCCAATTTGTTGCCACAAAGGATATGGAGTTTGGGTTATTAATGTTGGTTATTAGTAAATCTTGAATAGAGCATTTTCACAAGACAACCTTATATTTCTATAAAGCTATTCTAGGTTATCATAAATCTAGCTTCTTCACTGATAACTTATAAACCTATAACATTAAACACAGCCATAACATATAACATCTTATTTCTGTCCTTACTAATATAACAGCAAGACAAAATGTCATATATCACTTGAAGATTGAAAGAGAAGCTTCATGAAACACTTCTAGCCTTCTATGTCAGAAGACAGAATCAAGGCAATACTTCTATCCTTAAAAGGTAATTTTAAAGAAATGGCCAATGTATATCTTAGGATGAGTTGTGACACTTAATGACTCCTGGGAGTGTGTTAAACTTGGGAACACTTTGGGCCAGGGCTAATGAACACCCTCTTCCCCAGACCGAGTGAGCTGAGAGGGAACTGGATGCACATGGTGGTTATACTGCGTTGTGTGCTTGAGAAGAAATGCAAGCGAACAGGAAGGAGCACGCAGATGAGCAGGGGGCGCACAGGTGACAGATGGAAAGTTTCTCAGGATCGCTAGACCCACCCAGTGCCTGAATCTGCCCCAGAGGCCCCGGAGCACAGCTGTTCTCAGCATCTTTCCAATAAATTTCCCTCTTAGCTTAAGGTGGTTCACATAAGGTTTCAGCTACCAGTCAATCAAAGGAGCCCTAATTTAGGTCATATTTGTCAAGACATTGCTCCTTTGAAAGCATAGTAACTCTGTAGCCTCTCAAATTTCCATCTTCTTGTAAAACTATTTACAGAGGGTCTGATTTATATATTCTATAACAAATATGTAATCAGTATGAAAAAACTTCATGTAATAAAATATTTAGGCTTATCTACCTTTTCCTCTTTGCAATTTCCAACTTAATACATCTCCATGTACTGCATAAAATAATGACAGGGTTTTGAATGCAAATTCCTATATTTGAATGGTATAATTTTTGAAAAAAAATATTTTTATTGATTTCAGAGAGGAAGGGAGAGGAAAATAATAATTAAAACATCAATGATGAGAGAGAATTATTGATTGGCTGCCTCCTGCACACCCGACACTGAGGATAGAGCCCATAACCTGGGCATGTGCCCTGACCGGGAATCAAACCATGACTTCCTGGCACCAATGATTATAACTTTTAGATGTGTTTCAATTCCTTCCCAAGAAGATTTTGAATTACTTATCTTTCATCATGCTTCGAAGACTTCTGTGAAGCTGTCACAATGAGTATTAAGCATCCAAAAACAAGTCTGTAATTGTAAACTTGAAGAATACATGGTGCCTTAACAACTCTAGCCAAGATTCTTGTGAGAAAGCTTTGTGGAAAGCAGCCTTACAACTTATTATAAACTGCAACTTATATACATTTATTGATAGATTGGTCTAAGTCTCCATTAAATGCATTAGTGTCCTGAGGTAACTTAGCCTGAACAATCTGAATTTGATTCACTGCCACACACAGACTCGAGAGCACCTGATGCCATGAAAACTGCCTGGCATATCTTGAACTTCATTCAAATCCACAGTATAATCTTAGTAGCCATTCCTTTGCAAAGCCTATATACTAGGATATGTATGTGAGTGGAGATTCCAGAATTTAAGTAAGAATTCATATGTCTGACTGGATATTATAGTACATGCATTTGCAGATGTTTACTGATGCCAATAGTATTCTGCCTGTGTTGGAGGCAGATTTCATATTAGAAGTTGTGGTTTTTATTTCTATGACACATACTGAACAATCTCTCCGGCCAGGACTCCTTCTCAGGCCATTATAAATTATCAATTTGGTTCAGTCTCTAGTCTCCATTGGAGGGCTTCATCATAACCTCTGCACAGGATGATCTTGAAAAACATGCCTGCTAATAAATCCCCTAAATTACAGCATTGAAAAAAATGGCACAGCTCTGAATATTGTAGCAATGTCCTCACCAAGCTGTGGATGCAATTGGTGGAATTTAAATCTCAGAACAATAACTGATAATGATGCTTTGATGTGAACTTCCAATAACCTTACAGATTCATTAGATGCCTTATATTTACTTGAGGCAGTAAGATTGAAGGATCATGTTATAATGTACAATTCTGATTCAAGGCTTCAAATTGGTTTATTATATACTATTGAAAATTAAAATAGAAAAGAGTCACCATAATTATTATGCCCCACAGACACTTCTGGCATTTTGTGTACAATGTCCCTTAGCATATGAAGCAACTATAGGAAGCCAAGTGTCAAGAAACCCTTACCAGGTGTTCTGGTTAATAATGCGGATTTTGTAATCAAAGAAAACAATAATTTCAAGGGAAACATCAAAAAGGTATTATTCAAAGTAATGTCCATAGCTAGCTACACATTTCCCCCATCTTTTAGGTAATTGTGGATACTGTCCCAATAGTACTTTTCTTGTTTTGAGGCAAACCATTCAGAGACCCAATTTTCCATTTCTTCATACATTTTGAGGTGCTGCTCAGAAAGTACCTGTGCCATCGATTGGAACAAGTGGTAATCTGAAGGAGGAAGGTCTGGTGAATACAGCGGGTGGGTTAATACTTCCCAGGCAAGATCTTTTAATGTGTCTTTAACTGATTTTGAAGTGTGTGATGGTGCATTATCACGAAACAAAATTACTTTGCTGTGTCTTCTGGCCCATTCTGGTCGTTTTACGATCAAAGCATGGTTCAAATTGATTATATGTTGTTGGTAACGATCAGTATTAACAGTTTCACCTGGTTTTAGTAGCTCATAATACACCACACCTTCCTGATCCCACCAAACGCAGAGCATTGTCTTCTTTCCAAAGCAATTTGGCCTTGCAGTCGATGTTGATGGTTGACCTGGATCAACCCATGATTTTGTGCATTTGGGATTATCAAAATAAATCCACTTTTCATTGCTAGTCACAATTCGATGCAAAAAAGACTTTCTTTGGTGCCATTGAATCCACATCTTACTGATGACTTTTCGGTTTTCCATTTGTCTTTTGTTCAGTTGATGTGGCACCCACTTTCCTTCCTTTAAAATCTTCCCCATTGCTTGTAAATGATCAGAAATTGTTTACTGAGCAATGTTTAATCTTTTTGCAAGTTGTTTTTGAGTTTGACATGCATCTTCATCCAGTAATGCTTGTAATTGTTGGTGTTCAAACTTTTTGGTTGATATGGACGTTCTTTGTCTTTCACATCAAAATCATCACTTTTAAAGTATTTAAACCAGCGTTCACAAGTATCTTGAGATGGAGCATGTTCACCAAAAGCTTCCTGAAGTATGTGATAACTTTCGGCAGCACTTTTCTTCAAAATAAAGTAATGAATTAAAACTTCCCGCAAATGCTCTTTTTTTTGGCATGAAACTCGACATTTTTAAGTGTAAAAATATCGATGATGTTAACACCTTCAGAAAATTTGACATTTGAACTTTTGAAGCTGGCTGTCAATACAACAAAATAGCATACATATCAAATCACAAATATATCAACATATGTGTAACTCCATCTATTGAAAAAAAAAATCCTCATTATTAACCAGTACACCTGGTACATATGGCAACAGGCAGCCATTCTTCTCCTGATACATGTTTGATTACAGAGTAGGTGGAGGCTGTGAGCTATTAAGGAGTAGCAGCAAAGCAATAGAGTGGGGTCTTAGGAGGTTTGCATTCTACCTGTCTGTTACATGATCTCAGGAAATTTGTATCTGAATTTAAACTGACTGTCTTAACTTAAAAGATAGGTATTGAGCTTGATGATTTAAAAGGTTTCATTAGTTCTAGTGTTCTGTGAAAAGAGCAAAGCTACCAGCTTCATAACTATTGTCACCCTCCCTTCACTCTGCACGTCCTGTCCTAGTATGAAGCTTCCTCATCAGCATGACTGAGCCTCAACAGTGCTTGTCTGTCAGTGTTACTAATAAGGCACCAAGGACCCAAGCATGCCACTATACTTATAAATATTCTGTCTTGACATCCATTTATCCAGTCACATACCACACTATTCTAATAAATCATGTTATCAAACAAAACCTAGGGTAGATAACTACTTTCCCTGCTTGTATTTTCTTCATAAAATTATCTGGCATTAATTAGGTATATATTTCTCCAAGAAATCACTTCCAAATTGAGTGTGAGTGTGTGTGTGTGTGTGTGTGTGTGTGTGTGTGTGTGTTTCTGGAACCAAATTTCTCTTAAGAAATGGAAGAGAATGTTCTCAAGGAAAGCATAAAAGAAAATTCCGCAAGGAGACAGTAACCGAGAGTTTTATAATGTCACCATTATGCTAAATTGGGCTTCACTTGAATAGGTGGAAAGAGGTCTCCTTGGGACTCATATCTGGTAAAATTGAAGGAAGTTGTGTGTTATGATCTGATCTCTATATATTAGGTATATAATGGAAATAAAACCTGGTCTAAAATATAAATGGGAACAGAAACCATTTTGATACTGTCTGCTACTTGAAACTAGTATATAAGTATCATGTATTTGTAAAAAGGATTAGCTATGGGCTTGATTTTAAAACACATGCAATTTTTTCAATGACTTTATATACTTTAGATGTTAAAAATATTTAAAATGTCACTTGATCAAATATACCATTTTATTATTTTATTGCACATTTCAATGATAATATCTACTGTGAAAAATTATATATGCCTGTAACATAAGGTAATCCTCAGATAAATACTTCATTTATATTAAAGTTACAAATAAAAGTCCAGACACCCTGTTAAATTTGAGTTTCATGTAAACAATAAGTAACTTTAGTATAAGTATTTCTCGTGCAATACTTTTAATATTATTATACTAAAATTTGCTCATTGTTTATCTGGGATTCAAATTTAACTAGATGTCTTATATTATATCTGGCAACCCTTTTTATATGTTTAGAGATTTTTAAAAATTTTACTTTTATAGATTTATGCATATAAAACTCTGGGAAATTATGTTTCTTTTTGCTTTTAGGGTGAATTGAATTTACCTGCCTCTCTAGACTACCTGTCTCTCTAGACTGATTGCTGGTACCTCTCCTACTCCTCACTATGTTCCACTTTGATAGACAACTCTCTGGAGATGCCATATTCACCTGGAAGCAGCCTAAGTCATATCAGTGCCCCCTCTGGGTTTTCAGATTGATCCTAGCCCCTCAAGTTGGAGTGATTTTAGCAATCAGGGTTATGAACACAGGTACTGAGACAGGGATAGAGATAAGAATATACATAAAAATACTCTTTGCATTTAGCTTTGGCCGTGACAGTATATCTTGTGCATTGATGTTCTTTATTCTTGGAAGGCAGCTATGCTCACCACTATACCACCACCGCCTTCTCTTTATTCTTTAATGCATTTATGTCAATCCTTGATTCATCTCTCTCTCTCTCTCTCTCTCTCTCTCTCTCTCTCTCTCTCTCTATATATATATATATATATATATATATATATATATATATATATATATATATATATTTGGAAACTCCCACCTTAAGCAATGTGGAATCTTCCTTATGTGTAGTCTTCCCTAAAACCACCTTTGAGCCTGGTCAAGGCAAGTGGTTAGCAAACTTAAGCATGTATTAGAAATAACTGAATGGGTTGTTAAAATACAGATCTCTGGGCCCCATCCCCAGAGTTTCAAATCCCATATGAATGGTTTAGGGCCTGAAGATTTGCATTTCTCACAAATTCCCAGGTGATGCTAATGGTTTGGGACCAGACTTTGAGAACCTCATTGCTCTAAAGCTAAGCAAATTCAAAACCAAGAAGTAAAGTGTGAGTGTCAAATTCTCTGCTTACCTTTAAACTAACCCATTCACCAAACCTAATTTTGTTTCCTTAGATACCTAAACTTCATTCAGAGAAATGGGTTAGATACTACTTAAGATATGCCTGAAATTGTATGTATAAGACCATTTCTCCTTTCCACTTTCAAAGCCAGATCATTGGAATATATGTAAACATACCTACGTATGTTTTTAATATTTTTAAATTTCTACCTCCTCAGTTTATTTTTAAATCTGACACCCTCTTCAGTATGTTGCCCCTGCTTCTTCTTCCTCAGATTACCCTAAACTTTCCTGACAGACTCTTTCCCCTCTAAACTCCTACTTGTTCTCAAGACAACCTGTAGATAACTCCCAGATTCATTTTGGAAGGCTCTCATTGACCTGCTATTTGGGTTGGGAATTGACCTAGGAAGGTGTCCCAGTTGAACATAATCCCTCCTGGAGGAGTGGATTAGAAGTTGAGTCGATGCTAGCTTCTTTATTAATTATTCACATCTGGACTCATCTGCCTACAATTACATTCCTTTGTTGTTTCTAATCCTTAGGTGATTTGATTTTCTTTGTCAGTGATTCTAAAAAAGCATGAAAAGACTGATTAAATGCTGCTAGCAGACTTGGTTAGAGCGAGAAACAGCTTCGGGAATCAAGTCCCTGCCTCACTCAGTTCAGGCATAACTGGAATGGATCCAAGAGAAGGAACACACCCAGGAAGAGAGTACTGAAGGTTGTGACATTTTTAGCTGTATTTGTAAGTTTCTCCTGCACTCAGCTCCCACTTCCAAGTTAATCCTCTGCCAAACCTACCTGCTCACCCCTGAAATCTGGGGGAGCACATTCATTGATTCATTCTCTCATCTGACAAAAATGTATTGAGCACATTTTATAGGCTAAAGATTATACTAAGAGATATGATCTCTGCCTCAAGAAACACACCGAATGAAATGGGAAATGAATATATGAGGAAATAAGATGCCAACTTTTAGTGCTATGATAGACCTCTGCACAGGATTAATGTAGGAATACCAAGGAGAGAATAATCATTTTTTTTCTAGAAAGGGGAGGGGAGTCAGGAAAGGGTTCATGGAGAAATGATATGTACTTACACTGCGTGTTGAAAGACAGTCTGCTGCTGAAACGGGGATTGGGAAAAGGGATTATTATATTCAATCCTGTAAAGTGAAAGCAATAATTTTATATTTATTTTTTATACACGGGATAAGTCAAATGTCTTGAGGAGCAGATTATTGGATTCAATGAATGTCATGAGCTTAATTAGTGGTGGAGTTCGCTCTAAAGCTCTAGCATTCTTATTGCCGGTCCAGCCTCTTTATACCATCCCAAGTTGGATGTTTCCTCTCAGCACAAAACTGAAGAGGATCTTGTTTAATTTAGAACTTGCTGGCTGCACAGTTTTTTGTTTTTTTTCCCCTGAATTGCATGATTAGCCTCAGTATAAAATCTTCAAGTGAGTGTTGAATGAAGAGGTCTCTCAGGATAGTCTGCCAGAATTCCACTTATCTTTTATTTAGCACTTATCATTTATTTTACTTTTTATGGAGATGAAAAATAAATACAGCATTATTTATTATTTTAGTGACTTAAACCTACCTATATTTATTTCCTGGACTCTTATTTGCATACTTCAAGTAAAAAACACTCTCAAGTTTTCAGAGAAATGTAGTTACTATGAATTCATAGGTTTATATGTAAGTAAGTGAACAAAACAATAAATAAAAGTAATATAAAGAGCTTAGAAGATTGAAGTTGAGGGTCATAATATATATGCTTCATTTGCATAAATGACCCAGCATGTCTGTTCTCACTGATAATAATCAAGCTTCGTAAAAATTATCTAAAGTTTATAAACAGGGTCACTAGAGAAGCATTGTTGCTCTTAGCCAGAGAAGACAACACTAGACTGTGGAAATAAATTAACCCTCAAAGCTCAGTGACTTAAAGCTAAATTAAACTAAAAAAGCTCTCTCTGTGTGACTGGCTCCCTCTATCTTATTTATGGCTATATCATCAGGAATACTTGGCTTCCAAGATAGCTAGGGCAGGGAAGAGAGGGCTGGATGTTTCCTTGGACATTTTTTAAAAACTCTGCCACACTTCTGCCCACTAGAATGATTAAAATGAAATCTATGGTTCCAACCTAGCTGCAAAGGAATGTGGAAAGAGAAATTGGTGAACACAGCTAAAGCCTTAATCTGACAATGACACAAAATCGATACTGTTCTCATACTTACTGCTCCTTCTACCTGGGCTCTTCTTCCCTCACTCACAACTTGTCTTCACTATTACCTGAATGTCATAACCCCTTTGAAGATTTATCAGCAATATTAAGAAGAAAGAGGAAGGTGGGGGATGGGGAAGGAGTAGGAGAAGCAACTATATAAAAATCAGAATCATTATTGCCTTTTCTCTAGATGCCCACTGTTATTATCCTGGCCTGACTCCAGTCTTGCTGCATAATCATTCAATAACTAGTACCTTATGGCTTTTAATCTTCTTATGGGATGGTTCTCCTCTGACTTCATGAACAAGTGAACCCATCCTTAAAGTCTTGCCCAGATTTCCATGACTTGAGAAGCCACCCTGGATTTTTGAGCTGAAAAGAAACTACATTTCCCATTCTCTTGATTACACAAATTTTTTACTACTTAATAACTGCTTAGATTGTTCCACACATTTCTAAGAGTTCTCTTCACAACTGAATTGTAAACATCTTGATGGATTGTAACTTGCCCTATTCATTGCTATATTCTCAATGCATAGCAAAGTACACTGCATTTAGAAAATGCCTACTAAGATTTAACTTACTGAATTAATTAACCCATTAATCATGATCTTCATATTACTCAGCACAACATCGTGTACACAATAGGCTCTCAATGAGCTTCTGAAGATTGATTGATTCTCCTTTTAAAAATTTTAAGATGAAACAATGTCCATGGTTGCCTTTTTTTTAAGCTTTACTTATAAATGGTATTTCTTTTTTTCTTTTTTTGTCTTTATTGATTAAGGTATTACATATGTATCCTTATCCCCCCACTCCCCCCCACCCCCCACTCATGCCCTCACCCCTCTGTTGTCTGTGTCCATTGGTAAGGCTTATATGCATGCATATAAGTCCTGGGGTTAAGCCAACCATGGTTGGCTCTTAAACACATTATATAATATCATTTTTTGTTGTATAAATTTTATTTACTTGTAATGAGTGCAAGTTCTTGGAAACTTTACCATGATTCCCCATTCTAATTACATGCAATTAGGAACTAGAAGAAGTTTTGGGAAATTCTAGTTGTACTTAGAGAATTGTACAAATAACAGAACAAACAAAACTTAAATCAGACTATATTGCATAAAATATGGACCATGCTGGTAGATGTTTTTGTGATTAAATCCTATGAGGTTACAGGTCTTATAAAAATGATATAAGAACTTATGATTCAAGGCAATTTTCTTGGCCTGGAATTTCTTATTTATTTATTTATTTATTTTTCACCGAAATGCACTAAATCTTATCAAACATAAAGTTGGCTTCTAGTCATTTGCTTATATATGGTGTGTGTATTCTCTTCATATTTAGTATTTATGTCTGGTGTTGTGTGGAAAACTATTCACTCCTGACAGTGTCTAAGAGTCCACATAGTGGGGACATTTAAGCCTCAGTCTGGGAGGACTTATCCATAAAAACCAAATGTAGTAGACTCAGTTTATCAAAGAATTTTGCTAATGAGACTTGGCAAAAAATAATACACATGTCGATGCTGACTTTGTCAGGGTTACTGTTTAGTTGCTGGAGGATTCGTTGTTTTAAATCTGATTTTTTTTTTTTTTTACTTTTTAAATAAAATTAAGAGAGAGAGAAAAACATTGATTTTTTGTTGTTTATTTATGCATTCATTGGTGGCGTCTTGCATGTGCCCTGATAGGGATCAAACCCGCAATCTTGGTGTATCAGAAGGATGCCCTAATCAGCTGAGCTACCAAGCCAGCACTGATTCTTAAATCAATAAGTCATACTCCACCTGTGTACAAATTGAAAGAGTAATGATAATAAAATAAAGATAAAGCCATGAAAAAGCCTGTCTTTTCTGAAGAATTTTAATGATCTCTTGTCTGCTACTGACTCCTTGTCTGTTTTCATCTGTAGACCCGGTCAGCGTACATGAGGCTGAGATCTATGGCTTCCAGTGCTGCTATAATAATTTCCTCTCCAGGGATGACTTGGAGCCCAGTCAGAGTCATAGGGACTTTGAAGGCCATGCAGTGGCTGCTCTCTGCTTTCTCTATCCAAAGAATAAATTCTCATCAAAGTCAGGGAAGAGTTTATCCTAACCTTAAAGTCTTCCCCCAAAAGGAGCTTCCTTTCCTTGAGAGTCTGCTGCAAGTTTAGACAGTCCTCACTTTCTTATAACTCACCCTGAGTTCTCCTGCTCCATATAAACTCATGGTGGTTAGCTTTCACAAGACAACTTACATTCATATGAAAGGTACTCATTCCATCATCAGCTTAAACATTCTCTCTTCTCTTTATTATTTGGATTTTACATTAAAGGCAATTATGCTTCCTTAAATTTTTGTTTGTTTGCTTGCTTTTCCCCAAATCCAGCTATGGTACTGCACTTTCTGTTGTAATTAGTGCTATTTATAAATTATTGTGCTGAGTGAAGATGCTGAGTTTAATACTGATGCAAATGAATGGATCAGGAGGAAATGAGTGCCAAGAATAATTTTTCCACAGGTGGGAAAGTAATATTGCTGCTTCTTTTTGTGAACCATGACCATTTATCAGACAACTGGCCAGGTAGGAAAAGATGTATTTTCTATGAAAAACGAAGTAGCCCTGTGGACATCATACTTTCTATGATTATTAAATAACCTACAATAATATATTGGAATGTTACATATAACATTTTCCCCAATAATTTTAAGTGGTTTTCACAGTAAGAAAATAAATAATTGCTCATAGAGAGAAAGAATGATTATATAAGAGAAAGAACAATAATTTTAGTGTTGAAAGAACTAAGTTGTAGTTCTATAGATAGATATTGATAGATATGGATATAGATATGAATATAGAGATAGAGATACATATAGATACAGATATCTATCTATATATAGATATAAATATAGATATACATATAGGTACAGATGGATAGATATATCTATATAAACAAGCATCTATTGATCCCCTATCATGTGTAATGTGCCATGAATTTTCCTAGAAACATATTTAATCTTCTAAACTTATTTTAATCATTACAATAGCCCTCTGTGGTAGCTGTCATTATAATTCCCATTTTACACACAATAAACCAAAAAAAAACAGAGAAGTTAGATATTTTTTCAATGTCATAAAACTAATGTGTTGAAGTAAAGAGCATTGCAGTATCATGTATTCTGTCCTCATTCCACAACATCAAAAATACCTATTGCTATCACCTATAAAATAAGATGTATGAATTCAATGTCTGAAACTCTCCTCTTTGATTCTTTTTAGCTCAATTTTCTACATCAGTACTTTTTGGGACAAAATACCGGAAACTCCTTTGTTCCCCAGTAGACCAGTTTACAATAATGCCCAGTAGCTTGCACACCTATTCATATAGATATTATTTGGAGGCCTAGATGACTGCATGAACAAGTTAGGATATCGAGGCAGCTTCTTCCACACATCTACATTTTTGAAAATGCTCTGTAATAGAATGTTCACATTGTATCACTCTTTAACTTTTTTTTTTTAAAAAAAAAAAATACAGTGTACTATCTCATTGTCTCAAATATGTATGCTCCTTAATTTGTAGACATGGATGGGACAGCCTTTACTGTTCAACTCCTTGTCCATAGCCAACCCATAGATGCATGCTTGTGGAATACAATTTTCTGAAGTCTGTACACTGAGGAAGGTACTTCTGTTACCTGGATCATTGAATTGCTTATAAATCAAAGTAACTTCAAGAGGGCCATCCTTCCAGTTATGCCGTTGAAGAGGCTCAGATTAGCACTGCTGCACGTGCAGCACATTAGAAATAGACCGCTGCTTTTGCTGGTCATATTACTAATTCTCAGATGACTACTTTTTAATTTCCCGTACATTTCAGATCTACTCCCCCCTTAACAGTATTCTTTCATCACATTTTTCTTGTCTTTTTCAATAACTTGACCCTTATGTTTGTCTTTTAAATGTGCGGTTAACATAGTTCTCGCCTCATCCTTTGATTGTATTGGCGATTGGCCTGAACCAGACTTGACTCAGTTGAGAAAGACTTGCTACAAAATGGACCTCGTCAGTTTAATCTCTCTAAGAACAGTTGTTTTTTGTTTTTTTGGTTTTTTTATCTGCTATTTCATTTTGTGTTTAGCGCCACTAACCCTTACTTTGTGTTCAAAGACTTTGCTGATCCCTCCCATCTAAGGTGTGAGCTAATGTCTGGATCCCAGTCTTTATTTTCCCCTCAACCTTTTCTCATGTCATCCCTCTTTTTTTTTTTTTTTCATATCCTCCCTGATTTCTCTTTCCTAAAATAAATAGCTTGCCCAGGATTTTGCTACCCAAGGAAATATCCAGCTCTAAGTGACTTAAGAAAGTCTATATATTCTTCCTATGACACTTCTATTTGGACTACAGCCATTTTCTTATGTGGAAAATTGTCATGTAGGTAATCAGGGAAGTAACTCCCCTTTTCCTTTGTGTTGTACTTTTCCCTATAAATGTACACACTCAATGTGATTGGATATTTGTTCAGTCCCTGGCAGTTTGGAAAGTACTTCCACTAACTTGAACATAGGTAATCATCATAATGACACTTTCAGGTTGGCAACGATATGCTGCTATCCTTGCTTTATAGATGAGAAAACAGGCTCAGAAAATTAAGCAAATGACCTAGGGTCATATAGCATGCCAATGGCAGAGTAGAAATTCTCTTATGACTTTTTTGCAACAGATTACAAAGGCTGAAATGATCTGTCATGTTGAACTGAAAACGGATGTCTCCAGCCCTGGCCGGTTTGGCTCAGCGATTAGAGCATTGGCCATCAGACTGAAGGGTCGCTGGTTTGTTCTGGTCAAGGGCACCTACCTCAGTTGCAGCCTTGATCCGTGACCCCGGTCGGCTGTGTGTGGGAGCAATCAGTCAATGTCTCTCTCTCACATCCATGTTTCTCTCTCTGTCTCCCCTTCCCCCCCCACTCTTTCAAAAAATCAACCAAACAAAAAATTCAATGAAAAAAATCCATGGATGAGGATTAACACAACAAAAACAAACACAAAACAAATATTTATGGAATCTGGCTTGATATTGGGATAAACTGGTTCATTATTTCAATCCAAAACAATTTTTCAAGAATAATGTTGAAATTTAAAATATAAGATTACTGAACAGTGTTATTAGTCCTTATCCAGGGCCCCTGCAGAGGCAATCAGGACTCAAAACAATCTCCTGTTTCTATTTTGCCTTTTTTCACCCAGGCATATTACCTTTCATTGTCTGATAATATTAGAGGCTGTAACATGTGCATGAAAAATGTTTATGGAACATAAGCCTTCATAATGTTATTTTATGGGTAGCTTCCTTGGGAGATATTTAACTACTATTGGCTTTTAGAATTATAGCATTGCTTTTAAGAGTTTAAAGAGAATTTTAAAGTGTTTTGGGAGCATCACTAATTCAAAGCCTACTTTATTATGCTTTAAAATAGATTCTATAGCTCACTAATTTAAAATATGAACTATATATTCTATAATAAAAATAAAATGAATATTCAGTGTAGTATTTAATTTTTAAAGTTAATTACTGCATATTCACACCTTTTTTTATAACTCTTTATTGTCAAACTGTATATATCAATGTTGGGGTCAATTGGAAAATAATTTGTAAACCCCAATGGTATCTGAATGCATAATTTTAAAAAATGGGATGCATTATATCTCAGTAAAATACATTAAATAACAATTACTATATTTTTATGATACAATTATTATTGTTGGAACTTTAAATGAAATTTAAATTATTGCAGAGGACTCTAATTTTCTCAATAGGAAGGAAGGGAAGATAATTGAAAGTTAATGAAAATAGAAAATATATACCTCCATGCAAAGTGTTTATAGCTATTGTTTGTCTGAGTGGTTACTTAGTAAATTAACTTAAGCTCTCATTTTAACAAATATTTCTTAGGCATGTACTACTATGTACCAGACCCTCAGGATATAAAAAAATGGATGCTCCCCACCATTAATAAATATATTATTCTGATACAACATGCTCTGTGTAAAGAATGAGATGTGTGAAAAATATTGTGGGAGCACCAGTGGAATACAAGGACTCATTCTGATTGCATTAGCAGTGGCTTGAGGTATTCTTTGGAGAAAAAATATAGAGAAAAGGTACCATTGAAGCTGAAGGATGAACAGGAAGGTCAAACCTGATAAAAATGGAAAGAACATTTGATTTAGGTATCCTAAAGCCTGTATAAATCTATATTTGACCCATACGAATACTAACTCTTTTAACACACACACACACACACACACACACACACACACACACACACACACACAGTATGTCCAGGGCACTCAAAATCAAAAGAATTATCTTGCTACAAGATTTAGACATTTTTTTCCTGGATCAATATATCTATAATTTTCCTGATCTTCAGTGACTCATCAGGGAAGCAAACGAGTCTTTCCAGCTCAGTTCTCACATCAGCAGAAGGAAATGAGGGGACTGGGGTATAAATATCTCTTTGGTTTTCTCTTTTTGTTATTGATGCTGTGGAAGTCAAATAAATTATTGCAGGTGATTACAGTTATCAGTTTACCATTCACTTTGGTTCAAGAGTCTGTTGCTGAATCGTCCTTTTCAAGGCGAATACTTCCATGTGAGTGTCCATGGCTGGGAACCACTGTTGCATTTCCTTTTCCTTGTCACATCCATCTGCCCCTTGTGCTTACAGGGCAAGTCTTAGGATATAAGCTTGTGGCTGTACAATATGTAACATGAAGGAAAGGCGGGGTGGGCTGGGTCAAACAGTGTGTCCACAATGCTGCCTGTTGAATGTGTTCCTATTTATTTGGATCTTTACAGCAGCAGAGAGAGGATGTTTTTCTCTAATAATCCTGAAGGGATTCTTAAATTGGAGATATAATGGAAGTAAAATAATTATTTAAAACTGAAAACCTATACAATTAACTGAGATAAAGTGATATATATATTTTATTTATATTTTTCTTCTCATTTTTTTATTGTCTTAAGTTTTACATATGTCTCCTTTTTTCCCATTGACACCCCAGCCATTCCCACCTCGGGCAAGCCCCCACCGCTCCAGGGTCTGTGTCCATTGGTTATGCTAATATGCATGCATACAAGTCCTTTGGTTGCTGTCTAACACCCCCCCTGCCATTTGTCTCTGGATCTATTCTTGTTCATCAAATTATGTTGATCATTATATCCCGCATATGAGTGAGATCATGTGATATTTATCTTTCTCCGACTGGCTTATTTTGCTTAGCATAATGCTCTCCAGTTCCATCCATGCTGTTGCAAATGGTAAAAGTTCCTTCTTTTTTATAGCGGCACAGTATTCCATTGTGTAGATGTACCACAGTTTTTTAATCCATTCATCTGCTGATGGGCACTTAAGTTGTTTCCAAATCTTAGCTATTGTAAATTGTGCTACTATGAATATAGGGGTGCATATATCCTTTCTGATTGGTGTTTCTGGTTTCTTTGGATATAGTCCTAGAAGTGGGATCACTGGGTCAAATGGAAGTTCCATTTTTAGTTTTTTGAGGAAACTCCATATTGTTCTCCACAGTGGCTGCACCAGTATGCATTCCCACCAGCAGTGCATGAGGGTTCCTTTTTCTGCGCATCCTCGCTAGCACTTGTGATTTGTTGTTTTGTTGATGATAGCCATTCTGACATATTTAACAAAAGAAAATAGATGTAGAAGTTTTAGGAAACTGTCCAGTATGATTCTGGTATAAGGATTCCTGGTTAGTTAAGAACCTGTGAAAAAATTGCTTCAAATGTGACTGCCATGGGTCTCAATTCTGACCCAGGCTGGATTCTTGCTCCTGTGGCCTTGTCCTACATCCACTGATGCTGTCCTGTGCCCAATAGTAGTTTTACCCCACCCTTATCTAAAACGTGCTATAAATATCTTCTATATTTTTCACTAACTATATCACATAAGCTTTCAAATAACTTGCTGGTGTTAATCATGAGCCCAGGAACTAGTTGTCTTTCTCACTTTGCCTCTCTGTGACCTTTGACTCCAGTGTGTTGCCTGCAGTTCCATTTAGTAACATTCCATTGTGGTGTAAACTGACCATGGCTTGCCCCTCATCCTCTAACCAGAAGTTTTTACACCATGACACTTTGGTGGGTTTCACCACTAAGCATCCATCTGGTGTTAGAATCTTATGATTTCTACCCAGTTCATGCCCACTGTGTGTGAGCACCCAGGAAGTTCTGAAACATTGGGCCTCCCCTTGCACTGTGATCGAGGGAAGAGCAAACCAGCAACCAGATCCCTGACAAACCTAAATGGAGAATGTATTCACCAAAGTCTCATTATCAGCCATGTGTTCGTGTGCTTAATTTCCAAGTGTAGGAAAGAGACAGGCCTGGCAATACCGTTTGTATAAGAATCATGGTAGACACTTTCCTGGCCTTGTGACTTTCTGCTTTCTCATCCACCCTGGTTCCTTTCCCTATGATGATATGTATGCTCAAACAGCTCATCCTAGTTATCATACCGTTTTCTTTCCTCGAAAAGTAGTACCTATTAGGGGTTTACATAATGTTAGGTAAGAAATGTGTTTTTCTTGCTGTTACTGAACTCAAGGAATTCATGGTTGGAGTGCCCTATTTAAAAAATGAGACTTTGTTGTCACATGTATGGACGGTTATGGTGTAATGTGCATGGTGTGGGGTGGAGAGCGATCAGTTAGCAGCCCAGGAGGGCCCCTGGGGGGCTCTTTTCTGTGGAGGAAGCCCAAGTAGGGGGCTCCACGCAGTATCCTCACTTCCTGATGACAGAGCCCAACAGAATGTGGAACCGTGGAACCAGGCAGCCACATGCTAGAGAAGGCCTTGCCAGCTCACTTGAGATGCTGGAATGAATAGCATATTCTCCTGTTGCTTCCTGTGGTCCCAAGATTGTGGCTTCAAAAAAAAATCACTCACTGAGAGCCCGTTCGAATGCTGCAGATGTTGGTAAGGTCTCACCCCAGACTCCTTTGGCACTTTTCTCTAGGGAACCCAATAGAATACAGAAAGGCCAGGAGCAGTCCAGCTTAGGCTAGACCACCCCTCTGATCTCCCACGGGCAGCTCGATGTTCCCTGCCCGTGTGTGTGTGTGTGTGGGGGGGTGGGCCTGTCCCAAGCAGGAGCAGGCTGAGAATGGGTCACAAGCTTAGTGGCTCGTCATATTCACACCTCAGGTCAAGGCTGGCTGGGTGGATGTGGAATGTGGAGCAGGGCCCTTTTGCCTGAGATTTATCCTGAGCCCTGGAAATGAATCTTATTTCACCTGAGTGGAGGCCTGTGCAGACACAGGTTCGCACCTGATCTGGAAGTAGAAGGTCCAGTGGGCAGAGGTAGCAGCAACTAAGGCCAAGCATGGCCGTGATGCCTCCAGACAGGCTGCCGGTCTCTATCTACAGAGCTCCACCCTGGGCATCAGTGAGAAGCACCCGCTCTATGTCCCTGAGCCACCAGGTAAAGCCAGGGCAGCTTGGGGTGTAAGCACTGAGGGTTCCCTAGAACCAGGGCTCAGGTATGGCCAGGAAGGCCTCTTGCCCAGATGCTGCCCAAAGATCCAGCCCGGTATTAGCATGCAGCTCAGCATTTCAGTCTCCCGCCTTCACCTGACTGGGCCAGAGGACCTGGATTCCACCCCTCTGAGGCTCCGGTACCAGCTCATAAGTATGAGCCGGCCCCAGCTGCAGTGCCTATCCATTCTGAGAAGCACGGTGAGGTGCAGAAGCCAGTGCAGAAGGAAAGGCTGCTCTAGAACCTGAGGCGTTTCCACTGCCTACTGCCCTGCTAGCTCCAGAGGACACTCTAGAGCTGCAGCCAATACCAACGCCGGTCCCATCTGCAGATGTGGAGCAGGTCCTGCAGGATCCTCTGAGCTGGAACAGGACCAGTCACCAAACCCAGAGAACAATTTCCTGCACCTGCACTGGATCATGGCGAGAACTCAAAGATGGCACTGGAACCAGCAGCCCTGAAGGGAGAGCCATCACCTGCACCTGTTTCGGCACAGGCTCCTGCAGAAACGCCGAGCTGGTCCTGGGTGCACCAGTCCTGGAGATTGAACACCCTCCCCCCCCCCCCCGGCCCCGCACCTGCACTGGAACCTGCATTACATCCTGAGCTGGTGCTGGTCGCACCACCCCTGACAGCCGAGTTTGCTCTGGAGCCCTACTCAATTCGAGCTGTGGTGCCTCTTCTTCAAACTGCTCCCCCACCACATCTTTCTTTTTGAGCTCTATTTGTTTTCTTGTGAATTTTTGTTTTGTTTTGCATTTTGTAGTTTTAAATAAATACAGTAAATTTAAGGTTTTATTTCTGTTAATGATGCTCCATGTTATGTGTCCACAGGGATATGCAAATTAGTACAATAAGGAGATGCCACTACACACTTATCAGAAAGGCCCAAATCCACAACATTGACAAATCCAAATGCTGATGAGGATGCGGAGGAACAGGCGCTCTCATCATGGCCAGTGGGAATTCATAATGGCACTGCCAGTTTGGCAGACAATTTACAAAACTAACAGACTCTTAAAATACAGTCCAGCAAATTGCACAAAAGAGTTGAGAACCTATGTCCACTAAAAACCTGTACACAGATGATGTTTATAACAGCTTTATTTAAAATCACTAAAACTTGAAAACAACCAAGAAGTGTTCAATAGGATAATGGATAAACTATGGTACATTCATATAATAAAACATTACATATAACAAAAACATTCAACATTAGACATAAATGTTAGGAAGCCACGAAAATACATGGAGGAACCTGCAATGCATTTTACCAAGTGAGAGAAGCCAATCTGAAAAGGTTGCATGTCATATGATTCCAACCATATTAAATTCTAAAGGTGAAATTGTGTAGAGTATAAAAAAGATCAGTTGTGGCCAAGCGGTATAGGGGCGATGGGGCTGTACATGGTTAGTATAGAGGGTTTTTAGAGCAGTGAAAATACTCTGCATAACACCCAATGATGGACACATGTCATAACAGAGTTTCCCAAACCCATAGATTGCACCACTTCATAAGTAAACCATACGATAAACTATGAACTTTGGGTGATCATCATGCTTTAGTGTAGGATCATCAGCTGTAACACATGCATCACTCTGGTGTGGAACGTTGGTAATGGGAGAGGCTATGCAGCAGCGGGGGAAGGAGAGACATGGAAAAGCTTTGTACATTCTCCTCAATTTTGCTGTAAACCTACGAAAAAAGGGGGTACAGAACAGACAGCATGTTCACAGTTACCGGGTGCACCCTTCGATGTATGGAGAAACTGAGTCTCAGAGAGACTAAATAATTTACCCAAGGACGCACGTCATCTACTTGACCTTCAGGCTCTGTCCTGTGGCCAACCACACTGGTGAAAAGCTTAAAATAAGGACGACTGTGCCTCTCCCTTGATTTATGCATTTGCTGTGTCTCAGGAAAGCCTTGCATTAAGTGAAAATCTGAGTCAAAACCCCTATTTTTAGCATTATCTAAAATTGAAGCTGCATTTGGTACTAAAATATGAGTTCTGGAAACAGCATGTTTAATACAGCGAAATGTGAAATTGATCTTGAGACAAAACTTTTATTTCTCCTTTCCTTTGTGCAGACTGTTCAGATGACTTAAAGAAAGGCTAAAAGGTTTGATGGTGAACCAATGCTACTTCAACCACAATCCCAGAGAACATTAGTTGGGACAGAATTAAGATGAGCGTTTTAAATGCTCAGAAAGAGAGAGGGACAGGTAAGGATGTGATTCCTCACAGGCTTCTTTATGAGGCATCTCCTGGGGTTCATGCAGGGTCATGGACAGCCAAGCAAACCCCAACTGGCCCAGTCCTCTCAACACTGACTGGTCACTGACAGTATGGTCACATCTTCATAAGTGCCCTTTCCTGACTGCTCTTGATTTCCTGGGCCTCTGTGGTCTCTTGGGTTTATACCCTCATCCTTCAATAGGAGTTCTGCTGCTACTTTTGGTACTGATTCTCAGAACATTGTCAAGGCCTGCTGCGATCTTTGTACGTTGATCTGTGCAAAGAGCTCCCTTCCCTGCAGTTCTGTCCTAGTCCCTTTGCTCAGGTCTAAATTTTCACAGGATGCTACGTCATGGAACTACTTTCACCCGATTTTCCATCACATAACTTTTTCTTAACACTTTGGAACTGGTCTTTATTGGTGTGTTTCTTTCTCTCCCTGCCCTGAACATGCAGCCTGTATAGGATAAAGGTTGCATGTTCAGGCTGGGTCCTTGACCAGGTTGCCTTTAGCTAATTCACATACCTCTGAGTGTTGCCTGCATAGACGAAGCCTGGTTATAGCCTTGGTAGGTCAGATCCTTTGTTTGTTTGTTTTTACGTGTTTCTAGTATACAACATTCTAATGCAATATCTGCATAAACTACAAAGTAATCATCTCCTAAAGTCTAGTTACTAGCCATCAAAAAACAGAGGACACTTCACAAACTTGCGTGTCGTCCTTGTGCAAGGCCATGTTAATATCTGTATCTGTCCAGCTTTAGCACGCACTGCTGAAGCCAGCACTGTCAGATACTTGTGACCGCCACTTCATGGAGGGCCTAGTCCTCCTAGGGCAGGGGCTATAGTAGCCATCTCACTACTTTTTATGCGAACAACTTCCTGTTATCACAATGGCTTCTGAAGTGGCTTAAAAAAGATCTGAAGGAATGTACTTTATAACAACAACAAAAAAGCCTAGAGTAAGAAAGCCTATGGCTGCAAAGTTAGCAGAAGGAAGGAAATAACAAAGGTCAGAGCAGAAAAACAAACAAACAAACAAACATGATATAGAGATCAGAAAAAAAGAAGCAAAGATCATTGAAACTAAGAACTGTTTTTTAAAAGGATAAACAAAATTGACAAACCTTTAGACTTAAGACAAAAAGAGAGAAGACTCAATAAAATCAGAAGAGCAAGAGATGTTACAACTGTTATCCCAAAAATGAAAATCATACAAGACTACCATGAACAATTGTACATCAACAAATTGAATATCCTAGAAGAAATACATTTCTAGAAACACACAACCTACAAAGCGTGACTCTTGAAGAAATAGATAATCTGAATAGACCAATAACAAATAAGGAGATTGAATCAGAAATCAAAAATCTCCAGATATTCAACTCCAGTTAAAAATAAATAAATACAAATAAATCTCCTGCCAGGCCGGTGTGGCTAGTGGTTAAGCATCAGGAGGTCATGGTTCAATTCCTGGTCATGATTTTTGGGTTTGATCCCCAGAGTGGGGTATGCTGATCAATGAATGATTCTCTCTCATCATTGGTGTTTCAATTTCTCTCTCCCTCTCCCTTTCTTTCTGAAATCAAGAGAAATATATATTTTTTAAAAATCTCCCAACAAAGAAAAGCCCTGCACCAGATCGTTTCCCTGGTGAATTCTACTAGACATTTAAAGATAATACCAATTCTCAAACTCTTCTAAAAAGTGAATAGCAGGGATACTCCAAAATGCATTTTATGAGGCCAGAATTACCCGGGTACCGAAGGCAGTAAGGTCACAAGAAAAGAGAGTAGAATGGTGGTGGTTGCCTGGGGGCTGGGGGCAATGAAGAAGTGTGGTCAAAGAGTACAAACTTCCAGCTATAAGATGAGTAAGCTCTGGGATCTAATGCACCACATGCCGATTGTAGTCAACACTGCAGTATTGTACTCTTGAAACTTGCTGAGAGAGTAGATCTTACATATTCTCACCACACAAAGGAAATGGTAATTATGTAAAGTGAGGGCGGTATTAACTAACACTACTATGATGTTCATTTCACAATATCTAAATGTGTCAACTCAGTACATGGTACACATTAAACTTACAGTGTCATATGTCAATTATATCTCAAAAGAGCCAGGAAAAAATAAAGCAAATTGCCATTTTAAAAAAGCCCAGGGTAATTTTTTTTTTTAATTTGTCCTCCTACTGAATAATTCATTAATCTGTCTGTCATTCTTGCCCCAATACTATTCTGCTGGTTATCAATCCAATGTATGACCTGTCATTGTACACATCTTTTCCTTAAAAAATGAAGTTTACATTCATGTATTTGCCAAGCAAAAATTCCAAACAGTATATAATTATACAAAACAAAACATTCTAGTCTCCCTTCACTTCCTCTCTAGCTCTCACCTCCCTTCACAGCACTAACCATTTCAACAGTTGGAATAAATTTTCCAAGCATCTTCCTGTGTATTTACATATATAGATATGTATGCCAGATGGAATAGATACAAATATATTAATTTACATAAACATATGTATTGTTCAATGATGTACTTTATTTATTTAGCCATATGCCTGGTAGGCGATTATGTGATAAAACATAAATTTTTATCTCACTCTTTTTAAGAACTTCAAAGTATTCCATAATAGAAACCATGCCATTTTTTTAAACCAGTTTCCTACCATTAGATCTTTATTTGGTTCATATTTTTTTTCCATTCAAATGTAAAGCAATGAACATTATTGTTGTCATACATTGGTATTAGATCATATAATATAAAATTATATGACATACAGTTAAAGTATAATGTAAAAAATATATGATAATTTTTCAAGATTAAAGTCCTACAATTGGAATTGCTGTATCAAAGAAATATTCTATACTTCTAATTTTGATAGACATTGACAATTGCCTTCCAAATGGACTTTACCAATGTATACACCAAACACTGGTTTCAACATTTGCTTTATTAATCTAATTAACTAACCTAAGGTTTTGTCAGGCCTACGAATGCAAATTTATATCTTTACATTTTAATTTGCATTTTTCTTATTGTTACCAAAGTTGAGTTTTTCTCATCTGTTTTTGTACACTTAATTTATTGGGCTATGAGTTTCCTGTTAATACTTGATGTACATGTTTCTTCTATTGAGTTGTTTGTTTTACTAATTTAATAAAGCAGTTAACATATTACAGATATTCATAATTTGCATATATCACTAATTTAGTGGTGGTACTCAATGTTAAACAGTATATATCTATTGCTTATTTTTATATTTCTTCTTTATACATTTAGACACTAAACTCCATTAGTTTAGTATCCTTGTTATATATCTGTTCTATCAATTTTAGTATACTATGTAGACATAATATATATTCACTTAATATTGATTGTTCATTGATAATGGAGATTACAATGGCCAAAATGATGACAAGGGTCACCAGAAATGTGCTGCTGGGTCAATGCCAAGAGTGACACAGTTCTCTCTGGGTCAGCTATGAGTTCTCGGGTAAATTATCCGCCCTGAATTTATAAAACTGGAAAATGAAAGAAGCCTGTATATCCAGAGATATAACCAATCATTTTTGGTCTGGTCAGTCAATTCACTTATGGATTCATTATTTTATACACTTACTTATGCAATGATGTGTTTATCTTCACTAATTTTGTTTTGCTCCTTCCATCATATTTCACATGGAAAGGTATGTTAAACCAGAATATTTTCAAAATAAACTGTCAGGAAGTCATGTCTGAAAATGTTATTCCATACACTGCATGCAAAAGCCAACTAAAACATTTGGACACATCCCAATGGTCAAATCATATGTTTGGTATAGTTTTCAAAAAAAATTTATTTTATTTTATTTAATAAAACTTTTTTCACATACATATTTATAAGCAAGGGAATTATGCAGGTTTTGTGTTTAGATGTAAACATTTTTAAGTGAACAGAGTACTAGTTTTCTTAGAAATAAAGACTATATTCAAGATTCACACAAAATACAGTAACCCCCTTTTTCATATTTCAACATTTCTCTCTCTTCCAGTTAGCATATACACTTCACTTCTAAAAGCCTTTATTCACTTATTTGCCAGATTTTGAGGTAACACCCAATGTGTTCCATTCTTAGTCATGTATGTTTGTGATCTGGAAAAATATGGTTGTCTCTAAATGATGTCTCATCCATCCTGTATATAGAGCAGAACATTTGAATTTATTTTCCCCTTTTATTTTGGGCGAGTGGCGAGTGGAGGGGTTGAGAGATGAATGAAAGTAAATGTTTCTCACAGAGCTACCCTTGGTGGTATGTGTGTGTGTTTCTGGTTTTAGCTAGAGAGCTAAATATCTATTATACAATCAAGTTAAAAGTTGATTCCTCTTAAATTATAACATAATTTAGAGATATTTACAAATATTAAGATACTAAAATGGTCATTTTACAATAATAATGAGTAAAGAAATAATATTTTTGCATACCTTTATTTAATAGGAAATATTATCAACAGAAAAAAATCATTGGTCCAACCAAACTTCTGGAGGTTACTCTTAATTGAAATGGTCTACTCCAATCATACTACTAAAAGTCTTTTAAATTTCTAAATAAATAAATAATTTATGAATTTAATCTAAATATGGGAAGAATCTTAGTTTTATATATGATAGTAAAACTGTAATTTTTATATTGCATATACACTCAATTTAATGTTTATAATGTATAATTAATGTCAACCATAATGTTGAAATATTAGGTTGTGATTAAGAAACCTTCAGTTTTAGTGCCTAGTTCTACATGCTACTTTGGAAAACTGATAGATTGTCACACATCTTTTCTAGAGAAATTATTTTTCCCCCATCCATAAAATAAGGGGCTTAAATTCAGCAATATTCTAAATTCCCTTCTAGCTGTTAAATTCTACAAAGGAGTATAATTTTACTATTTTAAATTATTACAAAGGTTTATAGTTTCATAGCTTTGCTTTTATGACATCTTATTGGTTATACCTATGATTTATTCAGTGCAAAGTCCTGCTCAGGAATACAGCTCCCCAATTATGACATTGTCTCTATGAAGAGAGAACAATATGTTTTAGGATGAGCCTTTTGATAGAATTTATATGAGCACATTATGTCAGAAATGGGGACTGCTATGTGTATTTCAGTTTCCTTCAGAGCTAATTCTTCCAATAGGGTTATTTGTTTTCTAAATTCTCTTTAAAGTGTATTGCTCTGTGGGAAATAATTACTAATCTTTAATGATTTTAACCCAAGTTCTAAAGTTAGTCTATTTGGGATCAAGATACAGGAACTTAAGTTTTGGGTGCCCTTTTCAATTTCCTTCTTGACAAAAATGTTTAAATGGCACAGTATATAACATGAATTCTATATTACTTTCTGCTATGCTAATTCAAGAGCTTTAGCACATGTGGCTAATTTTACTTTAGATTGCTTAATTTTTATAGTCTTGTTTCCTCATAATTTCAGGAACCCTTTAATGTAGCCTGAGCATGCATGTGAATATTCATAAAATAAGTATATGTTTGATGGGTACAGAATTTCTGTTTGGGATGATGAAAATTTTCTGGAAATGGATAGTGGTGATTGTTGTACAACACTGTGAATGTATGCCTGATGCAACTAAATTATATATTTAACAGTGGTAAATTTTATGTTAGTGTATTTTACTAAGATTAAAAAAAATCAGTATAGCAAGACCTTTACATTCATTATTTCTGGAATTAGATTTGTAAATTCAAAGGAAAACACTTTCCTGGAAGAAAAGGAATCAGGAAATACTCCACATTTAATATTTGAGCCTTACTTTTTTATGCTGGATTTCTAGATACCTAACTATCTATCCCCAAGCAAGTCTTCTATAATAATTTGAAAGTAATATCTGTCTCAAGGGTACGATGACCTCTGTGGGTCTGTTAATTCCATATCCATATACATGTTTATAGTTCTTTCCTTAAAACCAGAATATTCACCTCTGTAATTTGTTAGTCTGGATATGAATGGAATACACAATTAGGGTCACTAGAGTAAGAACAGACCAACTCAGCAAGAATACGGGCATCCCCACAAGTTTGCAGAGCTTTCTCCGTTGAGTCATTATGTATTATGCAATTTCCCTGTGTTTGTCAGAGGCTAATTATCACCTTATTCTCATGAGTGACGAAAGCAATATATAAATGAAGGGGTACAGAGAAATATGCAAAATTCTGTTCATGTGGAACTCTAAATTTGAAGATGAAAGTCAATTTGATATGGGGGAAATGTCAAAATCATAAACAAATGTGATCCTCATTAAACCCAGAACATACTTAGAAGTTAGTAGTTTACGCTATGGTCCTCCTTTAGCACAGTGTGGTGCGTTCCAAAAGAAGAGACTTTTGTTTAACTCCTGCAACACTTAACACAATACATTCCCACTGTACAACTGTCTCTAAATGCGCTGTTGTGGATCAACTTTGAGCAACATTGATCAACTTTATGTCATGTTTGACTGCTGTCTTTCTAGCTTCATTTAGTCTTCATCCTTCATTAAATGCCTAATTCTGTTTGGTGTTAGATTCAATAAAAAAAACAAACAATTGAAAAACATTCAAAGACTCTCCCTACTCTCAAGCACCTTTTTTTTTGGAAAAGCTTGTGTTTTAAATAAGACTTGGGGAATAATTTTAAATTAAATGTGTGTTTTTTGTATGAAAGATAGAAAAAAATATGGCACTGACAATTCTCTTTAGTCTAAATTTCTTCAGGAAGTATGAAACAATAGAATGGACTAGGCTTAGGTAAAACCACAGTAGCAGATTACAACGGGGCAGCCACAGTGGGAGAAGCTTCCAGAATAAATGCATGCATGCTACACAAAGAGTAACAGGAAATAAAAAGATAGTGACATAAGTCATATGTCTGAGTTGAGTGGTGGAGAATTGGAAATATTTGTTTGCTAATCATTAAATATTTTAAGTGCTATAAGTATTTATCATTTATAAATGCCAGATAATTATTGTTTTTTTCTTTAATAAAAATTTAGGAAAATATTTGTACAATTTACCACAACATGCATAAAATTTGGTATTTGTATTTTTTATAGGTAATATTTTAAAAGTTATAAAGTAGATAATTAAAATATATTAGTTACCATAAATTGAAAATAGAATACTGTAATATAAATCTTAAAGAAGAAACAAAAAACTATAAAGATGGACATAAAAGGCATAATGAGAAGAAACTTCAAAGAGATTGAAGAGTATTCCAAAGGGTGTTTGATAGTAAAGTTAATGTTAAGGGAAATGATGGATAATTCACAATATGATTGGAGGCATTGATTTCAATATCCCAGGACATGTTTTTTGACAGTACTTATTAACTAGTGGCTTTTTTGACTTTTATAGTGACAGTGTGATTTGCTATAGCTATTAGATTATATTTTATTTGATTAGTCTGGTTTGGACAGGGGATGGAGAGATATCTTTGCTAAATTAACATGAAAAAACAAACAAAACTCCATAAAAGACTAAGTTATTTTATGGAATTCAAATAGGAACTGGTAGTTCAAGGGGTAAATTTTGAGTGTGCCAGTTGAAGTCAGTTAAAAATCCACCATGAGGAATTTTGTCTGGGAGTTTGATTTCATCCCTGCAGCTTTGCTTAAGAGACTTTCCAGTCCTTTATGCCAGTGACTAAGTATTGCTTTCTCCAACAGTCTCATTCATTTTGCCATTGCCTTGAGCACTGTGGAAATCAATACAGTAGGCTCTCTATGTCCCGTCCTCAACACCTGTAGTTTTCTGTATGTGATAGTCTGAGACCCTGCAACTGCTTCTTAATCCCATAGCTATCCCGAGTCCCATTTGTCCAGTATAACATTTTCCACAGCAGCTGGGAACATTAAGCTACTGCTGTGGGTGGTAGAATATTGCCTTTTGTTAGCTACAGGGTGCAAGCGGCCTTGGATGAAGTTATAATATTATTTTTGTTTTTGTGGGTGCTTTTTAGGATTATATTGATCCAATTTATGAATGCCTTGACATGGGGTGGGATTGCTCTTCTCTCGTGCCATTTTTTTCCTTAGCTTGTTAGTGACTTCCCTCTTGGTGGGAACAGAATTTAATCAGATAGCTGGCTGGGACTCCATTCTCTGAAAGGCTCATGTGAAGGATATGGATTGTCTATAGGAAGAAAGAGAATTCGGCCATAGGCTCAGTTTGATATATTAACCTTAGATTCCATTCTCTCAGTTTGAAATCTTATTCTCAAAAATTGTTGTTTAAACAAACCCAAGTTACATTTAGAGTTAAATGCTACAAAAGATCAACCTCATAAGATTTGCAGAAGGTAGAAAGGATGGAGGCAGGGTATTTGAAACCTGTTTTCAGGACAAGAATATTTCTCAGAACACATCTATGTATATGATTTCAAATCTTTCATATTTCATTCAGTATATAAGAGACTGATTGACTGGCTGACCGGACGGTAGCTATGACGTTCACTGACCACCAGGGGGCAGACACTCAACGCAGGAACTGCCAAGCTGCGGTAACTTGGCAGCTGTGGTTCTTGGGTGATGCACCCAGAACCAGAGAGGAGGTAGCCTGATTCTGGGGTGTGTCACCCAAGAACCACCCTCTCGCAATCCGGGGCCCCTTGGGGGATGTCAGAGAGCCAATTTCAGCCCGATCCCCACAGGCCAGGCTGAGGGACCCCACTGGTACACAAATTTGTGCAACAGGCCTCTAGTATTTATATAGTGTTCCCAGCACTGACAATATAGCTGTGGTGGGGGATTTGTGCATTTATGGAGCAGACAGGATTCCCTTACCACAAAGGCTTACCTTAGAAAGTGAGATGGAACAGCTAATTTAAAGTATTATAAAAAAGTGCTGGCAGCCTCACCTAGTCTGGGGTGGAGGTCAGAGAAAGCTCCCTCTAAGAAATTATATTTAGATTAGAGGATGTGCAGACGGTAGGAGAATTTCAGGTAGCTTACATATTTAGTTCGGTGGTTTCTCATCATCTCTATCAAACCTAATCCCTCCCCACACAGCTATTTCTACTAGAAATGCTTTTGGTAAATGGAGGATAAAAATGACATACACATTAGGAAACTACAAATCTTACTTTTCCAAAGTATTTTAAAAGTCATCGGTCATAGTAAAATTGAAAAAAAAAATCAATAGCGCTTTGAGATCTAGCTTAGTCTCCAACGGAGCATGTGATCTTTGGACATTATGCTTCTCATCTGCAAATGGTGACAATACCTATCTTTTGGATAGGTTGGCAAATTAAAGGAGATAGTGTATGTAACATCCTCATGAAATACTTATTTATAATAGACAATTTTTATAGCTTTTCCTCTCCTTCCTCTACTGTATAACCTTGCTTGGGGACTGAGGGACACTTAGTTCACTCTGTTCACATGTTTATTGTCTTAAAAGCCATTTTCTGAAATTCAGTGGGCCCTCTCGCAATCCAGGGCCCCTTTGGGGATGTCGGAGAGCCAGCAGAAGACTTCTGTTAAAAGCATCAGGTCTTCCAACAAAAAATCTCTCCCCTTAAAACATAATCATCCCACACTCAATAGTAAGGAAGTGAGTGTGGTTTATTTTGTAATTAGCAACAAGGAGATGGAGAGAAATACTAAGCTCAAGAAGAGTGATAATAACTTTTCTGACACTTACTTCCTTTCTGAATCCAATATAATGTTTATCTTTATCTCCATTGATCTGCCCAATCAAGCAAGTCTGCAAGTTATAATGTCCTCAAATCCTAGTTCCTGTTCAAGAGACCCTTGTCACTCTTCTCTCCCAGTCATACACTGTGGGCTACCTCTGAACTTTCAAAATACATTATAATTTATTTTTAAATAGAAATTATTTTAGAGCAGTTTTAGGTTTACAACAAAATTAGGAGGAAGACACAGAGAGTTCACATATATTCCATGCTCCCACACATGCAAAGCCTTGCCTGTTATCAACCTTCCCACCAGAGTAGAACATTTGTTAAAATTGATGAACCTACTTTGACACATCATTATCACCCAAATTCCATATTTTACCTTAGGGTTCTCTCATGTCATTAGATATTGTGTTATTTTTTAATGTTCATTGTATGGGTTCTGAAGGGTGAAAAATGACATGTATCCACCACTGCCTTAGCATACAGAATAGTGTCATTGCTTTAAGAATCCTCTGTGCTCCACCTGTTCATCACTCGCTTACTGCTGGTGACCACTGGCCTTTTTACTGTTGTTAGTTGGAATCATGCAATACGTAGTCTTTTCAGATTGGCAGTTTCACTTAGTAATATGCACCTTAGTTTCCTTTATTTATTTTTATGGCTTTAGTATAGTGTATTTCTTTTTAACATTGGATAAGTGTCCGTTATCTAGATGTACTAGGTTTATTTATCCATTCACTTACTAAAGGGCATCTTGGCTGCTTCAAAGTTTTATGTTATGAATTAAGCTGCTATAAACATCTGTGTGCAAGTGTTTGTGTGGACCTGAGTTTCAACTCATTTGGCTTACTACCACGGAGAGTAATTGCTGGATCATATGGTAAAAGGATGTTTAATTTTGTAAGAAATTGCCAAACTGTCCTTTGAAGTTTCTGTACCATTTTGTATTCCTACCATCAACGAATGAGAGTTTTGAGGACGGCTCCATATCCTTAAATGCATTTGGTATTGTCAATGTTTTGGACTTGAGCCATTCTAATAGGTGCCCTATGGTATCTCATTATTGTTGTAATCTGCAATTCCCCATTGATATATGGTGTTTAACAATTCCCTAATGTCATATGATTATTTACCATTTACATCTTTTATTTGGTGAGGTGTCTGTTCAGGTGTCTTGCCCATTTTTTAAAGAGGTTGTCTGTTTTCTTAATTTTGAGTTTTAACAGTCCTTTTATATATTGTACTAGTATAACAGTCCTTTATCAGATATATCCTTTGGAACTGATTTCTCTGAGTCTGTGGCTTATCTTTTCATTCTCTTAATATCCTTCACAGAATAATTTTTTAAAATTTAATGAAATATAGCATACCAGTTATTTATTTCATGGATCATGGTGTTGTATTTACAATGTTATTGTCATACCTAAGGTAATCTAGATTTGCTCCTATGTTGTATCCTAGAAGTTTTAATATTTTACATTTAGGTCTGTGATCCATTTTTAGTTAATTTTTGTGATGAATATAAAGCTCAGATATAGATTATATTTTTGCTTGTGGATACCAGTTTTTCCAGCGTCATTTGTTGAAAAGAGTATAATTGTTCCATTGTATTGTCTTTGCTCTATTTATCAATTATCAGTTGATTGTATTTATGTAGATCTATTTCTGGACTCTAATTTATTTTTAGATGTTTGTTTCCTCATGTGTTGTGAGATTTATAAAGACTTCCACCATGTGTTAAACCTCTGCATGCCTAAGACCCAAATATAGGAACTGGATAAATATTTGCAATGTGAATCTCTCTATAAAATTAGAGAGAATATCTCTGGCCAGTGTGGTTCAGTTGGTTGAGTGTTGTCCCATGCACTGAGAGGTTGCAAGTTTGGTTCAGGTAAGTCAGGGTGCTTGCCCAGGTTGCAAGCTAGATCCCTTGTGGGGGCAGTGGGAGGCAGCCAATCAATGTTCTCTCTCATCAATGTTTATCTCCCTCTCCTTCTTCCTTCTTCTCTAAAAATCAATTCAATATCTTTGGAAAAAATAGAGAATAAATTATTAATTATTCCATAGAAAATACAGACAATATAAAGTTAAGTTAAAAATACAGACAATATAAAGTTAAGTTAAATGTATTTTCTTAATGCCCTTGAAATTTCCATATAAATATGGGATTCTGTAGATCATTCCAAATTACCTGATCTCCTAGGGCACTTTTAATCTTATCTTTTCCCAGTCAAGATCCAAATTTCTTCAAGGAAGGATCTTTGGAATCTGTATTTTTAGTAAAAAATTCCAGGTGATTTTTATGTTCAGCTAAATTAGGTAACATTCATGTATGTAAAAAGTAATTTCAAAGTTTGTGATCTCTAACATTGAATATAAATGCATACTACATTTATTGTTTTTTTTATTATTATTATTCATTTACTTAGCAAACATGTACTAAGCTCTGAGCAGATTGGATACTATGCCTGGGAAGAAAAGATAAATTATAGCACAACTGGAGGCCTGGTGCATGACATTTGTACACTGGGGGATGTCCCTCAGCCTGGCCTGCACCCTCTCATAGTCCGGGACCCCTCAGGGGATGTCTGCCTGCTGGCTTATGCCCTCTACCCCTGGGGAGCAGGCCTAAGCTGGCAGGCGGACATCCCCCGAGAAGTCCTTAGCGATGCCATGGAGGCAGGAGAGGCTCCCACCACCGCCACTGCATTTGCCAGCCATGAAGCCATCTTCTGGCTAAGCAGTGCTCCCTCTGTGGGAGCGCACTGACCACCAGGGGGCAGCTCCTGTATTGAGTGTCTGCCCCATGGTGGTCAGTGTGTGTCATAGCCACCAGTCGTTCTGCCTTTTGGTCGATTTGCATATTAGGGTTTTATTATATAGGATATTAAAATAAGTGGGCAAAATAGAAGCATAAAGAAAATTGTTTGGAAATATTAGGAAAGACTTAAGGAGTAGATAATATTTTATAATAACCTTAGTATGTTTTTCATCTGGCTTTCTTCTGACTTTTCCTTAGCCTTAATTAGAATGAATAGATGATCTAGTATTATTTGTTAAAATCCATTATCTCTGGCAATTGAAATTTTCTGTCAATGAGTATAACATTAATTACATCACTCAAGGTAACATTCTAGGCTTGAATAATTACATGCATTTCTGCTGAATCATATTGGCATTGTGTTGGTGACTTGTTGAAGATTTTTTACAGTTGAATAAATTATTTGACTTCAAAAGGAATGGAAAGTGCAACAAACATTTTAATTTGAATTACAATAAAAAAGGCTAGAAAAATGTTGTTATTAGGAAGAGAAGACATTTTGTTTAATTTTACCCCTTTAATGTGTTACATTTTAAAAATGAGCAAGGGAGAATAAACAATCTTAAAATAACATTTTAAAATTTATTTTCCCCATCACCATTTATCCTCCCGTATGCCCTCCTCTACCTCCACCTCCCCCTTCACTCACCACACTGTTGGTTTTGAAAATGGTACTTATTATTTATGATATATATTAATCTATCTATCTATATATATGCACAACCACATATACTTCCATACAAGGAAAGGTATTTACCAAAAATATTTTAATATTGTTCCATTTCATAGACAAGAATATTCTAAATAGATATAAAAAGCATACATTAGCTATTTCAGATGAAAACAAACCATGGTTTTGGGAAAACAATATAACATCAATAGCCTAGTGCTTTTTATTAAACTAGATGTTGATACTTTCGGTTGTGTTACTAAACCTCCCTGGGCATCATTCTCCTCATATAGAAAATGTTGGCTGATTGCTGACATCCCCCCTGCTTAAAAGTTCTGTGATACAAGATCTATTCAGTATGTATTGCATTATGCATACTTCTGGTCTTCAATAAGAATTTTGTTTGAGTGAATCCAAAACAACTAATACCCTACTAGCTGAATTTAAGGTTTCTCAAATGAAGATTTACTTACTGTTTGGATAGCTTCCTGTAGACTATATACATATATATTATGTACTAATTTTATTTCTTGCAGTCTGTATATATAATGTGCTAATCTTTTATCTGTATGCATTAGAAATCATAACATGTTTCTACATAGCCCTGTTGAAGAGGGAATGAGAACTGTGGTATAATTTTGTTCTGAATACTGAGTGGGGAAGTCTAAGGTAAACTGTAATATTTTTAGGTAAAATTGAGGTGTTTCTTTTTTTAACCGGTGGGTACATAAAACCAAGTTGCAAAAGTCTGTATTGTGAGAGGAGGGGGTATTACTGCCACTAATCTAGAAAAGGTAAAACATAGGCAATATTTCAGCAGTGAGAAGGTGATGAAGATGTGTGTAAATTTCGGGGAAATTTCTTCCTCTGGAATGCCCCTTGTTCTGAATAATAAGAAAGGATGTCTTACTATTTCTTTATATTTGACAAATAATAGCTTATTTTTACTATCTTCAAATCTTCATATCAACCATACAATTTATTAGATCCATTTTAGAAGAATGTGGCTGCTTTATTCATTCCAAATTTATTTGGACATGTTCCATGTGAATTAATATTACTGTTTTCTTCAAAATGCATGCCCAAAGCTTTGAAAACAGATGTGAAAATGAACCTCGTTAGTTGTTTGCTAAAGTATCTTTAGAAAATGTGTACTTTAGCTTACCATTGCCTTTTTGAGTAAACTTAGTCAATTCCAGCTGGACTTGTAATGATCTTCAAGGACAAGTTGATGTCATGCTTTACTGTATGTGTTATGCTGATAATCAGCATCATTGGACCTGAAACACTGCCATTTTTCTTTAGTGTGATTGACCTTGTTACTTTAAAGGTGGAGGGATAGGGGGAGGAATTTGGCAAAGCACCGGAAATCAGAACACTTCATAGCTCAGCAGTTCATTCTAGACATTAAGGTCAGACCAGGTGCCAAATAACCTGACAAATTTGGAATCAACAGCAGGACAACTACCTAAAGAACATCAGAAGTTCACAATGTTACCACAGCAGCACAAAAATAGGACAGCTACTAGCAATCCTTCCTGTTATTTGGTTAATATTACTTGCAGAGACAGTGACTCTTCCCCTTTACTTTCCAAAGAGACTGTATGGACACATAGCATGTCAATAAAAATGGATTCTTACATAGTCCTGGAATAGTTAATGTGCCTATTTGTAATGTGAATCACTTTACTGATGTGACAGCAAGAAGTTGAAGTTCAAAGGGCAGATTTTAAGTAGATATATTGAAAGATATGTAGCGAACCCTGTTCTACCTGCTGACATGCAAGTTCCAACAAGGAAATTAAGTACAGTAATTGACATGAAAGTCACATAATTAAAAAATAATCCATTTTATGTTTATTCAACTTCTTAAAATATGTACCATTTTAGGTCCATATAGGAATTTAAAATTGGATACTTAGCTGTGGTATTCATAAATGAGCAATACAAACCTATAATGTACAATTTTTAATTTCACACATTTTCCTCAAATTTTCCTCAACTATAAACAGATACTGGAATTATCCATTAATTAGTTAAGTGCGTTGGTATGAAATGAGAGAGATACATTTTTTTGTACATATTGCTCCTCCCCCATCTTTTTTCTTCTTTTCCATCCCCCTAAATATTTTTCTAATTTTTTTTTCACATCAAAATTGGGAGAAGAACACCTCTCATAAAATTGTCAGAAGAACTATTCATTTTCTACCCTACCTCAGTATGACATTTTGACTAAGTCTAAATATTTCAACTTAGTAAAGTTTTGCCTAGTTTAAGAACATTTTGAGATGTCTTAATTATTGTCCAAATAACCCTTAATTTTGACATATCTGAAGCAGCGTGTGATTAGTTAAATTCAACTTCCCGTTTTAGAAAATCTGTCATGAGATTGTCGACTATTGGTTAATTTACTTCAAGAAAAAAGCCTTTTCATATCAGTGATGATATAAATTTTGCCTAAATTCATCTGATTCTTTAATTCTAACTTAGCTGTTCTGATATGTTCTACCTTGTCAGCTCATTTATCACAAGTACAGTAGGAAATGGTTAAAATTGAGCATTATTTATATTAATTTTGTAATAAAATAATTTAAATTATTTCAAACACAAAAATATTTGTTTCTCTTCACTCATCTACAGATGGGCACTTGAGCTGCTTCCAATCCTGGCTATTGTAAATAACATTGCGGTGACCATAGCGTTGCATATATTCTTTCAAATTCGTGTTTTGGGTTTCTTTGGATATATTCCCAGATTGAATTGCTGGTGATAAGGATGTTTTATTTTTAATTTTTTGAGGTGACTCCATACTGCTTTCCACAGTGGCTGTTCCAATCTGCATTACCACCAAAGGTGCACTAGGATTCCCTTTTCTCCACATCCTAGCCAATACTTGTTGTTTGTTGATCAATTGATGAGAGACATTCTGTCAGGTGTGAGGTGATATCGCATTGTGGTTTTAATTTGCATTTACTGATGGTTAATGACATTGAGCATCCTTCTATATGTCTCTTGGCCATCTGTACGTCCTCTTTAGAGAAGTGTCTATTCTGGTACTTTGCCCATTTCTTAATTGAATTGTTTGGTTGCTTTTTGTTTTTGTTTTTGGTGGATATTTTGTGTGTGTGTTGAGTTTTACAAGTTCCTTATAAACTTTGGATATTAAGCCCTTATCAGATGTGTCAGCAAATATCTACTCCCATTCAGTGGGTTGTCTTTTCATTTTATTGAATGGAATACTACTCAGTTATAAAAAATAAGGAAATCTTACTTTTGAGAGACCATGGGTGGACCTGGAGGGTATTAGTAAGAGAAAGACAATACCATATGATTTCACTTGTATGTGGAGTCTACTGAAGAAAATAAAATTACAAAGTGGAAACAGACCCTTAGATACAGAGAACAGAGTGGCAGCTGTGAGGGGAGGGGCTGGGGACTGGGTGAGAAGAGTGAAGGGATTGAGCAAAGAAAAGAAGAAAGTCTCATGACACAGACAACAGTATGGTGGTCTAAATATGGTGAAACCTATATATTTTATTAACCAATGTCACCCCATTAAATTCAATTAAAAATGTTTGTTTCTCTTCTTTCACTTAATCTTTACTTGCCATTTGAGAAAGAACCTCAAAACATTGTATTGACTCACTGGCATTATTATAAGCACTGAAAATTATCATAGCATGTAGTAAACATATATACTTTAACGTGTGTACTCTGTATGTAAAAGTATGAAGGATGCAGCTATTCATTTATTGACTGTAGAACATTCTACTTATTTCAAATATAAACCTTGATGTAAATAAAAAGTATAGTGCTGTGGTCTGGCTGTTTTATTCCCCTGGAATACATGGCCTGAGAGTTGAACAAATGAGAAATACACTTGAGTTTTAAACCAAAAGGTTAATGAAATCCTTCCTGACTTTTTTGGAGGAAAGTTCAGTTTGGGTTTTTGCCAAAGTCTGGACATTTTCCCCGTATGTCCAACTACCTTGATACAAGCCACTATAAAAATCAATACTATAACAAAGACTTCAACTGAGTAGGTTCTCAAAGAGTGTCATTATTTAAATGTATCCAAAAGAAGTGTAAAACATGGGGGAAGGGGGAGAAAGGGATAGGTATCAAATATGACTACAATAAAGATTATAAGGTTTGATATATCCAATGGTTAAGTATATTTGAATTCTGTGACAGTATTATTGTACCATGAATGGTTTAAACAGAAAATAATTCTATAAAATATGTATTAATATGTTCAATGTAATTATACATGAAACATCATAAAATTATTTTTAACTCATTACAATAACAAGGCAAAATGCATATACTGTATCATTTCCTTCTAGAAGCTAATGTGTCTGGAATGAACTTCAAGAAAGAAAAAAAATCTTTATTGCTTCTCCCACATCCCATTTCTATTAGTTTCATGGTTTAGGGGAATTAAAATTATCATCTTTAAGAAATGTAGTCAGTCATGCCTTTATCAATTAGGCTGCTAGAATAATCAATGCTATGTAACAGCTGTTTAAAAGGCTGCTCCTGGGAAGGAATGGTAGATGTCACAAATTACTCCTTAGCTCATCTTTGTTGCAGTCCTTCCATAGCTACACAAAGTATGTTAACTTGTAATAATTGCCATTTATAAGTAGCATGAAATAATTATTACGCAAGCATTAACGTCAGCCCCTTAACCTGCTAATAAGCCTGCTAATAGGTCATTTTAGTGTGAGTGGTCACTTGTTCTCGGTTTCGGGGACTTCCTGGAGGTTTGCTTCCCTAAAAGTAAAAGAAAAATTGCAACTCTTGGTTCTGCCAATTTAATCTCATGTCACAAAAGAATCCAAGTATCCATGCTCTAATCTCATCTGGTATTTGTGGAGAGAAATGGCTGTTTTGCCACTCCTGTAGAACTAAGCTCCAGAGAACTTGAATTCCTTAATTCACAAATCCTTTCAGGTTTTTAATAACTCATATTTTTAATATGTGGTTGATATTTTACCTTTTTAGAAGCAGGAGATTCCCTAGCATAAATTTAAGTGAAACCAATCAGATAGATTATAATGCAAATTAACTGAACAGCAGACTCAATTTTGGCTTTTCTTCTCTTTATTCAATCAAATGTTATTTCCCTTAGATTCTATCTCCCCAGTGTCTCTCCTAGTCATTATTTATTTAGTATTTAACAAAGAGTTAGGAAGCCCTATGAAACTAGGACTAATTACCGATTAGTTCTTGCTTTTCTGTTTATTTATTTGCTCCTGCTTTTCTTTAAGAATGATTAGGATAGGACGCTAAAACACTAGTAATGGTTGAAGCTGATTGTCAGGAGTTCTATGTACTACTCTTTCAACAGCGGTCAGTGTTTAAAATTTTACATTAGATAAATAAACTAAGAAAAAATGGCATAACATAAACATGATAATTACAGTTTTATATGTACTTTCCTTATCTTGCTAATTCATCAGTTTAGTAGGAGTATTTGCATTGAGATCTTTTTCTTGGGTAACTCCATTTGTATTAACTGATGAGAAAAACTCATATTCTCCTACCATAATCTTATGAGAAAAAAACTAAGAAGAAGCTAACTAAGAAGCAAAGCATTGATAAATGTGATAAATTCAGGGACATTTATATAGAAATAAAGATAGCCACATTGATCTCTGAAAATTACTCTAAAGTCTGATAGGCAGAGTCCCATTCTGTAATCCAGCCAAATGATATCTCACCATATTAAATAGATCCCCCAAATTGCACCAAGAATAAAGATGATTATAATATTTTCCATAATACTTTGATTTAGTATAGCAATAGCACACATAGTTATTGACTTGACTTCTGCTCCCTAAACAACTCTTTTTTATATGTTTGTTCAATAAGTATTTATTGAGGCTCTTAGTTGTTTCAGGTACTTATCTAAATACTAGAGATAAAAGTATGAAACATACAGTTCTTATCTTGGGAGAGCACACAATCTCATACAGGAAGCAGATTGCCAAACATAATTACAATACAATAAGCAATTTTAATATCCCCCAAATGCTTAAATAAAGATATAATAAAGGAGGGAGTGAATAACTCTGCCGGCAGGAGTTGGGGAAGATATAGCAGATGTATGAATGTTTGTGCAGGAACCTGAAGAATGAGTCTGATTGCCCAAGGATAAAACTGGGACTAGACAACCTTGGAAATACAATTTAGATATGATGAGGAATAGGGGGGAAAGGCAGAGAAATTAGAGAGTGACAACTTAGAGGCTTAATAAAAGAGTACATGCAAGTGGTGGTAAGGCAGCAAAACAGTATCACAAAGAGTGGATGTATACAAGAGATATGTGAAGAGATGAATTTGAACAATGTTAGTAATGCGTGAAATTGAAAGCAGCAGATGGATGATTGAAGGCACATGTATGCAGTAAACAAAGCAAATTAACTGTTTATAGATAGAAGAAATGTAAAGAAATATTTTCTAAATATGTCTTTTTATATTAATTAAAATTAATAACAATTTTTAGTCCTTTTACATCTTTTTTTACATCTACAAAGTATCTTTCTAAATGGTATACTGAAAGATCTCTATTGCTAGAAAATGGGACTTATGAATATCCTATCTAGAAAAAGACAAAAAGGGTAATTAACCATACCTCTGCTACCCTTCCCATTGGCTAATCAGGGCGATATGCAAATTAACCGCCAAGAAAGATGGCGGTTAATTTGCATACATAGGCACAATGCTGGGAGGCAAAAGGGGAAGGACGGAAGAAGCTGCCTGCCATAGGAAACCCAGTTGGCATCCAAGAGCCGGGGGGCCGCCTTTGCCCACCCCCTGCCAGTGATCAGAGAAGCCAGGCAGGGCAGGGAAGAGGCAGACACCACCCAGGAGGCACAGCAGCCAGCCTGCGTCGCTGCAGGGGACGCGATCGCATGTCGCCAGGACCCAGGAGGCACAGCTGTGCCGGCCTGAGAGGCCTTGGGGGGGAGCGATTGGAGATCACGTCTCCTGCCAGGACCCAGCAGGCCTGCGTAGCTGCTGGGGAAGCAATCCGATTGCGTCTCCCATGGTGACGCAGGCCGGGACCCAGGAGGCACAGCAGCCTGTCTGGCAGTGTGGCCCTGGAACCGCCCATCAGCGGGTCAGGGCTGCAAGGCAAGGCCCACCCCAGAAGCCCCAGCTACTTTAAAAATAGAAGGATCTCCTTTTGAACTGATCTGTTTAGATTCAGGATTAGTAAAACAGTATGAAACTAATGAAATACAGTGATAGGAATTAGGAAGTGCGACACTGACGGTTCTGGGCATGTGAAGGGTGAGGGACAGAAGGGTACACACGGTCTTCCCTTCAGTTCTGCTGGAGAGATGAGCTCCGAGGGCCGGAGCTGCTCCATGCCCAGAGGAGGTGGGTGTGGTCAGTGGCTCTGTTTCAGAACTTCCTGCCAAGCAGAGAGTTTACCTGACCCACAGGAACCTTTTTACTCCAGAAAACAGAAACAGCCAGTTCCCAATGGGCATGGGAAAACCAGCGTACCCTCCTGTGCACGGCGTCCTGATGGGGTGACGGGGGAGGTGGGCGAGGGGAGCAGTGTAGAGCTGTTAGGCAGCTGGAGTGGGAGTGGAAAGGCCATGAAATGTCCGCAGTCCTGGCTGTGCCATGGCCTGGGCGGCTCCTCCAGGCCCTGGCTGAAGGATTAGGGCTGATTCTCTCAGGAAGGGAATATTCTATGAGTGAAAGATTGACAGGCTCAGGGTGGGCTGTGTGTTAGTTTGGAGCAAATCCCTCAGCATTCCTGCTGCCAAGCCCTCAAAGGAATGAGGCAGAGGCACCCCTCACCCCAAGACCCCTTCGTCGACATTTTAGCATCTACGTGATTTTTAATCCCTTCAGGGAGACTTTTTATCCTGCAGTCCCATCCCACCCCACTGTTGCTGTTTGTCTGCCAGCTGGGTCGAGCATCAAGGGGAAAGGGGGTTAATACTCACTGAAAGACTACTGATCCTACCGGGAAACCAACCTATTTACTGTACTGTTGTAAATATCCTTTATATCCTGTATATTGGTTTATTTTAAATAATGTGAAATGTCTTAGAAAAAAAGAAGAAAAAAAAAAAGGCAAGGCAGGGCGGGACCCAGAAGAACCAGAAGCTGCCTGATATGGTAGTAACTCTATCAGTAAGCACTCTGAAAGTCAGTGGCATAAATGCACCAATTAAAGGACAGATTATGAGGGTGAATCAAAAACAAAACCCACTTTAAATATAAAGACACATATAGATTAAAAGTTAATGAATTGAGCTGCAGCCTGTTTTGCTCAGTGGATAGAGCATTAGCCCATGGACTGAAGGGTCCCAGGTTCGATTCCAATCAAGAGCATGTACCTCAGTTGCTGGCTTGATCCCCAGTCCCTATCAGAGCATGTGCAGGAGGCAACCAATCAATGTGTCTCTTCCTTTCCCTTCACTCTCTCTAACATTCAATGGAAAAATATCCTTGGGTGAAGATTAACAAAAACAAAGTAAATGCATTAAGTAACATTAAAGAGATTATAAAAAAATATATTCCAAATTTTTTTAGTTGTATAATGGTTATGTTTAAATTATTAACACCTAAGAAATTGGGTGAAGGGTACATATAATATGCTGTAGTATTTTATAGTTTTTTTACATGTATGAGATTATTTCAAATTAAAATAGTAAAAAAAATTAAAAAAATAATAAATATTAATTGAAATGTATCTGCATAATTTATCAAATTGTGCTAAAATTTACAAGGGTTCAATTAAAAAATATCTTAATTATAAATGATATAATAGAAAATATATAATAGTGCAGTTATAAGCACTTATCTGAAAATACAAATTTATTTATTTATTTATTTAAATATATTTTATTGATTTTTTACAGAAAGGAAGGGAGAGAGATAGAGAGTCAGAAACATCGATGAGAGAGAAACATCGACCAGCTGCCTCCTGCACATCCCCCACTGGAGATGTGCCCGCAACCAAGGTACATGCCCTTGACCGGAATCGAACCTGGGACCCTTCAGTCCGCAGGCCGATGCTCTATCCACTGAGCCAAACCGGTTTTGGCTGAAAATACAAATTTAAAGAAGTGAATTTACAGAAGGGATTAGCCAAAGAAAATATATGCATAACCCATGGACACAGACAACAGTATGGTGATGGCCAGAGAGAAGTGGGGGTAAGAGCTGGGTAGAGGGGGCAAACAGAGGGAAATAGGGACATCCTATATAATAATAATAAAAGGCTAATATGCACATTGACTGAACGACACAATGACCAGTTGCTATGATGTGCACTGGCCACCAGGGGGCAGACGCTCAATGCAGGAGCTGCCCCCTGGTGGTCAGTGCACTTCCATATGGGGAGTGCCACTCAACCAGAAGCTGGCTCATGGCTGGCCAGAGCAGTGGTGGTGGCAGGAGCCTCTCCCACCTCCGTGGCAACACTAAGAATGTCCAACTAACGGTTTAGACCTGATCCCTTGGGGGTCTAAGCCTTTAGTCTGACATCCCCAGAGGGCTCCCTGGCTGCCAGAAGGATGTCTGACTGCAAGCTTAGGCCTGATGCCCCGGGGAGTGGGGTCGACAGGTGGACATCCCCCAAGGGGTCCTGGACTGTGAATGGGCACAGGCCAGGTTGAGGGACCCACCCCCCCGCCCCCCCAGTGCACAAATTTTTGTGCACCGGGCCTCTAGTATAACAATAAAAAAGATAAAACTTTTAACTAATTAATACCAGAGTATCAGCTATTCTTAAAAGAAAAGGTATGTCCATGTATGAAAGCTACTGAGGAAAGAATGGGGGTAGGCAAATGAATTTGATTATTGTTTTCATTGCCTAACATATTGTATTGTTCATATAAAGCTTATATCATTTCATGTAGCATTTTTAAACAATAGGTGTTAAAGGTGGCAGTTAGATTTACTTAAAAATACAGTCATTATTTTTTATTATGCTGCCATGTACTCTATGGAGGCTTGGATCTTTATTTGCTATTACTGTTTCTTTTAATTGAATTTATTGGGGTGACATTGGTTAATAAAATTATATAGGTTCCAGGTGTACAATTCTATAAAAATCACCTGTCTATTATATTGTTTGTTCACCACCCCAACTCAAGTCTCCTTCTGTCATTCATTTCCCCCTTGCCCACTGGTAGTCAGCACCATTTTCTGTCGATGAGGTTTGGTTTGTTTGTTTTCTGCTGTTACTGTTTACTGGGTTTATGCTACTAAAGTCTACCCAGCTGTTACCAAAGCTCATCCTAAGAATAAAATGCTAAGACCTTAAGAACCCATTTTATATATGGCTTGAAATTTGCATTTCCATGAAATAAAAAGGTTTTTTTTTGAAACTCCTTAATTGTTCTTCAAAGAAGTTACCTTAGCATCCCTGCTTTGAATTCTATCATTACGAACATTTTAATTTCTTATTTTATGTCAAGATCTCTGTTGTAAAACCCAATGTACGTATAGTCATATAAATTGTTTTCATTTGGAGTTGAAGTAATTTTATTTTTCCAATTACAAAAAAACTATAAGAAGTATGAATCTTGTATAAACCTTTTTGAAAATTAGGCATCAAACCTGATGGGCCTAATTTGAGAATTTCACCTCCGTGCATTAGTTTTATTCTTTGCACATCTGGGCAGTTGGGGAATATCAGTGAACAGAACAGACTAGGATATCTGGCCTTGTGAGGTTACATTATAGTGGAGGGCAAAGATATACAACACATAATAAATATGGTATATGAGACTGTTTTGAGTCAGGCTTGAGGCAGAATTCCTCATTCAGTGTCTCTCCTTGCTCTCACATTTACTGCAAGCAGAAAGGAGAAACCAGGTTGTGCATTCCACACTTTACTTTGCAACCTCCTCAGCTAAATATCTGTTTATCATTTACAAGTTCTACTTGGCTCCGGACAGTAGAAATAATTCATCCGAGTTCTCTGCTACTAGATGACAAGGATAGCCATTCTTTCACTTTCCAATATGTTCCTCATTCTGAATCCTCACCAAAAGCATGACTCACATCCATATTTCTACCAACAGTCTCTTCAAGGCTATCTAGGTTCTTTCTATTAACTGCCATAAAACGCTTTCAGCCTCTACCCATTACTCAATTCCAAAACCATGTTTTGGATATGTCATTAAAACGGCCCACTTCTGAGTAGCAAACCCTCTATTCATAACAAAATGCCACAACCCGGGTGGCTTGAAACAACTGAAATTGATTTTCTTAGTCCTAGAGGCTAGGAGTTCTATCCAGGGTTCAGCAGTGTTGACTCCTGAGGATAAACCTGTTCCCTACATCCCCAAGCTTCTGGTGAGAGCCATCCATCCTTGGCATTCCTTATAGATGCATCACTTCAGTCTCTTGCTCCCAGCTTCAACTGTGTCTGTCTGTTGTCTCTGTATGCTTCTGTCTCCATATCTCAATTTCCCTCTTCTATAAGGACATCAGTCATATTGGACTAGGGCTACCCTAATGACTCCATCTTAACTTGATTACATCTGTAAAGACAACAAGGTCACATTCACAAATATCAGGGTAAGGACTTTATATTTTGTTAAGGGACACAATTCAACCCATCACACATGATATATTAGTCAATTTATTAGCATACTAAAAGGTAGTGAGTACTCTCTTTTCATATACATACCGTCTTTTCTCCTCAATAAAGGCAGGTCACACATTGATTTTTTAAAATTTAATTTAATTATATTTTTCCCAGCACATTTTATCTCCTCTATGCTCTCTACCACCTCTACCCCAGTAATCATCACCTTATTGTCCATGTGCATGAGTTTTCTGTCTTTTTCACTAGAAAACTCATAATGAAGTAGAATTTCCCAAAATGTGTTCTGTGAAGAACTTGTCTGTCAAAATGATACATAAGAAAAAGATTCCATAATCAATTAAATTTATTTTATGTAGCATTCTGTTCCCCCTCTCAGTGTTCCCAGTACTCATTAATTTATTAAGGATTCTGCGAATTCCTACAATAAAGAAAATGAATAAACTTATCAATTTCCAAATGACTTTGACCATGGGACTCATTTAATCTTAGCACTGCCCTTGAAACTGTTCCATTACTTGGAAAATACTTGGTGGAAACACTGCAATACAAGCACAGGTTTGCCTCCCCTCCCCCAACTCTGCTTCCCATATTTAAGAAAGTTAACCAAATTGGAAAGAAGGGTGAACTCCAATATAAAATTCCCAAGTTGATTTCTTATTATTAAAGGTAGTCAATAGGAGTATAGATATAATTTGGTATAGAGCTACCAGAATTTGAGTCCAGAATTATCAAACTCTCTATCTTAAATCCATTTAGATGAATAATTAAAATTTAATAAACAGGCAATCAAACTATAAAAGTATATGTGGCAATGTGAAAATACAGACTCATTAAGAGGCAGGATTATTATAGGATTTTTTCCTTAAAAAGTACAATTTTTGGTCACTTCACATTCACTTTCCGGAGGTCATAGCAATATGGACTTTAGCGTTAAGGAATGCAGGACCCAAAAGAGCTATAATGTCTCCCTACATGCTGAGAGGGAACAGACAATAAGCAGGCAGGGAAAGTACAAAAATATTGATAAATTTCCTGGATGATTGTCACCAAAAGGGAGAAGAAGGACAGAATGTCAGGAAGCTGCCCTAAAAATAAAAAGAGACCTAATATGGGGTGAAGACACACTCCAGCCTTCCCCCTGTCACCTGAGAGAAGCTGAGTGAAGTGAAGGAGATTTGGGGGGTTATACCTATACTACCTGCTGATCTCATAGCCAGTGCTTACCAGCTACTCCATCTGAAGAATATTCCAGGAAACGTAAAACTCTTTATCTCTCATATCTCCCAGACACCACTAGTATAAAATAGCCCGAATTATTGATAATTAGTTTAGAGTACCATTCTTCTGAGTTTAAATCTCAAGTAGTCTAGATTATAAATATTTATTTTGCATACATCTCTGCCTTCAGCTTTTGCTATGCCCACAAATTCATCCTATGCAATTTAATTTTAAAGAGATAATAAGAAAAATGCCTAGGGGAATAACTGGTAAGGCTTTCTTATACCTAAGTTTGCTTTGAGGGCAGGAACAGGGTCCTGAAATGTAGCCCACTTTATCGAGGCCCTTCTAGTGTCCGGACAATTAGTAACATGGTTCTAGCTAAAACTGTCTTAACACGGAATTTTATCTTTATGGACAACTAATTCTAAGCAGTCTTTTGTGTGTGTGTGTGTGTGTGTGTGTGTGTGTGTGTGTGTGTGTGTGTGGTAGGCATTTAGACCGTGAGCAGAGCAAGGACAAGGACCAGGGGCCAGGTACAGAAGGTCACCATGGTCCATGGTGGACAGCCCTGGGTGCCTAGCGATGGACAATTGTAGGGTGGGACCTCATCCCCAGGGTCATGCAGTTTGGACCTCTTGACCTTTCCTGCCTAAACATAACATCTAGGCCTCAGTTTTATGTCAATTCCAGGCCCAGAAAAGCAGCACAACCAGGCAAGCAATGCCACCAGCTGACCTCAGGACCAGCTGCACCGAATGATGACCCCCTGCCCTGGTGCTGACCAATCAGTCAGTGGAAACCTAGACCCTGAAAGGACACAAAAGCCTTTAGGACTAAGGACCCAGTGCCTTTCCTCTGGGGGGCACCCTCAGATCCCCTCCACCACCCTCACCTTTGCCTTCCTCACTTCTAAGCTCTAAGGGCCCTTGCTTTACCTCTATTGTGAACAGAATTTACCAGGCGACAGGAGAACACTCCTGTACTTGGAGATACAGGAAAAACATATTTTCAGATGTTTTGTGTGTACTAGTACAGTGACTCAGTGGAGACTGTTTCTCTCCAAATTCTGAGCCCCCCAATATGGAGGAAGCTCTCCCTTTACAGTGTACCCTTTGGTTTCTTTGTCCCCCAGATATGGATGGGACTTCTGGCCCTTTCGCAGGCTTTGCATAAAGCCCCGTGTGTTGGGATGGGGGCCGTGAGACCACACCTAAAGGCCTGGCCTGGCGCCAGCGCTGATAACCCCCTCCGGGGGTGGTGTATTGTTCGTGGTTTATGGCCTCTGGAAAATGGGAGTACCTAGGTAAACAGGTCTGCAAGACCAGATTGTGGAGGAAGGGGCGGTGACTTAATTATAGGCTATCAGGAATGTCCATTCGATTACTGGCACAGATTCAAATGGCTAGCCCCCCCAAAATGTATATTTTCCCCATCACTATAACTTATTTCCTAAGCCCATTTCTTCTATGAGTTACTTCTTCTACCTCTGTGTTTTACCAAATAAATGTTCTCTTATGGTTTGAGTCTTGCCTCTGAATTCTTTCCTAGCCAGTACTCAAGTACCAAGGTTGTTGAACCAGGTCCAGTCAGACCTCACTGGTCAGGTCAGACATGCAGTGCCTCTCCCGCTGCTGCCAACAATTTGATGAAGCCCTAGTTCAGGAGTAATAGAAAGCTTATTTGTTTGTGTCTTAAAATCCCACTTCCTGTTCAAGCAGACAGTTAAAGCAACACATAATAATAAAATGCAACCATTCTAGTTTCATACTTTCCTCACCCTTTTTCCCCAGATAAACTAGGGCATGAACTACATCTTGAAAAGAAGAAATCATTAAAATGGCTGACAATTATCCATGAGCTTACCAGTTTTACCAGTCTCTGAAGAAAATCCCGTTAAATCAGCCTGTTTCCCCAAATACAATAATACCGTACAGCACAGCATATCAGAGCTTATCATCTTGAGGCCATTAATTAAGCAGATTCTAGTCCTGGTAAAAATGTTTCCCAGAAATCTCTCTTGGATTGACATTTACTTTACGTTAACCACTGTGCCTGGCTTGGCCTCACATCACATCTAGAGGCCATTTAAACAATATTAGGAGAATATCATTAATTCGCTGTTCTTCTGTTAATCATCCTAGAAGCAGATCAGCTTGTTATAAATAATGATCTTTCCTTGCCTGAAGCTCAACTTTTAGCACTTGTTCTAATGCAGATCCCTGTGCTTTTGTGCTAGCTGCAAAGTAATAGTGTTGAAAACTGGGCAGTTCTTTTCTTGGGTTTTAATACTGTGAAGGGGAAGTGGCTTCAGTTTTAAACGTGAATAGGGTTGCCTTCCAGAAGGATGGGGGAGGAGGACACAACCCTTTTTGACTTGCTTTGATCCAAGGCATCTCTTTTCAGGAGATGATTACTGGAAATGAGGCTCAAATTAGGCAGTGTGTCTGACAGATGCTGTAATGTGTCATAACTTCGCCTTACCCGCAAACTACGCATATTGGGTTGAAAAGTCAGGAAGTTTTGTCAAGATTTCATTTATTTTTCACACTTGGCTCGCATTCACTACTGAGGAGATGCAGCTACTCTGTTCCTGGCAAACTTGGCATTATCTTGCGTGGAGTGTTCGAATGTCTCAAGCCGATGGAATAAAGCAAGCAAATGTACGATTGGATTCTAGTGACTAGAGCGCCTTCTTTGCTCGCGTGTTTCATTAGGCAGGGCTGGCTTCCTCACAGCTCTCTGTGTCCAGGAGGCCTTCAGGAATGTGGAAGAGGGAGTTCCAGTAACCTGCCGCTGAGGAGTGGCCCATCCAATCAGATCCAGTGAAGTACCATGTATCCTGTTTTTAAAAACTTCAAAATGATGCAGTTCTAACCTGAGAGAGAAACCAATGGGAAGCATGTTTATAACCCCAGTGCTCTAGCTTCTCTTAGAATCATCAGAATTGCATCCAACCAGCATTTGCCCACTGCCAACAAACTGCCAGGCATCATTCTGGGTGTCGGAGAATACTGATGGGCAAGGCAGACTTGCCTCCCCACCCACTCCCTCTCAGCAGAATTCCCAGGCAGGTGGTGTAGAAAAGGGATAAGATCCAATGAGACAGGTGTTCCTGCAAAGGTAAGCATGGGAAGCTGTGGGGTCCTATGAGGGGCTTACTCCAGAGGGTAGGGGACTTTTCTCAGGGAAAGAGACGGCTCACCTGGAATAGGAAGATCTGAAGGCAACCACAGGGAGTGAGGATAGAGAGTGGAAGGGTGCTCTAAGTAGGGAGAACTTCTTCAGTAGACACCTGCAGGCTAAAGGGAGCATGGCATTCTTAGGAAAATGTGTTTCACAATAGCCGGACCACAGAGAGAAAGAGTCACAGTGAAAATAGGAGTTTTAGCATCAATTAAAAGGTTAATTACTTAGTAGGACTGTTAATTCCAAACTTATAAGAGGACTGCAAATAGTTATACCAACTAGACCAGCACACACTCATTTCAAAAATATTTTTATAAACTATAGTCTATAATTTGAAGTATCTACCCCTAAATATCTTTGTTCCGTGGTGTACCATTAAACATTTAAATGCCACCATTAGAGATTAGTTTATTTGAATTTTCAAACTATACTCTTATTGAACAGGACATATATTGACTATTTTTAACCCACATATATACCATGTTAGTGTGAATTAGTTTATCATATTTTAAATGCTATAGTATTAAGATAAGATTGTGGGAAGTCTGAAAATCAGGTAGAAAGGAATATTTAGGAGAATATTAGAAGAATTGCTCAAGAAAAGCACAGAGCACCTGGGAAAAAATCATCATGAGAGAGAGAGAGAAAAGAGGTTTAAAAGAAAAAGTTGGCTGACGGAAGCAGTGAACTGGTATATCTGGATTATACCACTCATGAGAGCCAACTGTTTAAATTTTTATAACTTTTGAGAGCCAATTGTTAAGCACAGTTATGGTTAAAAAATAAATAATACAAATTTTCAGTTAAATAAATTATAAAGAAAGGTAGTTCTCAGAAGTCATTACTTTCTAATTGCTTTATTACTTTTAATTATTTTTGCTATTACAGTTATTTTAAGCCCACTGTAATTGCATGGTATAATAACTATACAAAAGTGTTCTCCTGTAAATCTCTTCCCAAATCCTTGCTCATTATGTTGGGAACTTGAAATTGACCATGATAGGGGATTTATACCATGAAAATTACAAACAAAAGAAATCAGGAATTGATTCATTGCTTTTGTTGATTGTCTACTATAGACTTAATAAAGTAATGGATAAAACATATTAAAATGTAGATTCAATTTAAAAGTGTCATGGCTGTATCTGCTACATTGTGAATAGCACAATAAATTGAGGAAATATTCTTCCAGCTCTCAAAAACTGATAATGAAACTATATTTCTTCATCAATTATATCCATGCATTGGTTTACAAGTACAAGAGTTTGGCAAAATCAATGGAAGCATTTTAGGTGAGTCAATTGGCTATAGAGAATTTACAGTAAAGAGTATTACATATTTTATTATTTATTCTTTGGGTGTGATACATCCTTTATATCAGTAATATTTTTAACACCAAATACTCATTTTTTTCATAAAGTTATTTGTTAAGCATTTATTGTCCTCACTGGGTGACAGTTCCCCAAATTGCTTTACATTTTTTCTGATGTCTGACCTTTGCCTGAGGGCTCTTATATGTACTAGTATATTTCCTATAATCATTCTCACATATTTGGTGTTTTAACTTAATGTCCCTATAGAGTGATGGTCTGGGTCTCCTAGCACTCTGACTACCATGGCCGAGAGTGAAGACTGGAAGGAGAAGATGTACATGTGATCGTTCAGTGAAAGGAATCAATCATTTTATGTGGAGTTGTGTACCATGGCTCCAATCACCACCCCCCAGTCCTTGGACTTATGCATTTAGAGTATCCATATCTGCCTTGGGTTTAAAAATGCCTTTTTAGAGAAAATATGCCGAACACCACCCAAGCGATGGCAAAGGATTTTATCAAACAAATTACTTCTAATGGATCACTATGTCTCCTCGTCGTCAAAACTTTGGGAAAATACGGCGATGCTAGAGGCAGCATTTTCAGATGTGAGGTTTGATTTACAGTGAAAGCAGGCTGGGGAGGTGTGGGGAGGGGCTCTACAGAAACTAGAAATCCATCTTTAAAAATAGTGCCTGACTGCTATCTACTAGTGATTATCAACTTCTCTAATTATTGTTCAAGTGTACTGGAAGCTTAAGAACAGGTGCCACAAAGCTACCTGAGACAATTTGTTTTAGTTACAGCTGCCTTTGATACAATACTTTTCATCAAACTGCAAGTTTAGACTGTTCTTTTGTTATTGCAGGAATAATAAGCAACATGTTCCTATATACTAGTAACTAACTGCAAGTGTGTGTGTGTGTGTGTGTTTGTGTGTGTGTGTGTTGGGCAATGTTGAAATGGATTTTTCCATTATTTTTTTTCTTAAATGATATACAATTAAAATCTACCAGATTAAATTTTGTAAAGACAAAAATCCACACTATGCATTTGCCTAGTGCTTCAATATTCATGAGGCTGGCCACACACTAAGCACTCAAAGAATACTTTTTGGTGTACAAACATAAGAAAGGAAGTGGGAAAGGGAACAGGGAGGAAGGCCAGGGATAAGAGACCGGAATGAGTGAAACACAGGGAGCATAAAGTCATAAAACTCAGGCATAATTTAACCGACCAAATGTAATAACAATATTTTATTATGTTCCTTGTATTAGCTTGCTAGGGCTGCCATAATAAAATCCACAGACTGGGTGTCTTTCACAGCAGAAGTTTATTTTCTCGTGGATCTGAAGGCTAGAAATCTAAGATTGATGAGTTGGCAGGTTTGTTTCTCCTGTGGCCTCTCTCCTTGGCCTGCAGGTACCTTCTCCCTGTGTCCTCATGTGGGCTTTTCCTGCGGAGAGGCCCCCGTGTCTCTTTCTGTGTTTAAATTTTGTCCTCTTATGAGGGCACCAATCACATTGAATCAAGTTCCATCACATTGCTTTCATTTTAACTCAATCACCTATTTAAAGACCCTAAGTCCCAAAACAGCCACATTCTGAGTTACTGGGGATAAAGACGTCAATATATGCATTTGGGGTGGGGGTATAATTCTGCCCATAACATTTCTGTTAGTCTATCTTCGGTGCTTTTCTTCATTGCATAGTTGACATGTAATTTTTACACTTTATGTTCAGTTTCATGTTTTTATTTTAAAAATTTACCTTAGCAGTAAAAGCTTTGCAAACACTAAGGTGACAACTTAAATAAATGTTATTACTTGCATATATTAACCAATTCCTCCATTCCATCATACAGGTTGTTTTCAGTGTCGACTTATAAATAATAGTACAGCGTGTATTAGTTGTTGTTGAAACTTTATTTCTTTATTTAAGTTTCATGATGCTGGTGAGGGATTTTGAGGGTAGAAATGATGTAGTCAACTTTATTTCCTGTGGAAGAGTATCCTGATGTGCTTACTAGAGCTGAAATGTGGAAAGTGTCCCCCCCCTAACCCGGATGTGTATAAAAGAAAGAAATTGCTCCAAATGTGTACAAAGAGGCATGCAGAGGCTTTTGATGAAGTAATATCAGGCTGAGGGTTATTTATTTGGGCTCACTGTTTTGTTTTGGTTTCTTTTTACACTTACCACACTAAAATTGGACTTGATTATTATTATAAAAATCAAAGCAGCTGAATGATGTCACAACTTTAAAAAAAAGAAGAAGTAGAAATATACACCATCTTCTGGCATTGAACACGAGTATATGAAGACAGGATATATATCCTGTTTGATGCTCAAAAACAAAAACGCCACTTCTGAGCTTGTGGCTGAGGTGACCTTTCTCATGTCTTGCTTGGCATATAGGAAAGTGTATTTTCCTATTTAGCAGTAACAGCTGCTGGAAATGTGCTCAGCCTTTACCCGTGTGTTTATGGTGGCAGAACCCACTGGATCATGTAATGGGTTCAGTGTTCTGCCGCCAGACCTAGCCAGGCTTCCCTAGGCTATTCAGCTTAAGCAGTGGTTCTCAACCTTCTGGCCCTTTAAATACAGTTCCTCATGTTGTGACACAACCATAAAATTATTTTCGTTGCTACTTCATAACTGTAATGCTGCTAGTGAATCGTAATGTAGGTATCTGATATGCAGGATGGTCTTAGGCGACCCTGTTAAAGGGTTGTTTGACCGCCAAAGGGGTCGCGACCCACAGGTTGAGAACCGCTGGCTTAAAGGGACCTGGCCGGAGGCCTAGAGTTCCAGGTGGTCTTACCTGGCTTAGCTAAAGACATGTCAGGCCTTTATTGATCCCATGAACCTGAGATTGAAGAGGAAGCTCAAAAAGACCTTATCTAATTCTCCCCCAAATTAACCATAAAGAATTCATCCAAATAGGATCTGCTTTTTTTAAAAAAAGCTTAAATTGTCAGCAATTTTTATTATTTTTTTTTCTGAAAAGGGCTAGATAGTGCATATTCTCAAGAGTCATTAAAAAAAGACCATGTGTTAGATTTGGCCTATGGAACATAGTTTTATTATGTCCTCCAAGTTGTACAAATAGGTATGGCAAATCTAAATGTGCTCTATAGTACTACCTTAAAAAATTAAAAATAAATCCTTGTTTATATTTGCTAGGTCCTGTCCTCTTTATACAAAGCTTGAATCACAAGCAGAGCAACTTAGAAAGCTAACTGGCATAACATTCCAGATGTTTTGAGATTATTGTGTCATATGTCTTGTCTGATCGACTGTTATGTAATAAGTTGTATAATTTTATTATATGAAACTTTAATGCTATAGGAAAATGTCTTAATCCCCTTTTTTAAAAATGATAGTTCCATGGAAAGCCAATATCAGCCTTTTATATTGTTGAGCAAAGAAACAACAAAAAGCTTCACAGCTAAAAGTTTTTCTGAAAGAGTTACTAGGCCAAGTGCTAGCCAGAAAAGGACAAGGTCCTGAGACATGAAACTTAAACCACCACTAGTATGGCTAAATACAAAAAAAAAGCATGTCCAGCATCCTACACCTTATGGGGACTTTTATACATTTTGTTTTGGAGACAAAATATATAAGTTGTTTTGAAAGAAATTACATCAGCTACAGATAAGGGGTGGGGTGTGCAGCGGGGGCAGTTCTGTGGTAGGTGCACAGTCTATAAGGAAGAGTTATTTACTACTTTTGAGTGATTACAAGCAACAGTTCTGCACATTATGCAGTAGTGCCTAATAGAGGGCGAGAGACTCCTAGAGGTGGATTCAAAGCTTCCACACATAGTCAGGAATGTCAGCCGTCTTTGGTTAGTTGGCCCACAGCCATTTACTGGTCTGTTTCTTTGTCTTATTCTCTGGTCTGCTGTAATTTCTTTTAGAACATCTCATAATTTTTTTTTTGTCCAAAATCAATCATCATCATTAGACTGCTTGAGGGCACTGAGTAGAGGGGAGTTAGGGTGATGAAAAATAACACCCAGGAGGCTGAGGCACAGAAACATTGTTTTTCCCAGGTCATAGTCTCCTATAGTGTAAATCTTCTTCTTTCACGTGTCCAATGGCTTTTTTTTTTTTTTTAACAATTTCCAGTTACCTCTCATTATCTATATACAGATATGCACACATAAGTTTTTGTTTGTCCACTTTTTAGTAGTGTTTTCTAATTAGCATACAAGGAAGAAAACTCTATTCATTTGAAATTTCTATGGAAACTTAGGAAGGTGTAATGCAATTACCTCACTGGAACCTAGCCAAACTCCTAAGGCAGTTTCCTTCTCCTTACAAAATTGGATCTTAGAGTCTAACATTCGTTAGTTAGAACTGCCTTAGACCTCATCCCCAATAAAATAGCATTAGTGGAAGTTATCCTCAAAGAACTCTCTTTAAAAAATGTGTTATAACTGTTCTTTTAGGTGAATTTTGAGAAGAGAAGGAATTTACTTGAATTAGATCTATAGAAAGATTTTTTTATAAATGAATATGGTATATGCAATTACAGATTTAAAGATACAGTCAAATGTTGACTCATGCATGGTGTTTTATTTGAGAGCATCAGGTATCATGAACTTTTGAGTAGAATGCATTACTTACTGATCAGTTATGATATTGTAACATGGATATATTAGCTATTAAGTATACTAGCGCAGGAGAAGATGTAATGAGCTAAATTCTAAATGAATTCTAAATAAAGTATAATTTTTTGAGAGAAAAATCCCCTTCTGTGTATCTTTTATGATGTAATATCTGGGCAGATGAAATTATGGAAATATGAATTGGCCCATCAAGTATACACCTTCAAGTAGAGAAAGCACCTTTATTGTAGAATTTAGGATTGACTTAAAGATTAGTGAGTATTTAAATCTTTTACACACACACACACACACACACACACAAACACACATTCAACTGCACTTTTTGGGACTATTGAATTTTTTTTCAGAAGTTCAGTAACACAGGCTTTTTAAAATAAAAATATGAGAAGTACCTTACAGAAAACCTTGGATTGTATTCATTTAGTTTAATTGCTTGAGTCAAGTACTGTTCCAGTTTTAAGATGTCTAAAAGTGACACAACTGTACTTGACTTTAATGTGAACTAATTATAAACCATAGCATTCCACTTAGTTATCCGATGCCCTTTATTGGGAAAAGGTTCATTGCTTTCCTGGAATTTGTATAACAATTAGAAATCTCTATTTAACAATGCATTTCAAAATAATGTTAGGAATCAATAAGGTAATCTATATTCAGTATTTGGTACATGGAAGTGTCTTAACAAATATTTACTAACATTTGAATCTATGCTAAAATAGGTAACATATTAATATTAACCAGTTAGGTTTAGGACTATCAACCTTACTTTAATCTGTGAATGTGACACTTTAAACATGTTAATGTTTGTCATCTAGATCGGATGCAAGGACTGTCTTTTGAAAGTAAAAACCATTAATGTGAAAATGCATATAGGTTTAGGCCTTGTCCGTTCTTCCATCAAACTTGGCTGTATTAGGTGCAAACAATGAATCCAGGAAAGTGAAGGAGACCTGGACAAGTAAACAATCCAAATGAGTTATTTTGAAGAGAGAGACCGGCTGAGTATAAAGTGAGAGATACATATTTTAGGAACTACTTTAAGAAGATGAAGGAACAGATTTCAGGAATTTAATAGTACATTATAAATAGGATTTCCCCTTATAACATTTTGAGAGGGTGCTAAATTATAGCAGCTTCTGTAATAACGTCTTTTTGTTTAACATTGTTTTGTCATAAAGTTGCAATACGGAGGAAACGTAACTCTTGTTTATATACATTGCCTATGGTAAAATTGCTTTGGTTATATGTCATTTCACTTATAGTCAAAGAACCTATTAACAGTGTTAAGTGAGGACTTGATGTACTTCTAAATACCTTCTCCTGATTGACTTGACCAACATGGAAATGTGAGGACCCTTGACTGACTATATGTGGGTTATGTTTTGGAATCCATGCCTTATTGTTCAATACTCAGCTGTACTTTGCGAAAGTCAATACCTCAAAGTATATTTTCATGATACTTAAAATCTTACTAGACTCATAATGCAAAAGATAAAGATTTGTCCTACAAAATCTTAAGGATTTTTAGAATACTACTGCAGAGAGAAGCACTAGAGACCACTTTGAGACCCAGTGGGCACTCTTATGAAATTGAAAACAGAAGACGTGTTTGAAACAGCCTCTGTGGACATAGACTTTCTTAAGTTGGAGTCCTTTGTGGATTATAGAAGTCATGGCAGCTATGTTTAGGCTAGTTCAAGTTTTTTTCCATGCTCCAGTGACAGAAGGTTCCCTGGGAAATTGGCTGCAGCTATGTCTTGTTTTTATTAGAACTGCTGACACTGGCTATGTGCTTTTAGTAACTTGAGAAATTTGTTGAAGTACCTTGCAGAAGCCCAGAAAATAGATCTTAGGATCTTAGGTATAGCTTGCTATTAAAATAGTCTGGAAATGGTATTAAAGGCAGACGAATACAGCCAGGTGAAGGTCAGCAGTTCTACATGAGGGATTATTGGTTGTCTGAAAGTAACCCAGCTCCTATTTGTACTGCAGCCTACTTCACTGGCCTAGAAACCTACAGATGGCAAGATGATTTGTCTGCATTCATAGGTTAAATAAATATTTGAAAATTGATAATATAGGGTACTTGCATGTAGAGAATGTAGGTATTTCAATAGTCATCTTCCAGGGAAGTTGTAGCACAGTTTGTAGAAATATTTGGCATGGTTAGAGCCATTTTGCATAGAGTCATGAAGATAGATATATAGAGAAGTAGATAGGTAGGTAGGTAGGTAGATGGAGTATTTTTAAGATCTATTTTAAACCTAATGGCCATTTGAATCTTCACTATTGTGAAACTAATAAATTTTGAGTCAGAAAATGAGGGAAGCATTGAGGTCCTTCAGAAATAAAATGAATACCAAATTACAGAGCTCATATTTAAGCAGGAAGATTGACTCAAGGTACCTATATATAAGTGTGCTTTTGACTCTTGATGTTCAATTACAGACAAAAGAGATCCTAATTGGGTGGGTAGATGGGCACCTCAACAGGTAACACAATATTTGTTTGAATGTTGTGCCAACTAAACTGCTTTTCTTTAACAGCCTTGAACAAAAGAGAGACTTATGGAATGCCTGGCCTTGTATAAGTATTTTGTAGGCCTGAGTAGGGGTATGAATACCTCTGCATTTGCAAGAGGAAAATTTAGTTACAACCTGAATCCATTAAGAAAGGAGTCTGATGAATGAAAAGCCTTTCTTATTTTAAGGCAGAGACCCTGAAATTAAGTGTTGTTATTGATAACATAGTTAATTGATGCTTTTCCTCCTTCGGATGCTAGTCAGAGACACAGGGCCTGACCCTGAGTCTAATGGTGGCTAAAGTTTGCAGGAGACCCAGATTACAGATTCTCCCAGAGCGTCCATCTTCTTTAAATCCTGGCACAACAGATGCTCATGAGACTCACCACTCACTATTCACTCCTTTCCCTATTATTACTGATACTGTTGCAATTAGCTAGTTATTAATAACTAGAGGCCCGGTGCATGAAATTTGAGCATGACGGGTAGGTCCCTCAGCCCGACCTGCACCCTCTCCAGTCTTGGAGCCCTCAGGGGAACCCTCTCCAATCCAGGAGCCCTGATGGCTTAGGCCCACTCCCCATGGTTCTCTGCTCTCTGCGGGGCCTGGCCACTCTGCAACCGCTGCCCAGAGGCTCTCCGTGGCCCAGAGGCCCTCCACGGCTGGGGCAGGATGCTTGCCTCATCGCTGTGGCAACGCAGCAAGCGTCCTGCCCTGGTCGCTCCGCGCCTGCTGCCCAGAGGCCCTCCACGACTGGGGCGGAACACTAGTCTTGTTGCCACGGCAACAAAGCAAGCATTCCACCAGGCCGCTCACACTGCCTGCTCTGAGCACCTGCCCCCCAACTGGGGGACTCTGGCAGGGCTGAGGGAACTGGGCACCGCCATCTTGTGGCTATGGGCGCCGCCATCTTTGTGATGGAGTGATGGTTAATTTGCATATTACCCTTTTATTAGATAAGATAGAAAAGAAGCAAAGGGAAGGCCAGACATTGTAGGCATGTTATTTGGGAAGCTTCACTAGGAACTGCAGATTTGCACTCACTGCGTGGCGGGAAGGGGATTCCAACAAAGGAAAGATAGATGCGTGCCCAGAAAAGCTGGTGTAACCGAGTAAGGTACTTGCCTAACAATCACACCTGGGGACAGAGATGATTGGCCAGCATGGGTATAGCCACTGTAAGCTTGGGCACATTTAGGAATACATAATCCTCTAAACAAGAGAATTCACTCTCTTGGGCTCTTGTCCCACTTGTCTCTTGAGACATGGGACTCTTGTTTTGCTGCTCCCGGTGTTTCCTCCCTAACTATATGGCAGATCCCACATGCAATTGACTGATAGACTGTAACAGGGAAACACAAGCTAAGCTAGCCCGATGCTGGGCTGGACCCAGCTCCAACTTGGGAAGGACACTCTGGACACTGGCTTTGATTTTAGCCCCACTGAAGTCCCAGCTACACTTCTTCTATGACTGGACTAAGGGAAATGTGACTTTGGAAATCCAGGAATGTAATTTCACAAAAACAAAACTTCCTACCATATTGCATCCCCCCATGGGGAACTCCAGAAATGATTATTCCGGCTAAACCCCAAGGACCCCACTTCCACGAGCAACTGAAAGAGATGAATCCCTCTCCTCTCCTATAACTATTTCTCTATGATCAAATCCTTTAGAAAAAATGTGATGCCCTTCTTTGTGGAATATAAATCTCCAAACCAGTATTTTGCAACTTTGGTTGTGTATTAGATTCATTTGGAAAGGGTTTTTAAAATTGTCTGGGCTCTACTTCAAAAAAGACTTAATTGGTCTGGTGAAGTGTTTGGGCACTGTATTTTTTTAAAAGGTATCCAGATGATTCCACGGTACAAGAAATACTTCTCTAACCAAAGAACTTAAATGGGAAGGTGGTGGCATTGGGAAACCAGTTGATCATTGAGTGTTTACACCCTTTCTTCTGTCTACTTAGTTTTTGCTTTTTTTGTGATATTGCTCAGCATAGTGGGTGATTTAGAAAATTAGAGATATTAGAAAATGAAGATTGATTTACATTAGAATGAGAAGACTCCTATGGGAAAGCAATAATGAATAGTTTAAAAGATGGATGGGGGATGGGAAAAGTAGAGAATGCCATTACCCAAGTTAGAACGTTAGGGGAGTTTAGATAGAAAGAGAATTTGGGGACATCTCTGGGTATACAGATTACAAGGAAAGCAGGAAGTCCAATTTCAAGAGGATTTACTTTGTCTTACTAATAGAAGGTCTCTATGATGTTCTTTGAGAGACCAATAAAAGATGTAATTATTGATCTAGTGTTTCTTTAAATGTGACACAGACCTGCCATGGAACCATAACGTAGTTCACCTTACATAGTTTATGTCTTTGTAACATTTACCTCTGGGTCAGATTGTACATAGCATAAAATAGGTTCAAATTAAAAGCTAAGTAATCTTTCATCTGTTCAGGTGTTCTGATTATACTAGTTGCAAGTTCCAGCATAGTTACCCTAAGCTAATTGTTTAAATGGTAATTTAATTGAAATATATATACATCAGTGTTCAAGTTTAAAACTTCCTGCTGTGGCCATGGTTATATTTTATTGCTCAGAAGGGAGCTTATGGATCTGGACCTCCTGAAATTTGTCTTATCGAGATAACCAACAGGAAAATCCTTTTCTGAGGCAAAATAAGCTATAGATCGGAAAGAAATGAAATAGATCATTAAAATGCTGAAGAGGAAAAAAAAATGCCAAGGAGAGAAATAGCATTTTTTTCTTATGCACATTACTTCCAATGTTGTTTTTCAATATCTCAGGCCAATTTGGAAGTAACACAGTAGCTATGAACAAAAGTGATATGACTGCTTGAGTTGCTGATTGCAAAGTGGCAAAATGCAGCCCTCTGAGGAGTTGATCTGAAATAGTGACTTTCCAAAATTAGAGCACTTGAAAGAAGAGTTAGAGATAAAGGGGGTGAAATTGATTTTTTTAAAGAAGCAAGTTTCTTTTCTATAGAGTTGCTTTCCTCTTGTATCTGAGAGTGGCACAGCTGGAAGGCTATTACCAGTGTGGCTGTCACGTCTGATGTTGTCTAATTAGGAATATTTTAGTTGAGTTTCTGCTTCTAGATGAGCCCCTACTCTTCACCTCCTGGGTTGCATGGTACTGTTGCTGCTTAAAAGCAATTGTGTCTTGGAGTGTTCTCTGGCTTCTGTACAGCCTTGTGTGGGCCCAATGTCTCCGTTCATCTTTATTACAATCAACCACGTTTAAATTGAGCTCAGTTTGCACTGGAATTAGACCACTATACTAGCTCAGTCTTTAAATGCACACTAAGTTGATTACTTTTTGTATTTTTTTTTTTTTGGTATTGGACTTGTCTCCATTGCTGAGATTTTTCTAGAAGCAGAACATTGAGCTAAGTTATCTTTTGCAATATTAATACAAGACATCCAACTGTAATTCAGCAGATACCAAGATAATGCTATCATTATTGCTTTTAAGGAATTTTCTGTTTAGAAAGTGATGTAAGGCAAGATGTGAAGAACTCTGAACTACATAAGCATTTCAAAGACATATTAGCTCTGTAATTAATTCCTAAAGTAGTCCACTTGTACTATTTTTAAAAATTAGAACTAAAACATAGCTTGATCTCCATGATTGTTTCCATTTGAGATTTTATAATTGTTTATAAACTTTACTATTTTTTATCCCAAGTAACAAAAATTTTTAAAAAATATATTTTATTGATTTTTTACAGAGAAGAAGGGAGAGGGATAGAGAGCCAGAAACATCGATGAGAGAGATCGATCAGCTGCCTCCTGCACGCCCCCCAGTGGGGATGTGCCCGCAACCAAGGTACATGCCCTTGACCGGAATTGAACCTGGGACCCCTGAGTCCGCAGGCCGACGCTCTATCCACTGAGCCAAACCGGTACGGCACAAAAATGTGTTAAGTGCCAAGTATGTGCAAGGTACTACTATGGAAACTGGGGCATTCAAAGCTGGAGTCAACACTCTGGATTATACTGACCATTAAAGGAATGAAACAAAAATACAGTAGTCTCCCTCCCCTTATCCACGGTTTCAGTAACACATGGCCAACCGTGATCTGAAAATATTAAATGGAAAATTCAAAAAATAAATAATTCATAATTTTTAATTGCATGCCATTCTGAGCAGCAATATGAAATCTCACCCCTTCCCACTCCATCCTGCCCGGGAGGTAAACTACGCCTTTGTCCCGTCTCCACATGGTATATGTTCCCACCCATTTGTCACTTAGGATCCATCTCAGTTGTCTGATAACCATTGCAGTATTGCAGTGCCTATGCACAAGTAACTCTTATTTTACCTAATAATGGCCCCAAAATGCAAGAGTAGTGATGCTGCCTATTCACATATGCCCATAGGAAGCTGTTAAGTGATTCCTTTAAGTGTAAGCATAAATGTTCTCAATTTAATGAGGAAAGAAAAAAAATGTATGCTGAGTTGCTTAGATCTGTGACAAGAACAACTCTTCAATCCATGAAATTGTGAAGAAGGAAAAATAAATGTGGGCTAGTTTTGCTGTAACATTTCAAAATGCAAAAGTTGTGGCCGCAGCATAAAATAAGGGCTTAGTTAAGATGGAAAGGCATTACATTTGTGGGTGGAAGACATGAACAGAAAATGTGTTCTGACTCATGGCAACATGTGTCAGAAAACATTGAGCCTACCGGAAGACTTCAGCAGGGCATTCCCTGAAACAAGTGACACCAAGCCATTTACTGCGAGAAAGGGATGGTTACAAGGATTCAGGAAAACAGTTTAGACTGAAAAATGTAAAAGTTACTGGGGAGGCTGCATCTCATTCTGCATGTGCTAATGGTTATGTATTTAGAAGTATTGAAATAACAGAGTTCACATAAAATATAATTAATATAGCCCCATAAATGTTATAATGCCATATGTAGTTTTTTTCTGATTACTAGCCTAATAAATATAGATCTTCCACAGTTAAGTTCACACAGTCTGAATTACTGCAGTTGATATTATCTTCAAAATGGATGCAAATAAATTTTGATTAACTTTCAGTGACTAGTTAAATCTTTAAGTAACTCTAATGCTCACCCTGCAATGTCAGATGTTCTTTTGATATGAACTAAGGTTTCTAACAGATGTATGGCACTGCAATAACATATTTTCATGAATTTGATGGTTTTCTAGCGCTGTGAAGGCAATGAGCGGGCACTTGTGAATTCTGCTTACCCGTATGCCCTTAAGTAGCAGATGCTTAGAGAAATCGATGCAAGGTATAAGTCATATTATCTACAGAATTTTTTTTCAATTTTCCCCCAGTTTGTCAGAACATTATATAAAAAAAATGATAGTTTATGAGTAACAAAAATAATTCTACATTTCAAGAGTCTGTCACATTTTTGTGCTTAGTATAGTGTTTCTTTACTGCCAAAGGTTGTTACCACAAATTAAAAAGCTGGTAGTGTGTTGTCTTAATATTTACAAGTTTCTAATATATGAAGCCAACTTGGTTATTTCCCATCTCAGTATAGCATTTCGTGTAAACAAGTCTAGAAACCAGCATCTTGAAAGTATGTGACATTGTAATGTTATTAAACTGCCTCTTAAACTTTGCTTGTGACCTATGGTAAGAAATGTTTTACATCTTGACCTAGTCAATACGTGTCTATATTTTCAACAGATACCGATAACTAAAAATTTCACAAAGCAATATTTAACCATACTAATGTATGCTAATATTTTGTGTTGCAATTTAAAATATTTGTAATTCTATACTATGTGCTAAATGTAATCAAATTAATAAATAAGTATATGTTTCTTTGTTAGCTTTTCTTAAAAAAGCAATGTTTGGCATAAATAATTTGTTTACACTATTATGTCTTCCAAGTATTAGAATTTTAAGAATACCTATATTATAAGGGGACACAAAATATTTAAGTGTTTTTATTACTCTGGATTTTAATGAACATAATTCATTATTATGAGGTAAAACTATTTCTTTATCACACAGACTTCAGTAATTGCATAAACAGCTGTTCAAAGCTAAGCATACCCTTGACAATAGGATGATACACATATTTTTGTGCATGTTTAAGGTTAAGTGCTGTTTATGTAATATCAACATGATAAACAATCTAGAAATTAATTTAAATATTTACTTTTTTTCTTTTTTGGCCACTATCAGATTAAAATAAGGTAGCTTTTATTTATTTATTTACTTATTTTATAAATATATTTTATTGATTTTTTACAGAGAGTAAGGGAGAGGGATAGAGAATCAGAAACATCGATGAGAGAGAAACATCGACCAGCTGCCTCCTGCACATCTCCTACTGGGGGTGTGCCCACAACCAAGGTACATGCCCTTGACCAGAATCGAACCTGGGACCTTTCAGTCCGCAGGCCGACGCTCTATCCAATGAGCCAAACCTGTTTGGCAAGGTAGCTTTTATTTACATTCCTGAAGAAAGAAATTGATTTGACTGGTTATCTGGTCAGTATAGTCAATCAGAGACAATTATGGTAAATTGAAAATCACTCTGTTCTCCCAAATATCACTTTGTAATTGAAGTTTTTAAATTAGGCATCTATAACTCAGGTTAGTCTGATCATAAATCTCTAGGCTGGTTAGACACAAAGCCAGGAGAAAACTACAATTCCTTTTCTGATTAGCACTCTAAGTTTTAAGTAACTGCTAAACTTAAAGAATCTTTGGGACACCCTAGAAAATTCAACTCTGTCTCAACCAAAATTTTCATACTGTCAATGTTTTGCTCAGTACTTCTGATTTACTAGTCAGGTTATTCTGTACGGCTACTAAGGTTTACTGTCCTCAATCATTCCCCATCCCCTATCCCAAATGACCTTTTTGTTTTCTTTCTGTGTTTAAGAAAACTAGATGTGTTGCTTCAGAAAAAACATATTCAGAATATCTCATTTGGGACGACAGGAATTTTGAAATTTTGGAAGAATAAACACATTTTTTATCAGGAAAAATCTATATTTCTGTCATCTATGTCTTTATCTATCTATAGCATATGAATAATGTAATGAAATATCCTGCTGACAGTAATACACTGAGGGCTGTTTATCTTTCACCAATTCAGGTTTCATCTGTACTTTTTCCACTTGTAAATGCTCTTAAAGGTTTCATGGATTCCCTGGAATGTAAAATTTCCATCACCATTTGAAATCCCTAATAATATCTATTTTCAGAAATATCATTGTCTGGTTCTGTCATGCGTCTGTTCTCAAGAGTTTTGTTTGTATAACAGGCAAATTTTCTTGCTTTATATATTTTGGCAGAAGCTAACTCCAGAAAACTTATCCTGAATTGACTTTGTAGCATTCTCTATACTAGTAACACTCTAATTATAGAAATCAAGGAGATTCTATTATGAGGGTTTCAAATGACTTTCCTATTATACACTTTGAAAATAAAATGACCTGGTGCATCAGACAAGTTGCTTGATTTAAATAGATTTTTTAACATTATGTTATACTCCAAAGCAGCAGGTATTCTTTCTACTCAAATATTTTCTAATTATGTGAATAAAACATAATATAGACTCTCAAATGTGGAGGAATAAAGAAATTTCATAAAGCAGCATTAAAAGTACAGTATAATCATTTTTAATGTTTTCCCTCTACAATTTATTTGATGGAAATCCTAAAGCACAATATTGATTACTAGAGGCCTGGTGCTTTGGTTCATGCACATTAAAAGGAAATTAATTAGAAGGTGGCTGGTGGGGCAGGAGTGGGCGAGATGGGCCGGACAGGCCCTGAAGCCAATCTCCCGTGGTCCCACCCCGGCCAGCTGAACCTGGGACAGCGCCTGGGCTTAAAGAGCATCTCTGGAGTGAGCTGAGTCCCTCCGGCAGGTGGGGTCTCTTGGCCTGGCCTGTGGGGATCAGGCAGAAACCAGCTCTCTGACATCCCCCAAGGGGTCCTGGAGTGCCAGAGGGCACTCTGCAAAGTAGCTATTGCTCAGCAGCTTCTGCATTGAGCGTCTGCCCCCTGGTGATCCGTGCACTTCATAGCTACTGCCTTTGATATATAGAGACTAGAGGCCCAGTGCATGAAAATTCGTACACTTAGGGGGGTTCCTCCGCTGCACCCTCTCATAGTCCGGGACCCCACGGGGGATGTCCTCCTGCAATCTTAGGCCTGCTCCTCGGGGGATTGGGCATAAGTTGGCAGTCAGACATCCTTCTGGCAGCCCAAGAGCCCTCAAGGGATGTCCATCTGATGACTAAGGCCACATTTGGACATCCTTAGTGCTGCCAAGGAGGCCGGAGAGGCTCCCACAACCACCACTGTGCTCACAGCCATTAGCCTGGCTTGTGGCTGAGTGGAGCTCCCCCTGTGGGAGCACACTGACCACCAGGGGGCAGCTCCTGCATCGCGCGTCTGCCCCCTGGTGGTCAGTGTGCATCATAGCGACCCACCATTCTGCCATTAGGGTCAATTTGCATATTTCCCTTTTACTATATAGGATATGCACACAAAAACATATACATACATATAAAATGTACTATGTATATATCTGGCAGTGCTTTAAGATGAATTAAATAGAACTGCTCTCCTCAGGAAGCTTACAAAAAATATGCAAGAAAGCCACATAAACTGATAAGGATGAAACAAATGAATGGGTGTTTGGGAGAACTGAGAACCATATCCAGTGTTGGTGGGGAGAGGATAGGACATGAGATTGCGGTTAGTAGCTGGGCATTAAAGAAGTCTTTCATGAGGGAGTTGTGGCCCTGGCTGGTGTTGGTTGGGCATTGTTTCATGCACCAAAAGGTTGCTGGTTCAATTCTTGGTCAGAGCACATGTCAGGGAGGGAACCGATAAATGTTTCCCTCTCACATGAATATTTCTCTCTTTCCCCTTCTCCCTTCCTGTCTTCCTAAAAGTTAATAAAATCTTTTTTAAAAAAATTTAAATTCTTTATTGTTTAAAGTAGTACATATGTTTCTGTTTTCCCCCATTTATCTCTCCCTGGCCACTCCCACCCCCCCTTAACAGGCCCTCACTCCCCTACTCTCTGTGCCCATTGGTGATGTTTATATGCATGCATACAAGTCCTTTGGCTGAACTCTCCCCTGCCCCCACCCTCCCCTTCTTTCCCTCTGAGGTTTGACATAGAAGCATTAAACAGACCTTTGTTTTCTTTTTATTCTTTTTTTTTTCTTTTTTTAAGAGGGAGTTGTGTGACTGAGTTACTATTTAGGGATGGAATTCCAGGTCATGCAACTTGGAAGTGAGAAATTTTCATAAGTCTTCATAGGCCCTGAAAAGTTAGGTCACTTAAAGATTCTGGACTTTATATTTATTTTCAAACTTTTTTTTTTTTTGCCATCAATACTAGTATTGGTATAAACCTAGCTAAACAATAGATGCGTGTTATCTCTCAAATACTCTTATGGGAAATTTACAAAGAATGGACGATTTAAACTGTATGATCAATATTTTTTATGAGATTTATCATTCACACAAGACATTTATGGTGTATGAATTGAGAACTGCATTTAGGTCTCTCTGCCTAATTGCTTCATATCAACTACTCTACACAAACACACATGGGGAAATACACATACACACACACACACACACACACACACACACACACACACACACTACTCTACAATGGGCTGCCTAGGCCATTATAATTTCCTCCCTGATAAAATCCTTAATTAAAAATTACGTTTCTTGATTGCCCCAGTTGAAGCACATCTGTATTACCTGATAGTTGTGACTAAAATATTAATATTTTCTTTAATACATAATTATTTATTGATGATTTTCTGTTTTGTGGCCAGCACTTGGCCCATTCACAAGCCTGAAGGAGTGAGAACAAAAACCACATTTTGATTGAAGGTAGTACTTTAAGGCATTTTAATCTTGCTTAATGAGAGAACCCCGGTTGGAATGGTGTTTTGAGGTGCGTGGTGAAAGCATGAGACTATCTGAAGATTTGGAGTAATTGGAAAGCATGAGACAGGGGTGCAAAAATGAGCAAAGGGCATCAGAGGAAACTAAAGCCGTAGTTCTTGGCACTGCCTCAGGTTAATCCTTTATATTCTTGGTTTGCGAGAATCACTACCAAATTATAACATACATGGCAGAAGGTGAGTCACGCTGTAGGCTATTTACTGCGGTCCAGGCCTCATGAACATCCAGGCAGGCAAAGAAAGGAGAAACAGTGTCAAAGACATTTTAAAAGGATATGTTTGTGGAGGACACGGGGTGTGAATAGAGAGGCAAAAGGTGCAGGAACATGGAGAAGGACTTCGGTAACATTTACTGGGTGTCCTTGACTGATGAGTTGGAGGAGTGCAGCCCCGAGCAGTCACTGTCATGTGGCAATGATTTTACATCAACAGCAGACATATCTGGTAGCAGCAGGAGGGAAAAAGAAAATATCTCCTCTGATTGAAATTCTTAGGGGATTCACGGAAGAGAAGCACAAGGACCCGAATTGGAAGGAGGCAGGCATCATCATTGAAATCTGTTTTCTTTAAGGAGAAAAAATCCTCTGATGAGTGCAAGTGACTGGAGTCTTGCTTCCCTCCTTTGTAGTTCATTTTAGAAATGATACCCTTGCCTGCCTATAAAAAAATGTTTGAGACTTAATTCAGAATGACATCTTCATTTAGGCCATAAATGTTTGAAGCTTAAACTTAAAATCAAAATCGTTTTCCGACTCTCTGCAACATGAGCAACCCCTAGGGCACGCCAAGTATTTTTATATGTATAAATTGCTTTTGCTGTACAAAAGTTTTTTAAAATTCAGCCTTTGTGTCACAAAGGAAGGCTCAAAGGGTTTAAAAGGGTAGTACTCTCAGACAGAGCTTTAAATTCAGCTATCCGGCAAACACAATTTAGTTCATATGTGTCATGAATCTAAGTCTCTTTAAAACGAAAAAGAAAAGAAAAGAAAACATTATGCCCATGGAAAGCAATTTATAATGAGGCCATCACCAATAATTGTTTGTTTTAGCTGTAAAGTGGTGGAGCCCTTTCCTGCCTGCATGGAATCAACTAAAAATAACCATGTTTTTATTTTTTCGACATTTGCAAACAGGATAGGTTGCCGTGAATAAGATGCCAATGTAAGCCATTCCACGCCAAAGCAGACTTTTAGATGAAGTAAGAATAACACAAAATATGGCACTATTTTTTGAGCTTAACAACTTGTGCAATTTAGTGACTTTTAACCTTAAATTTCAAAGAATACTATTTATTTTAATAATGCTGTTTACCTTTGAATAGCTATGTTTGCCTTTCCCCAGATGTGCACCCCAACATTTCCAGACATGACCTAACTTGTCTGCCTAGGAACCTGGTACAGATGTGGCACAGTCTGTCTACATAACTTAATTAAGAGTAACACACCACCTCTCAGGATTCCGCTATATGGTGGCCTACCTTTCTTGACAGAGCTGAGAAGCAAGATTTAAACAATGAAACATGCACAATCTAACCTGCGACCACAAAGTCCATGCAACAGAGCAGATGCATTTTTTTTCTCTTATGAACGTTCTCATAGCATTTACAAAATCTTATTTTACTGACAGTTTTAACAAGCTTAGCTCTCTGGTTGCCAAGCCCACTGCCTATTAGGAAGCAGCAATTAGAAAAGGGAGAGGGGCTGTTAGGACTGGCACAATTGCAGCAGGGAATAGTGACAATAAGGGTGTTGACAGAAAATCTATTTAAAAAAATACAGAATCTCAAAAAGCACAGGAACAGAACTATTTAATAAGGAAGAGTAAACAGACCTACAAACTTTTATAACCCCTGAGGGCATCATCATACAATAACTCGTATTCTTAATGATGGCCAAAAGACATTAGGGAATGTTACATTAGGTTCAATAGTTGGAACACTGTTAAGAAAACAAAACAAACAAAAGTATACAATTCATAATTCATTTTGGACAGATTTTCATCCGGAATAGTCATCTTAAAAAAAAAAAAAAAGAAATGAAGGAGGTTTGGAGGACTAAACTTTTAGCTTAACTGTCATGTTGCTTTTTGCTCATTATCCAACATGACGAGTCCCACTTATGAATTTAAACAACTACCATACAATATATGTTTTGGATAATGAGACTGTCCACACTTTTTTAGAATCTACCCAACTTCAAGATCATCATTTAAAATGTAGTCAGTGAAATTTTAATATGGCTACTGTGTGTAGGTATTAAGCCACATTTTTCTGGTCTGACTAAAGTTTCAGGTTCAATATCCATATGGGCCTATTTTCTTTGTCTTGTGCTTCCATTTATCTCCCAAAATGGCACAAAAAATAAATTCCTTTCTCCCCCCAGAAAAGTAACCTCATCATTAATTGGAATAACATGTTATTATCTATGTATTTAAAATAGAACTTTAAAAAATAAAAAAATAACTTAAAAAAATTTTCGTTCACTGAGTTGTTTTGTTTTGTTTTGTTTTTCACAATGGAGAGAGAACTAGCCCACATTATGTGCCTACAGTGGCAAGCACCATGTTCCTGTTACACTGACATTATCTTGCAATAAACCTAGAAGCTTAATTTTCAGAGGAAGAAACTGAAATTCATGCAGGGAGCCTATATTGCAAATGCACGATATTCTCATTACCTTTAAGCCACAGCTAGGGAGGAGCTAAAACAACCTCTATAAATGTAGGCTAGTTGTTAACATTAATGGTACAAGCGAGCTTGACTGAGTTTCATTATGGTATTCTGTTCCCTGTTCAATTCATCTGGCAACTGAAACATTGAAATAAACTGCAAAAGGACATAGTCATAGTTTCATTCTTAGCTCTAATGTGTCGTCTTGGACCCGTGTTATGTTTCCTAGGTATCCTCTTTTTTTAAAAAGCGAAGAGCAATCTTCAACAACATCTACCCAGAAGCCAACACATTGTCACCTTATAAACAGTGAGCATAATTATATGTTTAATAATTAAGTTCCATAATACCATCCATAATTATTAGGTTGTGTCTGCAACACTGAATTGAGTTAAAATGAAGTAAAGCACTTTTTTTAAACATATAATACTTTTATACTTGCTTCTGTCTCTGGGAAAGAAGCTGTCAGTTCTATGGAAAGGGTTAACAAATGCACATTTTGACAACTGTTCCTTAAGATATGGTGGATACATTCGGACAAAAATAGGAATTGTCAGTGTGTGAACAAGAATGTTCATCTTGAGAGAAATTACATTTTTTATTTTTCATAAAGAAAGAAAGGCATACTATGCAAAATAGATTTATCAGATAACTATATATTCAAATTCCAAGATAAGCCCAGCTTAATGAAGAGTGTAATTTAACACACATATTTTGGTTTAGCGAGGTATTAGTATTTAGAGGACCAATTTGAATTTCTTACATTTTGGAAACAACTAAGCATCCAGAAAGGAAAGAAATCCTAGTGTATATATTTATTGTTTTATCACTTAAATTTTCTTATCAAATAGTATTGGTTATCTAGTTTATAATAGTGATAACTTAGTGTATCACTTGCATTGTTTTCATCAATTGCTTTTCCTTCACTATTTTTGTTGTTTTGTCATTTCAATCACAGCATTCAGTATTTCACATGTTTTTAACTATTCAAGTGATTATAGACCATTAATCTCAATGGTAATTATGTTTTTAAATTCCAATAGTTGCCACTAGGTTTTCAGAAATAAATTATCCTGAAAGGAGGAGAAGATTGTATAGACATTTTAGTGTGCATTTGGTTATGCTGTGTTTAAAGGGGAATAAATTTCACATATTAGTCACAGAATAACCTAATTAGAGTGGAGAAAGGGATATTAATATTTATGGAGAAACTAATATACACCAGACATTCTCTAGTTGATTTATAGATACTGTTTAATGTTTTCATCATAACAGTTCTTTGAGATAGACATTATCCTTTTTAAATAAAAAGGTTCAGAAGCTCTATTTATAGAAAATAGTACACTTAGAATACAAGGCCATGTCAGTCCCTTTCAAAAGCAGGTCCTTTTTCAAGGATATGGTGCTGTCTTCTGGCAATACCCTGTAATTGTTAATTTTCCTATGTGGTGGACTATTGACTAGCAGAATATAAATAATTCAGTATCTCAAAGTCTGCTAGAAACAAGGAAGGGGGTTAGGTGACGCATAGATACTTTTGCTGATAAGGCAAAATAACCAGGTTTATAGTCCATGTTCTTAGCATATTTGTTGCTAATTATACATTTATTTGCAATGTACAAACATTTGCAGGTGTGTGATGCTAAAATCAGTTCCTTTACCAGCTCTTTTGGCAAATAGTGAGTTTTTTACTTAGAATCTGCACAAACTACTATTTCCTCTCTCTCTCTTTAATGTGTACTGGAATTTGTCAATGACATTTAAGCATGTGTGTTTGTGGAGTGCAAATATAAATATCATCATATAGCAAAATTCTCAATCACTTTATTTGTTCTGGAATGTACTAAACTGTGATTTAATGGGAAATAAACTGCTTTTTTGCTGGTTTAACCATAAAATGGTTTTGATTTATTTTAAGGCACAGCTTGTATTAGACCAAAGCTACCTCCGGTCTAATGGAGTCCAGCCTTTTATTTTATTTTCATAATTGCTTCACAGTTATACAAAATAATAAAAATAACTTAAGTAAGACTGTAAAATATATGGATATCTCAGTAAGACCACAGTTGATGTTAAAAATCTATCCAAAAAATGTTTAGCAATATTGGTTTTGAAGGTTTTCAACTGTTTATTCTGTATAGTTTAGATATGTTTGCAAGGCAAAAATAAAAGAATTTTGAAAAGTTAAAGGAGGTATGCCATATATTCACATCCAACATCTCATTAAAAATAAGAAAAGAACAAGTACACTATAAGGTTTAATGATTTAACTAGACTGTTCAGTTCCCAGGATATGAGTACTTGACCAGATATATTTTATATCAAAGCCCATTTTAAAGTTATTTGTTCCAAATATTTCTCATAAAATATCTTGATAATTATTTGCTTTTTTTGAAAGGAGTTTCTGATATATTTATTAAATTACTTTATCTTAGCTTCAGAATTAGTGGTTAAGAATAGCTTCGCTAGGCCATCCAAAGAGGAGACACACACACACACACACACACACACACACACACACACACACTTTTAGAAGGTAAACTCATGAATGGTTAGCATGCCTTCAAGGCCTAATCACTGCAGAAGTAGGTTGTCTAACTTCCACGCTTTTCTCCTCCAAATTACTGATCACCCCCTTCTTCCAGCACCACTCCATCAGGCACACGTGCTCAGTTCTGTGAGATACAAGCACGTTGCCTATCCACATGAGTTATTTTGCATTGGGTAAGGGTTTCTTCTGAAGTCATTTGTGACAGGCTTATTCAATGAAAAGGAAGCATATTTAGAATTTATTTCAGGACAAATAGTACAGGAAACTATTTCAGAATAAATACCTCAGGAAAAATCATTGGATTATCAGTACATAGGAGAGTTGTTCTCAAGGCGGAGAGGTTTTGCAGAGGAATAGTGGAGAGAGATTTATCCCAGGGACATTCCAGGGGAAGAGCAGAGACAGGATGGAACCAGAAAGGCTGAGAAAAGGATAAATTAGGGGGTTGGGGATCTAGTGTGTCTAATGCAGGGAACTGCAGAGGTTGTGGGTGGCAAAGAAAGAAGACACAGCTAAGATACTTCATTAATATTACAATTTTGCCCACTTTTTAGCTCTTTAAAAACTTTTTTAACTTTTTTTTTATTATTGCTTAAAGTATTACAAAGGGTATTACATATGTATCCATTTTATCCCCCCGCCCTAGACATTCCCCTAGCCTCCCCTATCACCCAGTGTCTTATGTCCATTGGTTATGCTTATATGCATGCATACAAGTCCTTTAGTTGATCTCTTACCCCCCTACCTCCTGCCCCCCAACCCTCCCCGGCCTTCCCGCTGCAGTTTGACAATCTGTTTGAGGCAGCTCTGCCTCTGTATCTATTATTGTTCAAAAGTTTATAATGGTCTCTATTGTCCATGAATGAGTGAGATCATGTGGTATTTTTCCTTTATTGACTGGCTTATTTCACTTAGCATAATGCTCTCCAGTTCCATCCATGACGTTGCAAATGGTAAGAGTTCCTTCCTTTTTATAGCAGCATAGTATTCCATCGTGTAGATGTACCACAGTTTTCTAATCCATTCATCTACTGATGGGCACTTAGGCTGTTTCCAGATCTTAGCTATGGTGAATTGTGCTGCTATGAACATAGGGGTGCATATATCCTTTCTGATTGGTGTTTCTGGTTTCTTGGGATATATTCCTAGAAGTGGGATCACAGGGTCAAATGGGAGTTCCATTTTCAGTTTTTTGAGGAAACTCCATACTGTCTTCCATAGTGGCTGCACCAGTCTGCATTCCCACCAGCAGTGCACAAGTGTTCCTTTTTCTCCACATCCTCTCCAGCACTTGTCGTTTGTTGATTTGTTGATGATAGCCAGTCTGACAGGTGTGAGATGGTACCTCATTGCTGTTTTGATTTGCATCTCTCGGATGATTAGTGACTTTGAGCATGTTTTCATATGTCTCTTGGCTTTCTGAAAGCACATCTTAACTTCAAGTATACAGTTCAGTGGCAAGTATATTCACATTGTCGTGAAACAAATCTCCAGAACTTTTTCTTCTTGCAAAACTTAAATTCTAAGCCAATGAAATGACAGTTCTCCTTTTCTACCTCTCCTCTCCTCCCTCCCACCCCAACCCCTGGTGACCACTGTTCTACTTTCTGTGAATTTGACTCTTTTAGGTACCTCATATAAGTGGACTCATGCAGTATTTGTCATTTTGAATCTGGCTTATTTCACTTAGTATAATGCCCTTAAGATTTATCCATGTTGTAGAATGTTGCCTAATTTTAACATTACCTATACTTAGACTTAACTTATATCTTGTTACACATTCTGTAGCATTTGTGTGTGTCTGTATGTGTGTTCAGCTATTGTAATTTGGATTATAAAACTTTCCATGAATAACAATATACTTATATCATAATGTTAAAAGTTGTAAACACTGGACAGACTCCCCCCGTCTAAATTCTGAAGTATTTCTTATGAATAAAGTAAGAATAGATTGTGTCCCCTGTGCATAAGTTAGTATCATCAATTTTCAGCATCTTTGGTCCTTTGCCTAAAATGTCTCTCTTCTTACCAAATCTGGTTCCATCTTATTCCATAAGAGGAAACTCTCATCTCACTTTTCTTTTATGTAATCACTTGGCTAATTCATCTCAGCTATTTCTCCTCTGGAGGCACAAAAATAGAATATAATGACTTAACCTGTTCAGTAAGCCTTACCTCATAGTATTCTTAGATTTAACTTGAGAACTGTTTTATTGATCTATGTTTGTCCATATTTATCTTATATAAAAAGGAAAACACAACATTTTAGGTAAGGATTCCTCATAGTCACCTGCATTGATAATAGTAGTTTATTTCTGTCTTATCTTTGAAACTCCCTACTGATTTTTCTTATGCTGGTCACCTTAGGTCTCCTATTATTTCCTTGTTTACCATTTCACTCACCACTTGAATACTGGTATTACACTTATTTTACCATAAGCAAGTCCTCATGTATTTTCCAAAGTATCACCATTCTCTATTCGGTACCTCTGTTTACAACCCCTGCGTGCATTATTATGACTTTTCTCTCTCCTTACAGGTGTTTGTAGTATTTACCAGACTTTTATCATTTGCTATGTTTATGATTGTTTTGTTTTGTTTTGAATAGCAAACTTATTCTTAGAGACTGATTGTCTCTTTGCCAGTAATTTATTTAGCACAGGTTTACTGTGGGAATTATAATTAATTTCACAAGCCAATAACATACAGAATAATGTCTCTTAATAAGCCAAATAAAGAAGTAACATATTTCAAACAAATGGCAAATTGATTACAATATTGTTCCAGGCAATGAGAGATAAAGGAATAAAGACCAAATTTAACAGAGATGTATCTTTTTATAAAAGTTTGGTTCCTCTGACTTCCAGCTTCCAGAGCAAAACAAACAAAGAAAAATCCCAACAAATGACCATGGAATTTCCTTGTTGGAAGAACGCCTTGCTAGATAATGAAGAGACTGAGTTGGTGCACACGCTAGGCTGCTCTGAGAGTAATCATTCCGGGGATCATTGCAGGTTTAGTACCGCTGATGACCAAAGAATTGCCTTGGCCACAGCAAAGCTATTTAGGTCAGCAAAGTACAACAGTGTCCAGACCTAAATGCTCCAATAGTCCTAACCAACTCTCAGTATTTATGAAATCAATCTTCCCTTGCCAGTTGCTTCTCTACACTTTCTATTGATAAGCCTCCATGAGGTTCCTCAGCAGCTGAACTGCTGGGTGATTATTAGTGACAGCAGATGAGACAATGACATCCTTAAACAACTTACTTCATTCTTATATCAAAACACCTTTAATTCTATCCATGTAAGAAACATACAAACTTGTAGAGAATTTTTTAAAGAGTTAATATGAGCCAACAATTGCAGGGTAGCAAGATCTCAAATGTTTGAGAGAATAACTCTTTCAGAGTTTCTTTTATGTGCTTAAAATTAAGGGAGGAATTTAGGGAGATTAGATGAGAGTGGGAGAAAGCCAGAGCAGGATTGGATTCTAGGATACTTAAAAAAATTGTGTGCTTTCTTGGGAGTGATTATACTTATTTCAAATGTGTGTTAACCTAGATGCACCAAAACAATGGACAGGGCTGCTTAAAGCAAATATAAAGCTTTTACTAAAAATGTTGTGAAGCCAGTCAATGAAAGAAAAATACCACATGATCTCACTCATTTATGGATAATTAAGACCATTATAAACTGATGAACAAATATAGATACAGAGGCAGAGCGACATCGAACAGACTATCAGACTACAGCAGGAAAGCAGGGGAGGGTTGCAGGGGGGGAGGGTGGTGGTAAGAGATCAACCGAAGGACTTGTATGCATGCATATAAGAATAACCAATGGACACAAGACACTGGTGGGTAGGGGAAGCCAGGGGAAGGTCAAAGGGGGAAAAAAAGGAGACATATGTAATACGACTTGTAATACTTTAAGCAATAAAACAAAATTAAAAAAATAAAAATAAATCAATAAAAAGGTTATGTATAGGGCGTGATTATTCACCATGAGCTACACATTCAGGAATTTATGATCAGATTACCCTGCCAAGTTACTTTCCATAGAACCCCCTTTTTTCTTGTACTATTTTCCCTTTTTGTCATAGATCAATCTGAAGGAGGCTTCAATGACCATCCTTTTGTCGGATCGTGTGGTCTCACAGTGCTAGGAAGACTCATCCTTTAGATGTCTCAATATCAATGTCACCTTGATGAAAGGGTGGACCATTGGGGATGGGGAAGTACCATAACCATAGGATGTGAGTTGAGGCTGAATTTTCCCAAAAAGGGAAGGGCAGGTAAATGGAAGGAAGTTGGGTCTTGTAGTCTTCATTGCAAAAAACACTCAGGGTCATTTCTACCCTAGAAACTAAAACGATCCAAGTTTTCTATTATCTGCATCCTAAAAACAACTCTTTGGGGGTATTTTTGATGAACACATCGATTTTTAAAAGTTCGTTTAAGTCATAAACAAGTGAATTTGAAATCATTAAAACAATACACAGCAATTTTTATTCTTCTTACTACCTATCCTTGATTTCCATACTATTTTTAAGTTTAAAACAAATACATTTTCTTTTCCAAAACTGTCTTACATTAGAAGTTCAGTTGATTTGAATTTGTCAAAAGAATTATTTTTTTGATAAAAGATTATCATTAAGAGTTCAAGTATTGCTTTTGGTCAGAATCCTCAAACTACTTTGTTTTGAAATGCTTCTCTAAAGTTTTGCTGAATTCCTTATTTCCTTGCTGAGCAATTTTATTTTACTTGAATAGTTTTCACAATTATTTTACACATTTAAAAAATCAACAAATTAGAATTTAAGATCTAATTTGCTTTATTAAATGATTCACGAATCAGGAAGCTTCCTATGTAATAATTACAGTGGTGCTCTTAGAAGTTCAAAATGAAGGGTTTTTCTAGGCAGAAACTGGACAAGATAAGCAAGTTATTAGCCAAAGGAAAGAAAATTTATTTCAGGCAAGAGAACCTTTTTTGAAGAAAGAGCTATAGGGGTCTGATTAGGAAATTTACCTCCAGAGCTTTGATCAGGAAATTCCAGGCTCATTGATTTAAGATTTGGTTTGTTGTCCTATTTTGTTTACTTTTTTTTTTTTTTTAGTTTTTGTTTGTGTGGTTTTTTAAGCACATATATGTCAATTTTAACTTTGAAACTTCCCAGAATAAAGTTATGGAAAAATAATCTTCAAAATACTGTGTTTATGATGAGAAGGTCTCAGAGCCTAACTATGTACCTGCTTTATTGTTGAGAATTAGCTATAGTCATGTGTCGTTTAATAAGGAGAATGCTTTCTGAGAAATATAGTCATTAGGTGATTTTCTTGTTGTATGCACATCATAGTATGCCCTTACACTAACCTAAATGGCATATCCTGTCAAAAACCTAGACTAAATGGTCTATTGCTCTGCATTGTAAGAATTCAATATCATAATTTGTTGCCCAACATTCATATTTTTGCAGTTTAAACTCTGCAGCTTCTTACAGCGTGTGACTCTGCTTCTTGGCCTAAAAACCATCTGCAGAAAAAATAGTCTTTCTGTGCTATTTGGTGTCTGTTGATAAGTAACCCAAAAGTTTTTGTTCTACAGGCCTGAACCAGAACTAGGATGTTGACAAATGTCTCGTCATATGTTATCCATTGTTCTTGTATCACAGCCTCACTTGCTGACCACTGAGTCAGCCAACTGTTGAAAAAGCCCAGTGACCCCTAGCAATCAGAAAATGCATGATGTAAGTCTGTAGTCTGGTTTCTCCTAGCAACCTATCTCTTTGATCATCAGCTCCTTGCAGCTTTTTCCTTTAAAAACCTAGACCTTTCCCTTCCATTTTGCAATGTGTTTTCAGTTCATACTATGGGCTATGCTCTCTCATTTGCCGATCATCTATGAATAAAACCCTTAATTTATTTTTGATTTTTTAACAGTTCCTAGGCAACAAATTTGTATAGCATGTTACTATGCTGAATACTGTAAGCAATTGTAACACAATGGTATTTGTGTATCTAAATATAGAAAAGGTAAATAAATACAAGTATAGTTTAAAAGATAAAATACCACACTTGTATAGGGCACTCGCCATGGATGGAGCTTGCAGGACTGGGAATTGCTCCGGTGAGTCAGTCAGTGAGTGGTGAGTGAATATGAAGGCCTAGGACATCACTGTCCCCTACTGTAGACTTTTAAGCACTGCACATCTTGGCTACACTAAATGTATTTTAAAAATTTGTTCATCACGAATAAACCTTAGCTTACTGTAACTTTACTTTATAAACTGTTTAATTTTTTTAAACTGTTTGACTCATAATACAGTGTCAAACGCAAACACTTCTAGAGTAGTACAAAAATATGTTTTCTTTCCTTATATCTTTATTCTATAAGCTTTTAATCTATTTTTTTAATTTTTATACTTTTTAAACCTTTTTGTAAAACACTCAGATACAAACAACACATTAGCCTAGACCCACAGGGTCAGGATCATCAATATCACTGTCTTCCACCTCCGCATCTTGGGAGGTCTTCTGGGCAATAATAGCCATGGGGCCATCAGCTCCTGTGACAGCGCCTTCTGGATCACCTCCCCAGGGACCTGACTGGGGCTCTTCAGGACGTGTCCCTCTTCTCAGATATATGTTCATGGTGGTTTGTTTCTTTTTGTCACCATACATTTACTTGTAAGGAGATAATATACCATGAACATTCCCCTATATTAATGAAAACATTTCAGTGTTGGGATCCATGTTTTCAAACTTTTTAAAAAATATATACTTTTATTGATTTCAGAGAGAAAGGGGAGAGAGAGAGAGAGAGAGAGAGAGAGAGAGAGAGAGAGAGAGAGAGAGAGAGAAACATCGGTGATGACAGAGAACCATCAGCTGCCTCCTGAATGCCCCTCACTGGGGATTGAGCCAGCAACCTCAGCATGTGTACCCACTGGGAATTGAACTGTGACCTCCTGGTTCATAGGTTGATGCTCAACCACCGTGCCACACTGGCCAGGCCCAGGACTATTTTCAAACTTTTTAAGAACCTTGTTGAGGTCTGTATAAGTTTCTGCTAATCCCGTCACTGTAAATTTTCTTGTAGGTTCTTTTTTTTTTTCTCCTGAGGTTTCCTTTTCTCTTGCCTCTTCAGCTGTGCATTCCTTTTTCAGTTTCAACAACTCACCAATCAATTACTCAGGAACCATCTCTAGGAACTTTTCAATGTCATTCTCATCCACACCCAGGTTAGAGTTGTTTGTAATGTCAACCACAGCCTTGTTGATTTTTTTGCAAACTCCTCCTCTTGGCAAATCCTTTGAAGTTATGGATGAACCTCATGAGTGTCTTCTTCCAGGTGCCATTCATACACTCCTTGGTGACATCACTCCAAGCCCAAGCAAGGTTTTTAATGCAGTAATGCATTTAATCCATCCAGAATTACAACAGTGTCTTCCTCGGTTTCATCAATAGCCTGGGCAAAGGTAGCCTCAGGCAATAGGCCTTCAAAGCTTCTTTAAGTCATTAGTCCATTGATTGATCAAAGGAGAAATAACACTTCGATATTGTGATGATGATCATCAACAAAAGGAGGGTGTCTAGGATTGTTAACAACAATAAGCTAAATCTGGAAATGTGTATTATTTTCTAAACAGTGCTTCTTTATTTTGCTGTCATAGCAGTTCAGGGAGGCATGCTGGCAGCGGAGTTCTGTCACCCATGACTTCTTATTGCTCCTGTAGCACTCTGGCAAGCGTGTGCTTATTGATATGCTCGCAGGCCCTGGGCTTCTCACTGTGCCAGATCACAAAGGGTCCCACGGTGCAGCCTCTGACTTTGCTCCCAAGCAAGATAGTCATCCTGTCCTCAAAAGCCCTGAAACCTGGCACTGGCCTGCCCTCCGTACAGATGAAATTCATTTCAGTCATCTGTTTCTGGAATAGGGAATTTATCATCCATATTGGACATTTGCTCTGGCAAGTCATTTTCTTCCATAATCAGCTTATGGAGAATTTCCAAAAATTTTTCAGCAGGTTCCACTTTAGCACGTGCAACAGTCAGTATCACAATATGTCATGAATAACAATTCTAGAGCTGTTTAAACCCCCCAGCACTAACAGTGAATTCAATAGCATATTTGTGTTCAGCCTTTATTTCAACATCATACATTTTTGCTTTGACCATAACCATTATTGTGTTGGAAGGATAGACTTCTGTTTCTGGTCTTCAGTCCTGGTCCCTAGAAGTTTCTCCATGTCTGATATAGGTTCTAACAGAATTGTTGTTAGTAGGTTGAAAAATAAATGTAGGTCATATATTTGACATTGCTCTTTTTAATCAGAAACTTACAACAACAATGATTTAAATACCTACTTTCCATCCAATTACTTTATCTTGAACATTTTTTTTGCTAAAATTATAACTAGTAGATCAAGTGATGAAATATTTAAAGAGCAAAACATGGATTTCTATAAAATAGTCATATTTGGATCTACAGAGCTAAAAATAGTTATGAAGCTAGTTACCCTACATAGATTGTAGGGCATAAATGTTTGGAATGTAATGAATGGCAATGGATAGGGAAAAACTGCTGAACTTAGTCTCTGGGTGTCATTAGAAAGACATGATATGCCAAGCATATGAATTAAAGGCTTGAGACTCCTTGGCAGTTTGAAGCATTGTAATTACCTATGATCTAGCTTAAAGAAGACTGTTTTTCAGACCACATTTTTTGTGAGTAGATTATTTTTTAATAAACTTTATTATGGTTTAAAGGAAGCTATTTTAAACTGTTTTCTATGTGGTGGTAGAAATTGAAAATATGGTTATTTTTTTCTCTCCCTTAAAGATATTTTACTTGGTCATTATTATAAAGGTTAACCCATCCACCCACCTAGATAGGTGTTTTGATGTAAAAAAACATCAGGTAATCAATATCTGCACGTATTGGGAAAATGAAACAACTTCCAAATATGAGATGGGAAAAGTTATTCGGGGAGCTTAGATAGGGTAATAGATAGGGTAAAATTGTTTTTGAACAATTCTCATTTGAAAGTAGATGAGCTAGAGATTAGAGATTATCTTAGTAGAAATCTTTTTCATTATCAGGAGCATTATTAAGAAAATAACAGAGGTTTTTTGTATTGATTTTTTTACAGAGAGGAAGGGAGAGGGATAGAGAGTTAGAAACATTGATGAGAGAGAAACATCAATCAATTGCTTCCTGTACACCCACTACTGGGGATGTGCCCGCAACCAAGGTACATGCCCTTGACCTGAATCAAACCTGGTCCCCTTCAGTCCACAGGCTGACGCTCTATCCACTGAGACAAACAGGTTAGGGCTGAGAGTTTTTATTGGAGAAGAGAAAATGCAGGTTTGTGAAAGTTAATAGAGAGTGTTCCAACCTGGAAAATACAAAAACTTATTTGCATATGGTGCTTGTTTGAGACACTGAATAGCATACATTCTATAATAATTTTCCATTCTCAAATAGTCTCATGGAACATGTATACATGCATTAGAATACCTGGTACATTTTAGAGGAAATGTGTTAGCATTAAGCAGACGCATTCAATAATCAATAAACAGTGATTCCTGATGACTTGATCTGAGCTTTGGAAGCACAAAGGCTAATCTTTCACATTTCAACCTGTAATCACTGCCTTCTCCCATTTTGATAAGCATGATTGAGATCTGGAGAATATTTCTTTCTCTTTATCTGTGAAACGTCAGTGACGTTAGTAGTTCCCTTTATCCATGGTGAATATATTCTGAAACCTGCAGTGGATGCCTGAAAGGGCAGGTAATACTGAACCCTAATCAACTTCAATTCTGCTGGAGACATGACAGTGGCGTCTTCATGGGCAGATGCAGACTCTCCAATAACTTTCACATTTTATCAGTCCAAACCTACTCCCATGTAACCGTCCCTGACTCGCAGTAAAGGGCTTGGTGTCCTTTTTTCAGGGGATCCCTTGCTGAAGTCTTCTTATGGGCTCAATGCTTTTCTGACACAACAGACCGGTTGTGTCAGAACACATTTTCTGTTCATGTCTCCCACCCACAAATTTAAGGCCTTTTCCACCTTAAGTAAGCACTTACCATGCACTGTGACTGTAACATGCAGTTTAGTGTAGGGTGTGACAGCAAAACTAGCAAGGATTTTTTTTTCCTTCCTTCATAATTTCATGGATAGAAGAATTATTCTTGCCACAGTTCTTAGCAACCTCAACATGCAGCATTTTTGTTTACTTATTAAATGAAGAACTTTCACTTTTTGACTTAAATGAAAGCACTTCTCAGCTTCTCTTTGGCATATCCACATTGCCAACATCACTACTCTTCACTTTGGGGCCATGACTAGTAAAAACAAAGGTGACTTGAACACAAACACTGCCATATAGCAACAGTTAATCTGATCATGGAGATGGTGAACTAAGAGGTGAGAGGGTGTCCAGGGAGGACATAATGGCAAAGGGAAGATTCACAGCCCTGGCGTTATGAAGTAAGTAGCACAAGATTTCATTAGGATCCTCAGAAAGACATGCTATTCTGTGGAATTTTTTATTTAATATTTTGGACTATGGTTGAGCGTGGGTAATTGAAACCACAGAAAGAGAAACTGCAGATAAAGTGGGACTATTGTATTTTCAAAACACAAGGGTATTTGGCAGTAAAGTTTGTGCTTTGTTCAGTGCAGACTGTTGTATTTCAGGATAACTTTATGCTTAGAGAAGCCATATAGAAATGACTTTTGTTTGTTTAAGTAGTGTACTTACTGTTTTTAATGTTCTCATTTATTTTTATACTAGAGGCCGGGTACACGAAATTTGTGCATGGGGTAGGTGGTGTCATGGGGGATGGTGTTCCTCAGTCCGGCCTCTTCAATCTGGGACATTCCTCTCACAATCCAGGACCGCTAGCTCCTAACCACTCTCCTGCCTGCCTGCTTGATCACCCCTAACCACCTCTCCTGGCCTGATGGCCCCCAACTGACCTCCCCTGCCAGCCTGATGGCCCCAACTGCCCTCCCCTGCCAGCCTGATCTCCCCAACTGCCCTCCCTTGCAGGTCTGATGACCCTAATCACCTCTGCCTTGGCCCCCACCACCGTGGCTTTGTCCAGAAGGAAGTCGGACATCCGGAAGATGGCCGGTCACCCAGTCTAATTAGCATATTACCCTTTTATTAATATAAATGGCCTTTCAAGGGATCTAAGCATTTATTAGTGTCATCTAGTGTATGTGAGAAAGTTAGAAGACTCTTAGTTTGAGGAAACCCAGGTTTGTCCTGATATATTTGCTACACCAACCATAGACATCAGTTTAGTTTCCAAATACTGATATTTCTAAATTCATGCCAGAATACTCTAAAATATACTATAAGAATAAAAATAGTTATTAAGAAAATCACATTATGCAGAGATTACACATATTTATGTTTCTAGAAAAAAAGGTCAATTGGGCTCTACAAAGTTGTGGTTTAATTATATCCAAGTTGCCTTTGTAGTTAATCAATGACATAGTTTGTAGTGTTCATCATTTAATGAAGAATAAATTATTTTTCAGGTATTTTCTTAGTATATCTATGTGGTATGTATTTTTTGCCCTTTAGAAACTGTTTATGTACCGTACCTATAAGTAGTGGGTCTAAATCAGTGTCTAGAAATAATGCCCTTTTAAATTTTGGCTTTTCTAATTATTGAGATTATGGAAAGTAATTGAGAATTTCTAAGCAAAATATGCGGAACACAACTGCTCAAAGCCAAAGGAATTCAGTGACAAAGTAAAATGTTTTCTATTTTTAAAATGGAAACAATAAAGAGAAAGAGCTAATCAAACCTAATTTATTTTTCCCATGAGATACATAATACACTTCAACAAACAACAACGAGTTGTAGAGGAAGAAAATGGCTAAATTCAATGCCATTTCAAATTCTAAATATTTGTCAAACAAAGATGATCAATTTAAGGTTCATACAGAAGAGATGACGAGGATGTGTGCATTATATGTGGGGGAAAAACAAAAGACATGTAACAAAGTCATTTGAGTTTAGAATTGTGTTAAAACAAAAACAACAAAAAAGTTTTTTTACTCTGCTTTATTTTGGTAGTAAAAGAAGCTTGGATAGAAACCAAACACGTGGCAATAAGTGCACTAAATGAGGTCACAATTGAAATGTGAAAGCTTTCCCAAAGTGTTCTTTTATGCTAGTCAACTGTCTCACCCTTAATCCCCCTACTCTGGTTCTAATTTATGAGTTCACACATGGCATACCAATGCAATCTTTAAGGACTCATAACAGCCTTAGTTCTAAATGTACCATGGAGGATCTCAACACTGCCCAACAACTTCCCCAGGCTTTCTGCTTTCTCTCAAACAAATGCAGTCTGGAGTTCCTCTTCTTAAATATTTGAAGTGTGGTTGGCTCTCCTGGAGGAAAATGAGTGAGCCAGAGTCCCTTTAGTTGATGATTTCATTTTACTATGGCTGTGAATGTGATAAATGCACCTGTCTCTAGAGAATGAAGCTGCCAGCTTCAGGGAGTGCAAACGTGTCTGTAACTGCCGCAATTCCAATGAGTTATTATTTTCTGAATCTGTTCTGCTTGTGCTGGGATAGTGGGTGCAGAAATTGTTCACAGCTATATTTAGAAGTAGGAAGAGTAAATAAAGTGGCATTTATGGAAGGGGAAAATGCACCTACCTATGGATAGTTCCAAATGAATTTTGTGTGTTGTTTCTCATTAATATTCAGAATGCCACTGACTAAGGAAAGAGTACAGCCTCCTCATTAATAACCTACATTTTTTCATGACTATAACATAAAAAGGATCTCCTGGGACTGATGTGGGTTTTCTGGAAACTCACACCAACATATATTGCAAATGTAGTGCTTGCAAGCCTAGTTCCCCTAGATGTTGCCATGGGGATTACAGAATTATGTTTCAACATACTGGTTCATTTTACTTATGGGTGTTTGTGCACATACTCTGAAACCTTGACCTAAGTTTCTTCCTGTCTCCACGGTTTCCATTTCAAATGTTTCTTACTTGTTACTTCTTTGGGTGGTGTGTGCTTTGTTCTTCCTGTTATAATCTAAAGTTGCATCAGTCAATAGGGCATTGAGGTAAATGAATTTGAGTTCCGAAATGAAATATTTTAGTTTTGGAAGTTTTCATTTTTTCACCATTGCTTTTGAGTATGTATAAATTGGGAATATTTCTCATAGTTCATGCATGAACTCAGTAATAGGTACCAATGACTAGACCTTGAGGTGTATATGTACATAAGAGGTAATGAAATATACATTCACTTCTGACCTAAGCTCTGGGAAATTTTCTTCTTGCAAAGGTAGTAGGCAATGACTGACTTCTTTCAAATCTTTTAGATTTAGCTAAACATTATTTGAATAGATGATCTATTTTCCCCCTTTTATATGTGCTATTAGCACAAAGAAAATTGTGAGTTTTTATGCTATATAAGTTTCTATATGAACAGAAACACAATTACCAATATCTGGATTCTGAGGGATACATTGTGAAATCCTGGAAATCATTATGGTTAAGGCTAGGAAGTAAGAGGATTTGCAGTGCCTTCTGCCTTGGTTTTGCTGTGAAATGAGTTTAACAATGATATGACAATTTCTGAGGGTTTACTAAGGAACTGCTTATGTACTACCCAGAGAATCTCTCTCTATATATATATAAAAGCCTAGTATGCAAAATGTCCCCTTGGGAGTTCGACCAACCAGGAGTTCAATCGCTTGCTGTGACATGCGCTGACCACCAGGGGGCAGCGCGGAACGAAGGAAGGTCCTAGGTGGCAACCATGGAATAGAGGCCCTGGCTGGCAGCTGGCAGCCACTAGGAACCTTAACCATGCACAAATTTCATGCACTGGGCCTCTAATCATGCTTTAGAAGCATTTAATTATTAAAAGTTACAAAACTACAATTCAATGCATGTGGGGCATGTAGTAAATTATTAAATGGTGTCTTTATGATTTGTAAGAGGTATTATAATTCAACATGCCCTAGGTATTCATAGAAAATGAATCATAGAATCTCATGGCTGAAAGGGACCACAGGGAATCTAAGCAAATGTCTATCATGCTTAGAATTCCTCCACTGCATCCAGTCATGAGAAGTCCTCATGGCATGGGGATCGTTACTTCCCTATAGCAGCTTAATCCACTTTTAGAGCATTCTAATTATTGAAATAATTTTTTTTGTATAATTTAATTTTCTGCTATTAATTGATAAGATATTTACTGAAAACTGCCCAAATTCTAGGATATGGGCAAAATGAAGAGGAACCATGAACTCTACAGATATAGTCCTTTCCTTTATGGAATATTTTCTCTGGTAGCAAAGGTCATACCTATTATGGTGAAAATTATCTTAGTCATATGTCAAAAAAGTTCTATTATTGTTTATTCTTAATTGTAATTATTTAAATATTTGAGTGATCTTCCTTGTCTCAAAAGAAATTGTGATAAACCTGAAAATTTCTTTATTCATCCTATGACATCTTGATTAGGTTGCTACTTTTAAAGTTGAGACTAATCTATTAAAAAATAAACTTTCAATAGCCACCGATGATTAATGTTCCCTTGCAAGTATGATTAAAAGTTTAAGGAGACACCAATAACTTAAATTTACCATTTGAATATTATATCTTGAATTGAACAAATAATATCAGTGAGCAATTAGATTTTATAGTATTAGAAAATGTTTTCCCCAATCATATTCTTGAACAAATGGTTGTTACTGTTTAAGCACAAGCAGGTTTCATATTATTTGGAATCTAACATCCCTATTGGAACAATAACTTAAACGGTTTTCAAATTTCATTACTTTATATATCACACTAGAGGCCCGGTGCATGACATTCATGCACTGGGGGAGGAGGGGTCCCTCAGCCCGGCCTGCACCCTCTCGCGGGGAGCGGGCCTAAGCCAGCAGGCAGACATCCCCCAAGGGGTCCTCAGAGGCAGGAGAAGCTCCTGCCACTGCCGCGGCACTCGCCAGCCATGAGCCTGGATTCTGGCTGAGGTACTCCCCTTATGGAAGTGCACTGACCACCAGGGGGCAGCTCCTGCATTGAGCATCTACACCCTGGTGGTCAGTGTGCATCATAGTGACCGGTCATTCCCCTGTTCAGTCAGTTTGCATATTAGAGTTTTATTATATAGGATTACTATTTTTGCTATATTTGCATACAATTGGTATAACACATTTCTATTTTTTTGTTTGACTTTATTTTAAATGGTGGCAAATGTCACATTAAATTTTAAGGTATTTTATAATATACGTTAAAATAATATATGACTACTAAACATTTAAATTTTCTATTTTATTATTTTTTATTTTTAATCTTTATTGTTGGGAGTATTATAGATGTCCCCCCCTTTTTCCCCCCTATTGTAAAATTTCTATTTTATTACAGTTTTTAAAACACTGATCCAGAAGGTCTGTAATTATTTTTCTTCACAAACATTCAATGCCTTAGTATTTTTCATTGTCTCTGGCTCTTTCCATTTAGGCACTGCACACTTTTGCAAGTCACATGTTCCATAAAATATAATACATAAATTTAAAAGTATTTCCTCTATAACTATAACTATAACTATAACTAAATACACTATTTTTTAAAACTGTTAGAAATCTGTCCTATATTTACTTTCATTGCCCATAAAAGTCCCAGTCATTTTATCTCCTGTTAGGCATCTGAGACAAAGTGTGTGTGTGTGTGTGTGTGTGTGTGTGTGTGTGTGTGTGTGTGTGTGAAGGGGACTTGTTATAGTATTAATGGCAGCAAAACAACTTCCCCTCAATTTGCATTTAAAATAGCTGCCTTTATATGATTGAGGCTTAATGTCTGTATCAGGGTCAAAATGCCAGACAAAACATTTTTTAAAAAAATATACTTAAAATGTTTTTAAATACCATCTGTACAAACATATGTGAAAAAATAAATTGAAATAAAATTGTGTTGTGAATTTCTCTCACATTCACATGCCCTTCAAAGTAGCCCTTGATGGAGAAATAAGCGAAAATGATAACATCAAAAGAGAAAAAGTAAAGTTCAAGTCAGACTAGTTAACACTTGTTTCTTCGGCATTTTCCAGCCAGCCAATTAAAAAAAATGCTTTGGATCATTAGTCATTCTAAACATCTACAACAATATAAAAGGGAGGCTGAGTCCAACTTGTTTTTGCATAGTATTTTATTGTTGCCTAAAATAGATTTCCATTACATAGTACACAGGACATAGCTTTATCAAATAATAAAATTGGGACATTCAAGAAGCTAAAATTTTGCCCTACTTTTCTGTAATTATCTATGTGATTAATACCTTCCACCACAGACTGAACTAATCTTTGACTGATATTTTAGGGATTTTTTGAGACTTTATAAACTAATAACTTTTGTTTTTAAATATATTATTTATAATCTACACTTTTTTTCCTTTTTCTCTTTCTTTATGAATATACAGTTTTCTTGTCTTTCCAGGACTTGCTCAAAACCCGCCTCTTCATTGCAGTTTTCCCTAACTCCCCTCTTTAAAATGATAGAAACATGGTCTTCTTATAAATTGCCTTTTCTTATGCCTCTGACATTGGATAGTCAAAGGATCAGAGATTTTTTTTCAATTAAAAATGCGTCTTTAAAAAGTTTTATTTTTAAGCTAAATGGATTTAAGATTAAATTATACTAAAAATAATGTACTCTTTCTCTAATTCCTGGAGTATTTAACGATCTGGTGTACCTAACTAATAGGTATTTCTTGGTTATTATTGAGTAAAGCAAATTAAAATAAATTTTTCTAAACTGTAATTGTTAATAATTATACTATGACCACAATCTTAAGCGAATTCCTTTTTAAGTGCTTTCTTACCTACAAATATATTCTTAATCTGTGAGGTATATGAAAAAGGGTATTTGATATTTCTGCTTTGCCGATGAGAAAACTAAAGAAAAGAAAGTTTGGGGATTTTATATTTCAAAGATAGTCAATTTTTAAGGTGAAGGAACTCTTCTGGAATTCCACCCATAATTCGAGACAATATTGAGAAAGAATAGTGGACATATTTGCATGCCAGTTAGGCTAATAGCAGATCTAGAGTTAACCACCATTCATTCTTCCCGAATTAAATTAGGCAATTCTTGATTAATTTTTAAATGTATAGAAATTATCACAAATTTATGTACAATGTCAGTATTTCTACATTTTTCTATAAATGGTGATTACATTGTTTTGAAAATTATTCCTGCTCTTTGATTTATTAGTGTATATTTTGACAAAACTCTAATTTCCTAATCTAATTATTTTTTTTAAATTTTCAGAGTCCAGGAAGATGTTTGTGGATTCACTTTGTTAGTTTCTATTGAAATGTGGTTTAGTAGGTTGACCAAGAGCACTGTGTTTTAATGTACTTAGTACCCTTTTCTGTGTAGCATGCTATTAGTGGAAAGAAAGGTCGTTTGTAGCTAGAAAGACCTAAACTTAAGTTCCTCTAAGGTTACTCCTCACTCCAGGTGTTAGGCAAGTTATAACCTCTTTTTAAAATAAAATCAGCTAATCACTGGGAAAGTGTTGCGAGAGTTAGATAAGACAGGATAAAGTGTCAGGCAAACACAAAACACTGGTGCTCAATAAAATTAGTTATATTTTCAATTATGATTGATCTTAAGGAACTGGTATTTCTGGAAGCAGAACAGGAAAAAATGAGATGCATGTCAACAGTGAATTCAGATTTCATTTACTGATTAAGCATAATAAACAATGCACTTATTAATTTATCATTTCCTTAGTATAATCTTGAGTTTTGTTTATTCTTTGCCTTATATATTTTGCTATTTCATATACATGTATGCATAAAGCATAAATTAGTGTGGGACTGGTAAGAACTGTGGAATGCCATTAACATTATTACTAGCAGTGTAATAAATGAACTATGTAGGTAGAAATATGAGTAAGATAGGACATTCAACCCAATAAAATGATAATAAAACCTGTATTGCATCCAACACCATCACCTGCTATATTTAGTTTGTCCTGGATATAAAGAAAAAAGGTATGGAAGATTATTTGTAGCTCTTAAGACTTAATCATTTTTTTGTCCTTTTTCACTTTTAATGTCATGTTCCTTAGCCTTCAAATGAAAAGTCAGAAAACAAAAATATAATCAGAAAAAGTATTCTCATTTCTTTTGAATTGTGTCTTCTGGTATGGTGTAAATAAGCTAAGCCCTGTAGAATGCACTACAGATGTAAGCAACCCAGATACATTCATTATGCCAGGAAACATTTTTTTAAATGTCCTTATTCATTCTTGCTATGCTATTACTTGAGTTCAGAGTAGCCAACATTGAGTATATTCTACCTAAAACTCTGGACCTCAAAGGAGTCTTAAATTACAGATGTAAACAACAATTATTTAGGTGGTTCTAATAGTGGACCTATGCAATAGAGCCAATTATAGCAGCCTCAGGATGGCAAGCATTGCTCAGTACAACTCTTTTTTTTTTTCCCCAGACTGCCTAGCCATCACTTAACTGAATGTAAATGAATTGTGAATTTTAAGTGTTTTGTTATCTTATTCTTTCATTTTATTTTATAAAATGACAATATGATTATATAAATTATATTTTAAATATTCTTATTCTTGCATCCTTATGGGGAGGTTTGACTTTAAAAATACATGTATTATTATCCTAGGATAATAATCCCTTGGGAGTTCGTTCGACTGGGAGACTGGGAGTTCAATCGCTCACTATGAGGTGCGCTGACCACCAGGGGGTGGCATGTAACATGGCAGGCGATCAGTGGTGGTGGCAGGACACTGAGGGAGAGAGGGAAGGAGGAGGCAGGGAGGCCAAGAGGCAGGGAACCTGATGGGCCCTGATAGCTGGCCAGGCCTAGGGACCGCACCCATGCATGAATTTCATGCACTGGGCCTCTACTAATGTATAAGGTAGCTAAAATGAACTCATAGTTATTTTTTCCCTCTTGATACAGTGTAAATTAATAGAGTGTACCACTTTCACATTGCTCTCTGCTTAATGAAACTTATAAGAATACCATTTGATAATGAACTGTTACCAATCAGATTAGGGATTTAGGGAGGTTGGGTTATCAATGGAGTTTTAGGTCATAGCTGTCTCACCATAGACCCTGTGGGTCCCCAAACCCATTGTCTGGCTATTTTTACAATTTTTACAGAATGCATAATTGGAACAGACATACTCAGCAGCTGGCACAATCTCCACAACCTTCTTTTAAACATCCCTTATTTTACTGAGTTTGGGCCAATGGTTGTGCAATTTCTTCTGCCTGGAAGTCCTTGCAGGTGCCCATAAAGATCTGGTCTACATTTTTTCTAACTTGTCCACAACATGGAACAATGTAGAGATTATCAGACACAGTATCAAGTGTGCAAAATCAGGCCTTGAGTTTAGTGAATACCTGCAAGACAGCATAATGAACGTGCAGCAGCTGGTCAGCAGTGGAGAGAAACAGTGAGGCGTTAGAGCCATCCTGAGGGAGTGAGAAAAGCATAGTCCATTACTTAGCTGAGTTTATTTGTTGTAAAAACAGACAACTACTAGGGTTAGAAAAGAAATCCCTGTTTGTGCCAGTGCTGAAACCACTCTCCACATCACTAGAATAGTATCTGGGCTTTCCAAGAGAGAGATTCATCTCAGCCTCTGACATCATTCATGAGGCATTGTGTTCACAATTTTCCCCTGGAAACCTCTCAGTCAATTTAGGTCAAACAACTTCTCAACCTCCAGCACGCATCACTTTTTCTTTTATATAACTGATCACTTTAGACCCAGTGATAAAATTATTTCCGTGTGTGACCTATCTCTTTGATTAATTTGTATACTCCTGGAGATTGGAAGCTTTGTTTTATTTACATTTCTCTGCTCTGCATAATCCTTGTTGCAAACTATACAGGCACCAGCAAACATTTATTAAGTGAATTTATAAATAACACATAGAAGTTAAATATCTTCAATTGGCAGTCTATCCTGGAAAAAATAATAGCTATGGTAAACTTAAATCTTATAGTGGGTAGATTTCTAAAAATGATTTCCTTCTTTTTGTGGCCTAAATTTCTAGATACAACAAATGCATTTAAAGTATAGTGGAAGGGAGTTGACCTTTACTATAATACTTTAATTAATACTTTAGCTACAGATTAGAAGGAGAGAGAAAGGTTTGTGAAACGCGAAGAAAGTTGACAACCTGGGATTGCACTCTCAGACTAAGCTATGGCATATTTAAGCAAAGATTAATTTTTCTGAAAAAATTTAGTAGATGTGTTCTGGGGAGTGAAAATGTACAGATCATTATAAAAAGGTAAAATTGATAATGCAGAAGGGTAATAAATGGGAATCTTCACAGAGATAAGATGTTTAAATTGCCAAGATTCACATCTTTGCTGCCTTCCTGCCCAAGGCACAACTTGTCCTGGTTTGCTAAACTTCTAAATTAATTTTGAACACAGATACACCAACATATTGAGATAAAATAGTCCCATATTTTTGTCTATAAATGTTAATCTGTTTGAGGAAACATTTGGGATTTACGGAAGTTCTAGTACATGTAATTTCAATGTTAGTAAGTGTTATATGGAATTCCATTTCAAGAGCATAATGATTTATGGGAGATATAAATCTATGCCATAGTTATAATGCTATGGATATCGCCCAATACAAATTTATTTAACATTTATTTTCTGTTATGGTTTATGGTGTTAGAAATATTTAAAGGTAAAACATAACTTCCCTCCTTTTAGAAAGCTTACAATCATTGACCAATTTCTACTGTTTATAAGCCACAAACTAGACTGGTTAATTCAGTTTGATTGATCAGTTTTAATTGCAAATGTCCACCTTTTCCTGGAGGTCTTAGTTGTAGCACGTTTATCAATAAACAGGAAGAAAAAAAGAAATAGGGTTTTTTATATTAAAAAAACACTATAATGA